>NW_028258305.1:41285378-41588409 GCF_053883595.1 Heterocephalus glaber
TTTAGCTCAGTGGTTTCGCTGCCTGCTGCTCAAACAAAAGGACCCGAGTTTGATCTCCGGCACCAAAAAAAAAAAAAAAAGTCAGGGAACTTGGCACCTTGCCCCTTGTTCCGTGGAGCCCCTGACTGGGAGTGATGGCCTGCCCACCCACCACCACCTGTTCCTCTTCTGCACGCCATGCTACAGGTGTTGAACGAGACACTGTGTCCCACTTGGGACCAGATGCTGGTGTTTGACAACCTGGAATTGTATGGTGAAGCTCATGAGTTGCGGGAGGACCCTCCCATCACTGTCATCGAAATCTACGATCAGGACAGCATGGTGTGGATGCACAGTGCCCCCCACCCCCGTCCCCTGCATGCCACCTGCTCGGAAGCCATGCTGGCCACCCTTCCCACACCATGGGCCTGGGATCCCAGGGGTCAGGCCAGGGCACCAACAGACGGAGGCCCCCACACCCATCACAGTCCCAGTTTTCCATGAGGGGTTCGGGAGTGAGAGTGAAAGGTTGGGGTAACCCCTGAGAGCTGAGGAGCCATTGACTCTTCTGACAAACCACCTCGGGTGTTGAGGGGGCCGAGAGAGCTCTAGCCTCATTTTGAGTCCTGAATCCTTCACTTCCTGGTCTTGAACAAGCCTTGAACAGCACCTCAGACTTGATTTCCCCATCTGTGAAGTGGGGTGATCACACCTGCCCCTTGGAACATCTGGCAGGCTGTGGGAAGGACCAGATGAGATCACAGTGTGCAGGTGTTGGTAGGCAGCCTGAGAGGCCACCTGGGCTGTTTGTTATGCCAGGGCAAAGCCGACTTCATGGGCCGGACCTTCGCCAAGCCCCTGGTAAAGATGGCAGATGAGGCATACTGCCCGCCCCGCTTCCCGCCCCAGCTCGAGTACTACCAGATCTACCGCGGCAACGCCACAGCTGGAGACCTGCTGGCTGCCTTTGAGCTCCTGCAGGTGGGCACAGGGAAGAGGGCTCGTGCGTGGGCCCCTCTCCTCCCCATGCTGCTATAGGGCCGGGGCCAAAGCTCCGGGCAAGTTTCTCCGGTCCTCATTTGGCTTCCGTCTTCCCTGATCTGGTGACAAACATGGCTCCCCAGTTGTGTGACCTGTGACCCCTGCTCCCCAGATTGGGCCAGCAGGGAAGGCTGACCTGCCCCCCATCAATGCCCCAGTGGACACGGACCGGGGGCCCATCATGCCTGTGCCTGTGGGCATCCGGCCTGTGCTCAGCAAGTACCGGGTGGAGGTGTGTGTGCATCCCGTGCAGCCCTTTCTGTCCCTGCCTGGGTCCCCACACCAGCCTCCTCTCTACCAAGAGCCACATGCACTCCTCCGACCTCCCCAACCCCCACGGCCCACTCTACTTCCAGATGAGGAGACTGAGGGACCAAGAGGGGAAATGGCTTGCCCAAGTCACCCCGGAGCTCAGAGCAGAGCCGGGTTCCCAGCCAGGCTGCTGCTTGTCCCTGTGTGAAGGTCACAGCGCCGTGTCCAGAACCATCCTCAGTCCTGTCCGCTGCTGCCTTCTGTCCCCTACCACCCAAGTCCTCAGGGGGTCCAGCCCACCCACCGCCACTCCCCGCCTGAGTGGCACCCCTGCCCCCCACCTCTGCCAGGTGCTGTTCTGGGGCCTGCGGGACCTGAAGCGGGTGAACCTGGCCCAGGTGGACCGGCCTCGGGTAGACATCGAGTGTGCAGGGAAGGGGGTGCAGTCATCCCTGATCCACAACTACAAGAAGAACCCCAACTTCAACACCCTGGTCAAGTGGTTTGAAGTGGTGAGCACAGGCTCAGGCAGAGCTGGGTGAGAGGCCAGGTTCCTCTGACCTCCCATGAGGCTCAGGCTCCATGTCACCAACACCCCAGGACCTCCCCGAGAACGAGCTGCTGCACCCGCCCCTGAACATCCGTGTGGTGGACTGCCGGGCCTTCGGCCGATACACCCTGGTGGGCTCGCATGCCGTCAGCTCCCTGCGCCGCTTCATCTACCGGCCGCCCGAGCACACAGCCCCCAAGTGGAACACCACGGGTACGGCCGCCCAGAACCCACACCAGGCTCCACCCAGCTCCCCACCCAGTGCAGCCAGCCCCGAGCTCCTCCTGGGGGCATCCTGTGGAGGCAGGCCCATCCTGGGGGCCGAGGCAGGTGGCCTCACTCTGGAGCTAGAGAGGCCGCGGCTGGAAAGGCTGGGGGCGATGGAGCAGCCCCAAGCCTTTCCCCGCCTCCTCACACGCTGCCCTCTGCTCCACTGCTGGCCCCACGATGGCTCATCCTCAAGCCCGTCTCCCTCCTTATACCCATCTTTACTCCCTTCTCCTTGGAAAACCCCGGAATTGGCTTTAGGCCCCGCTCTGCCCTGCCACCCTGACTCACCACTGTTACTCCTGCTCGTCCTCGCTCTGTCCTCCTGTCTGTCTCTCTATCCAGTCAGGCTTCTTTGGGGCAGCTCTATGCTGTGCAATGGGGGTCTTTTCTCTCACCCCCCAGGGGAGGTCGTGGTGAGCATGGAGCCAGAGGTGCCTGTCAGGAAACTGGAGACCATGGTGAAGCTGGACGCGGTAAGGCGAAGGGTCAGCCCCAAGCAGGCCAGCAAGCAGGGCCGATCCACCCAAGAGAACAGCACCAAGTCAATTCCCTTCCAGCAAAGCAGACTGCACCTCATACTTGCCTGGCATGTGTGTGTACATGTGTGTGCATGCGCATGCATAGGTAGACAGAGACAGTCTGCAGTCACTTTTACTCCAGCAAATGATGCCCTAGGATGGACTGCTTGGGAGAGGACCAGGTCCTGTCCCTGATTTTCCAGCCCTGCCCTTCCCGAGTGACACCCCACAGGCTGGGGTGAAGGATTTCCGTGTTCCTCTAGGCGCTTTACTCCTCTGGGCATTAGGTCTAGGGCTGCTTATCTGCCAGAGGGAGACCTGTAGGGAGGACAGGATGGGGCTGTCCTGAAACAGGTCCCCTGAGGTGCCGTCTGCTGAGGGTTGGAAGGGGGCTCCCTGTGACCCCCAGAGGGACCGCCCTGCAGCCACAGTTAGCACTGGCCATGTCTCTCAGGAAAGCGGAGCAGAGGCCTGGTGCCACAGCCCTGGGAGGCACTGCCAGCAAGGCTCACTGCTCAGCTGTATCAGGAGACTCTGAGTCCCCCTTGGCCTAAGCCACTGCCTGACCAGCATTTTGTGCCATCAGGAGCCTAAGACAGAGGATGGCAATGGCCTGAGCTACCTTGTCTCACAGACCTGCTAATGTGTGGCAGTCAGGACGTGTCCCTTTCCACTACTCAGCTATGTGGGCACTGGCTTGCCTGTCACGGAGCAGCCCTGGTTAGGGAGAGCAGCGTGGAGGCTGACCGGCCGTATGCCACATCTGCTCATGGGACTCACCACAGGACTTAAAATATGCCACACCCAGGACCCTGCTGTGTCTCAGTGGTGCCTGAACCGGTCATTCGTTGAGGTGCCCCGGATGACTGTAACTGCAGCCAGCCAGGGCGGAGACCCACGGCCCCAGAGCCTGAGGGAACATCAGAAGCGTCCTTACAGCGGGCCCTGGCAGACTCAGGGGCAGCATGCTCTCGCTAGTGCAAAGTTGGCCTTGCAGTGGTGGGGCTCATGGCACCCAGCAAAGCTCCATCCCTGCATGCGCCGTCTCGGCTGCCATCCATTCTCCTCCTCCACGCTCCTCGGGCTGGGCTGGCCCTTTGGCTCCCATGGGCTGACCCTGTGCTATCTCCTTGGTTCCCCTCTGCAGACTTCTGATGCTGTTGTCACGGTGGATGTGGTGAGTGTGGGGCTCTTCCAGGGCCCTGGGGTGAGAGCACCTTAAGCGGGCATCGGGTATCGTGCCAGAGGGCCTAACTGCAGGGGCTGGGCGTCCTTTGCCCCTGGCCGCCACTCCTGCCTTGCCTAGTGGCTCACGTTGGCAGGAGATGGCCTTCACAGGGCCTGGCATCCTTCTCTCCAAAACAAACCCCTGGCCCTTGGACATGGGTGGCCCCACAGAGCAACACAGAGCCCAGGGTTTTCCCAGACGTCCAGAGTGGGTGGGGGTCCTCAGGATCTCCTAGGGTTCGGGGAAAGGGTCGGGAGCAAGGAGTCTGCAGGCCTGTAGAGGATTGGCTAACCCTCAGGCCGAGGAGGAGAAGGAGAAAAGGAAGAAGAAAAAGGGCAGCGCAGAAGAGCCCGAGGAGGAGGAGCCGGATGAGAGCATGCTGGACTGGTGGTCCAAGTACTTCGCCTCCATCGACACCATGAAGGAGGTGAGGCCAGGGCGTGGCTGGAGGAGGGGACACGGAGGAGGGGACACCAGCTGCCTGCTCGCTCTCTGGCTCCCCTCCCACTGCCCCCAGAGCTGCTCCTCTTGTCCTCACTGTTTCTTTCACGATCACGTCTGGAGTCTGTGCCAGAAGCCAGGCACCTCCGCAGGCGGCGCTGTGTGAGCCCAAAGACCTTGCCCTCCCTCGGAGCCCCCATTACTGGGCGGAATGGACATGTGCACAGGTACCTAGGGGCCATGTAACAATAAAGGCAAACTAAGGCCTTTAGCAGGGAACTCCTCTCATCTTTTGACAGCAACTTCGCCAACAAGAGACCTTGGGAGCTGACTTGGAAGAGAAGGAAGAGGCGGACAACACAGAAGGTGAGCCCTGCCCTGCGCTCTCAGCCTGCCTCTCCCCTGCTGCTCCCTGCCCCCTGCCACAGCCTTCACAGCTGCAAGGCCTGGGGCAGACAGCGCGAGAGTCCTGGGGAGCTGAGGTGCAGGCTAAGGCCCGTATCTAGGGTGGTTTGTACTCTGACCAGCTCAGCAGCCACAGCGATGGACCTACATTGAAAGCCACAGGGTATCAGAACTGGCAGGGCCCTCGCAGCTCATCCTGCCCAGCTGTTTCCAGATCTTCTCCCATGGAACTGTGTTAGTGGCCATTCTGGGGAGAAGAGGGAGTTCTATGTCAGATCAGTTCAGTGAATGCTGGTCTACATGTGTCCCTTCGTTGCAGGACTTCTCAGAGCTTTTAGTGTGCACATCAGTATAAATCTCTTTAGAAATCTTTCTGGAAAATGCTATATAAACTATTTCCCCAGCGTACTCCACCACAGTACCTCTTCTAAAACATGCCAACAGCACCTCTGCCTGGCCTTCTGCTGGAGGCAGTGTGGAAAATGCTACCAGAGAGCAGCTCGTTAATGTGGACAGACAACACGCAGCTAGAGGGGGAAGTGAGCGGCCACAGGGCTGCTTGGCAACAGCCATCTGCTCCAGGCCTGGCCTCTTCCCTACCTACTGCACGCTCCCAGGCCCAAGTGTTGTCTGCATTTGGCAGTCTGTGCCGTGACACTCGAGAAGGGAAACAGCAAAGTTCATGCGTGCCAAAGCTGGGTCTCCAACTCACGCCTTCCTGCTCTGGTCATTGCTGCCCACCTCCCGTGAAGCTGACTGGGGCCTCCTTGTCTGCTTTCATGCAGGCCTGAAGGGGCCGATGAAGGGCAAGGAGAAGGCAAGGGCAACAAAGGAGGAGAAGAAGAAACGAGCCCAGAGCCCAGGCCCTGGCCAGGGGTCCGAGGTCCCTGAGAAGAAGAAACCCAAGATTGATGAGCTAAAGGTGAGGGCCTGGGAGCAGACGCTGCTGGGGAGGGGCCGGCAGGCAGCAGAGGGCCAGGACAGCTGGCTGGCCCCGGGCTGACCTGCGTGGCTCAGGTGTACCCTAAGGAGCTGGAGTCCGAGTTTGACAACTTTGAGGACTGGCTGCACACGTTCAACCTGCTTCGGGGCAAGACCCAGGATGGCGAGGACTGCTCCACTGAGGAGGAGCGCACTGTGGGCCGGTTCAAGGTCGGGAGAAGCAAGCCCCGCCCGGGCCCACCTCCAGCTCTCTCCCCACCCCAACACTGCCCGGCCGCTCCCTCCAGAGCCTCGGGCCTCCCCTTGACCCAGCAGCTGGAGGGTTAAAGCCCCGCACAGCCGAGCCCAGACCTTCCCGTGCGGCTGTGGCGTGGAGACCCGTGGCAGCCTGTGCCCAGACAGGCCGCACCTGACGCACCGTGCCGCACCCCAGGGCTCTCTCTGCGTCTACAAAGTGCCTCTCCCAGAGGACATATCCCGGGAAGCCGGCTACGATCCCACCTTCGGCATGTTCCAGGGCATCCCGAGCAACGACTCCATCAATGTGCTGGTCCGAGTGTATGTGGTCCGGGTGAGGCTCCCTTTGCGTCCCCTCCAGGCCGGTCTCCCTGTCCTGCCCAAGAGGGACTGGAGCAGCTCCAAACTGGGTCCCAGGCTGGGAGGCCCCCAAGGAGTCATCTGGTCTGGAGAAGGAGGTCAAGGCCCAGAAAGGGGCAGCAGCTCATGTAGGGCCACACAGCAATCCCCTGACCTGGTTCCGGTCCAGTGCTCCTGCCCCGCCCTTTCACCACCACGGGAGCCTCCGGGAGAGGGCAGGGCCCCCCAGGGCCTGCTCAGCCCCAGGCCTCCTCGCCGCAGGCCACAGATCTACACCCTGCTGACATCAACGGCAAAGCTGACCCCTACATCGCCATCCGGCTAGGCAAGACCGACATCCGCGACAAGGAGAACTACATCTCCAAGCAGCTCAACCCGGTCTTTGGGAAGTAAGGCCTCCTGGTGGCCTCCCGCAGGCCCGACTTCCCGGCCAGGCCACTTCCGGCCCCACCCCCGCCTGAAAACCTAACTCCCGCCTGCCAGGTCCTTCGACATCCAGGCCTCCTTCCCCATGGAGTCCATGCTCACGGTGGCTGTGTACGACTGGGACCTGGTGGGCACGGACGACCTCATCGGGGAAACCAAGATCGACCTGGAGAACCGCTTCTACAGCAAACACCGCGCCACCTGCGGCGTGGCCCAGACCTACTCCACGTGCGAGGGGCGGGGCTCCGCGCTGGGGGCGGGGCGGGGCGGGGCGGGGCGGGGCCCCGGTGGGGGGGATGGGGGACGGAAGGGGGGATTGGCTGATGCCTCTCTGCACTGTGACCCTAAAAGGAGATTTAGAGGTGACAGTTTGGGGACGTGGGCCCATGGTTTCTGTCCTGGGCCAGGTCTCGGCCCCTACACACTGCCCACAGTTCAGGACACACGGAGGGGTGGCGGGGGATGGCAGGACAGGCAGAGTCCGCTTGGGGTCTGAGCCAGGCTGTATGACCCTGGCCAAGTCCCTTAGCCTCTGTTGTCGGTTTCCTCATGGGAATCTTCGGGGTCACGGGAGTGGTTGGGAGACACTGAGGGCAATGGTTCCACCGAGCCCGGGAGAACCCGCTCCACTGTGTGCTGCCTCCCGCAGACACGGCTACAATGTCTGGAGGGACCCCGCGAAGCCCAGCCAGATCCTCACGCGCCTCTGCAAAGTGGGCAAGGTGGACGGGCCCCACTTCGGGCCCCCCGGGAGAGTGAAGGTGGCCAACCGCGTCTTCACGGGGCCCTCGGAGATCGAGGACGAGAATGGTAAGGGCGCTGGCCGAGCCACCCGGGCCTCTGCAGGGACTCGGGCGAGGAGGGCCAAAGCTGCCTCGCGGCCTGGCGGGGCCTGCGCTTGGAGACCCTCTGCTCCTCACCCCAGCCAGCCTCTGCCCTTCACCCCTGCTTTGCCCCCTCTCTCCCCCTTCCTCCGCAGGGGGCATAGGGGTTGCCCCATTTTGCAAATGAGCAAACTGAGACTGAGTGAGTTCAGTGACTCGCTGAGGCATCGTGGCTTTAGAAGCCTGGCCCAGGTCCTTCCGGCTCCAAACACAGTACACACCACACTCCTTTCCCCATGAAGCGCTTCCAGTGGCGTAGAGGGCTCTCAGCTGGGCCGCTTGGGCCCACATCTTCCCTGGGGAAATGACGCAGGTGTCTCAGCTCAGCTTCCTTAACCAGGGAAGCCAAGGGCACAGGCCTCTCTGGGCCCTGAAGGACAGCCGAGACCTTCCTTGGCAAGCCACTCCTCCTCTGTACCTCAGTTTCCCCAGTGGTCAAATGAAGGTGGGCAGATAGGTGACGGCCCGGGGCTTTGTGTCTCTGAGTCCCTGACCCCAGCATAGGCCTCTTGCTTCCGGGGAATCCGCGTGCACTGCTGACCCACTGGCACCCCCAGGTCAGAGGAAGCCCACTGACGAGCACGTGGCCCTGTCTGCCCTGAGGCACTGGGAGGACATCCCCCGCGTGGGCTGCCGCCTGGTGCCAGAGCACGTTGAGACCCGGCCGCTGCTCAACCCTGACAAGCCAGGCATCGAGCAGGTGACACTTGCCCGGCTGGGATTCCTGGGTATATGGGATCACAGATTCGCAGCCTGGGCTCCACAGAGCCAGAAAGGGGGCTTCACACTATCCCTGGGGTCCCTGCTGCCCTCCCCAAACCCCGGCGGCATCTCCCCACAAGGCCGACTTGAGGGACAAGTGTCTCTGCTCTGAGAGTTACATCAGCCAGTGGAGACCTGGGCTGTCGCCCTCAGAAGCTGTGATTGGCTGTCGGTGACATCATAGAAATTTCTGGCATCCAAAGATGGAAATTGATGGCATGGGTCCTTGACAGAACATGGATCGGAAGGATGAGGAGAGCTGATCTTCTGGGACAGAGGGAGAAGTCCTGGGGACATGTCATACCCTTCTCCTCAGGGCCGCCTGGAGCTGTGGGTGGACATGTTTCCCATGGACATGCCGGCCCCCGGGACACCGCTGGACATCTCCCCCCGGAAGCCCAAGAAGTGAGCTGCCCGAGGCCAGCGCCGCTCCCCCCGCCCCCCCCAGCCCCCCAGCCCCCCAGCCTCGCCTTCCTATAGGGCGCAGGGGCCCAGATGGCCCTGCTCAGTCACCGGGCCGGGGTCTCAGGTGTGCCCGGGTCTCCTGGGGGAGAAACAGATGGACCTGTGAGTTTGGGGCCTGCCCTGGCGCGGGCCCCTGTGCAGAGGGGGTCCACCCTCATCTCTGCCTCACTGGGGGATGGGAGCCCCACCCCAGCACGAGGACGCACCCGCACGTAGGCACGCTCCTGCTCCCACACGTTCGCGCGCGCACACGCGTGCCTGCACGCGCACACTCACACTCACACAGGGCCGGCCCCGGAGGACCTTCTCTCATCCCGGCCTTAGGTTCTGCGGATTTTCTTAGGTGCCTGGGGGGACAGAGCCTGGAGGAGGGGGACTGGAAGGAGCTCCGTGTCGGGGGCCCAGTCGCAGCCTCCGCGGGTTGAGCCTCGCCGGGCCACTTTGTCTCCCTGGTTCCGTTTTCCCCTCCGCAGGGTGGCAGGACGGAGTCTCTGTCGGTCCTGTCTGACACCCTCCCACCCTGTGCCTGGACTCAGGGCCAGCTTCCTGGGCTCACGAAGCCATCCAGGACCCCTGCTCAGGGGATCCTATTCTTGTTTCATACCCTAGCACTGGCATCCTGAATTTCTTGATGATGTTTTAACCAAGGACCCTAATTTCCCTTCGTACTCCGGAGGAAATTGCCCAGCCCGCTCTGCCTGGAATAGCTGCTGTTCCTGGGCTTTCCACAAGGGGGCATCCCAACCCCACAGGTCACCCTGCCCTGTCCTCCAGGCCCACAGAGCTACATCCCCACCAAATTCATGGATGACTCGACCTCCCTCCTGCCCCGTGTGTAATTAAATTCTCAGGGGAAAATCCTCTTTGGGGACAAGGACATAAAGGAGACCGGAGCCCATAGGTTTTCGTCGCAGGGCCCTGGCCTGAAGTGTAAATGGAGAGGACAGGCCAGGCTGCCTCTCCCGCCCTCCTGGCCCTGGCCTCTCCCTGCAGCAGGCGCTCCGGGCTCCGCTCCAGCGTGGCCAGCTCTCCCGGGAGCAGGGCCGCCCATGCCCGGCCGGGACAAGCTCCTGCCAACCCCGCATGCCAGGCCCCTGCCCTGTCCCAGCCCCGCACCCCGGGAAACCCCCACCCCAGGCGCTAATTGGTCCTCTTGACCCCCCAGGTATGAGCTACGGGTCATCGTGTGGAACACAGACGAGGTGGTCCTGGAGGACGACGACTTCTTCACCGGGGAGAAGTCCAGCGACATTTTCGTGCGGGGGTGGGTGAGGGCTCCCGCCGGGAGGCCCAGGGCGGGCAGAGGCCGCGGTGTGGCCGGGTCTGAGCGAGTGGCGCCCAGCAGGTGGCTGAAGGGCCAGCAGGAGGACAAGCAGGACACGGACGTGCATTACCACTCCCTCACTGGGGAGGGCAACTTCAACTGGCGCTACCTGTTCCCCTTCGACTACCTGGCGGCCGAGGAGAAGATCGTCATCTCCAAGAAAGAGTCCATGTTCTCGTGGGACGAGACGGAGTACAAAATCCCCGCGCGCCTCACCCTGCAGATCTGGGATGCAGACCACTTCTCCGCCGACGACTTCCTGGGTGCAGAGGGGGCAGGGGCTGGGTCCAGGAGGGAGGGCAGGACTGGGGGCTGGCCTTGGAGATGCGGGAGGTCAACCCCACCAGTCCTTCAGAGCCAGTGCCCTGCAGGGCCAGCTGCCCCTAGAGCCCCCTTTCCATATCTGGAGCAGAAAGGGAGGGGCCAGTAAGCTTCCTAGGGAGACTTCCCAGCCTCAGCCAGCTCCCGTGTGAAGCACTGATCTTTCCCCAGAAGTCTGAGACCAGCAGGACAGGGACAAGAGGAGCCCAGCAGGGGTAGGGGTGGAGGGGAAAGAGGTGGAGGTGTGGACAGGCCACACTCGGCCAGTGAGGTGCCAAGGAGGCCGGGGCCCTGCCACCCTCGCCCAGAGCTGACTGTGGGGTCGCCACAGGGGCCATCGAGCTGGACCTGAACCGGTTCCCCCGGGGCGCGAAGACAGCCAAGCAGTGCAGCATGGAGATGGCCACCGGGGAGGTGGATGTGCCACTGGTCTCCATCTTCAAGCAGAAGCGCGTCAAAGGCTGGTGGCCCCTCCTGGCCCGCAATGAGAACGACGAGTTCGAGCTCACGGTGGGCAGTCCTGCGCAGGAGTGGGCGAGGCTGGGCCAGGCTGGGGTACCGAGGGAGGGCCTGGCACCTGAGGCCAGTCTGTGCTCCCCTGCAGGGCAAGGTGGAAGCTGAGCTGCACTTGCTGACAGCAGAGGAGGCGGAGAAGAATCCAGTGGGCCTGGCCCGCAGTGAACCTGACCCCCTAGAGAAACCCAAGTGAGTTCTGAGCCTGCCTGGAGCCCCAGCCATGTGGTTCTTGGGGCCAGAACAGGAAGGAGGCTCTCTTGCCCCTGCTCCCCAGGCACGCTCTCTGCCCCTCCCTTCCTCTCTGAGCCCCGTCACCTCCCTCTCCCGGAGAACGACCCATCCGAACAGGGACACGGCACAAGAAAGGCCCAGCCAGCGGAGATGCAGGGTCTTCCCAGCTTTGGCCAAAGGCATGCAGCTCCCAGGCAGCACTGGCGCCCAGGCAGCCTTGAGGGCCCGGGGGCCCCTGAACTGCGCACACTCAGCCCCCACCATGCCCGGCCCCATCCCCTGCCCTTCCTCTGTGCTCCCTCTGCTCCTCCCCATGTTTCAGCCGGCCCGACACAAGCTTCATCTGGTTCTTGAGCCCTCTCAAGTCTGCTCGCTACTTCCTGTGGCACACCTACCGCTGGCTGCTCCTCAAGCTGCTGCTGCTCCTGCTGCTGTTCCTCCTGCTCGCCCTCTTTCTCTACTCTGTGCCTGGCTACCTGGCCAAGAAGATTGTCAGGGCCTGAGCCCTCCTGTGCCGGGGTCTGGTACTCCCCTCCTGCCTGTGGCCCATAGGCCAGCTGTCCTGTGGAACACACGCACACGCACACAAAGACACACACACGAGCGCATGTGGAAGCCACATGTGCGCATAAGCACACACATGCACATGCATGCGCACACACAGGCCCGTGCAAACATATACAGCGATTTTCAGGCTCTCAAAACAGACGCACAGACTCTCGGAGCAAGAACGGGCTTCTGTGCTCAGTGGGCGTGAGGGGTGAAGGGCTCACCCACGGCCTCCCGAGCGGAGGCCCAGAGCAGGGACTCCCGTCTCCCACCCAGCCTCACCACTCACCAGCTCCAACCCAGTATTAGAAGTTCAGCTGTGGACAGGGAAGGGGTGATGGTGGCTGGGCTCAGCCAGGACGCCCTGAAATCATTGCTCCCTCCAGGGGCCTCCTGTTCGGAGCTGCTCCCGCCCCAGGGACAGATCAGAGCCCCAGCCACGCCTCATGGCCCCACTGATACTGAACTCGGGCTCCAGGTCCTCTGGCCCCTGGGGGTGGCAGCAGTTGGAAAAAGCACCTTCAATACTTGCATTTTATATGTGGCTGCCGTATAAACCTGCTGTTCATGTGACACAAAGCGCAGAGGGCAAGCAAGGCCCTCTGCTGGGAAGCCGATACCCAGGCCCATACCCTGGGGTGGCAGAGCGGTGAGGGCTGCTGTCCCCCAGAGCTGCCTAGACCCTGGGCAGGGCCCAGCAGGGACAGGAAGGGGGAGTGGAGCATGGGGGGTGCTGACCGGCTCTGTGCAGGGGCTCGCTGGCCATCAGAACGGCTCTGTGCCAGCCAGTGAACCACCCCACGCTGTAAGTATTCAGGTTGGGGCTGGGCAGCCACCCCCCCCCCCCCCGCCAAAAGTGCCATCCAGGCCTTGGCGGCTCCGGGGCACCAGAGGCCCACAGAGAGGACAGGGCTTTACGGGCGTTGACTCTGCAGCTTAGAAACAGGCTGGACCCAGGCCCCAGCACTCACTGCTCCGGGGGCTGAGTCTAACAGGGCCCTCAGGGACTGGACAGATGGAGGACGGAGGACGGGTGCTGGGGCAGCTGTGACCAGTGCCTCCCTCCTCTGCATCCCCAGCCGGCCCGACACCGCCTTCGTCTGGTTCCTGAACCCACTCAAGTCCATCAAGTACCTCATCTGCACCCGGTACAAGTGGCTCATCATCAAGGTCGTGCTGGCATTGCTGGGGCTGCTCATGCTGGGCCTGTTCCTCTACAGCCTTCCCGGCTACATGGTCAAGAAGCTCCTGGGCGCGTGAGGGCTCCTTGCTCCCTCCCACCTCTCCAGGGCCTGCAGCTTTGCCCTCCCTCGCTGCCTGCCCGGTCCTGCCCCTCTGGTCTTGCCTGTGGGCTGGGGACCCGAGTCCCCCACACCCTCCTGAGGCACCACCCCCCTTCAAGCCCTGCCCTCCCCTCGGGCTTTCCAGACTGGGAATAAAGCTTTCATGAAAGAAATTAACCAAGGCACAAGGGCCAGTGTCCAGGGCTTTGGAAGAATGAAGCAAAAGGATTCCCACTGGGCTGCAAGGCAGTCTTGCGAGCAGAGCCCAAGCACGCACCCTGGGCTCTGCAGCACTGAGCCAGCGCCTCCCCACCCACCCGCAGGCAGCCAGCTGCTCTGCCCAGGCACTTCCCGGTCCTCCTTCCCCGAAGCCACATGATGGCAGGTGCACGCTGCAGTCCCCACCCTGCCCAGGGGTTTCTGCCACGTCCCAGGGCTTGCTCTGCTTGGGCCGGTCCCCACAAGCCCAGACGCAACTTTCCATCAAATGCTGAGCCCTGCCGGCCCCACCACCATTGCCTTGCACTAGAAGGCTGCCCTCTGCCTGCAGCTGGGCTCCTGTTGGCTGTTTTTCCTTGCTTGAGTGTGGTTTTTTCTCTCTTATAAAATAAATCAAATACTGAGCTGACAAGTCTGTGCTGGTCCTGTGAGAGGGAGCTGCCAGTGTGGGGTGCAGGGTCAGCAGGCACTCCGGGTTGACAAGCCTTTCCCTTGGGGGTGGCCCAGGATTCAAGGCGGCCTCAAGCACAGGCTGCCTGCAGGGGAAGCAGCCCCACTGTCCAGAGGGAACCCCCGATCCATGCAGGGGCCCCAAAACCACTGGAGAACATTTTTCAGGCCAGGGGACAACCTGACGCCGAAGACTACGTAAGCCCCAGAGCTCTAGCCTCCAACCAAAGCAACCAGCTGCCCCAGAAACAAGGCGGGAGCCCCAAGCCACTGGCCTCTGCCTCTGTCACACACCACAACGAGCCCAGGCACAAGGTCTCTCGAGGTACACAGGTAGGGGCAGGGGCTCCCATGTCACCAGACCCGGCCTCCTTAAAGAGACTCTGCCAAGCTTCCAGAAGACTTTAATGGGGACTACCGGAGACAGGCAACTCCTCTGGCTGCCTTCTTTCAACAAGCCCACAAGGCCAGCTCTGGAAAACCCTGGCTCCCGCCCAGCACCAGCCCATGCACATCAGCCCCTGCAGGTGCAGGTCCGCCTCTATTATGTGGGCACTCGGAACACCTGAGTCGGAGGAACTTGCAGTTCAGAGTTTATCTGGAAAAGAAAGAGTGAAGGTTACTTCCTGCCCCCTGGGCCCTCTTCCTCTTGTCCCCTGGGAGAGTCAAATGCATATGCAGCTCTCCCACAGCTTCTGAACCCCTGCAAGCTTTTCCTCTCCAAAGCCAAATGGCAACTCTGGAGCCTGAAACCTACCTGCCTTCCTTCTGGTGCCAACCCAGCACTTCCTGTGTAGCTTGGGCTGAGAGCAGCCTCAGGTGGCTGGTCTCAGGCACCTCACCCACGTGCAGCTGTGACTGTGTCGTGCGTGTGTGCTCTTCCCAGCTATGAGCCCAGCACGAGTGCAGGATCCCATACCAGCCAAGGAGAGCACACAGCTGTCATCGAAGGACTTCCTTCCTCCTCCGGCCTGGCCGTGGGGAAAGTGCCACAACTATGGCTGGAGGAGGCACCAGAGGAGGTCAGGGTGTATTCGCCCTGCACAGGGACAACGCTGGACACATCAGGCCAAGGAAGCTGGCTGGCAGGCCTCACCACTGGGTCTCTGAGTTCTGCTTCTCCTTCGCACGAAATAGGGAGAACAGTCTCTGCCTATCTCCCTCGCACAGGGCTTGTTCCGATCGGGGAAGAAAATACAAACAGGTCTCAACAGGAGTGGTACCAAAACCCTGGGCGTCACAGGGACAGGGCCACAGCCCAGCTGCCTTGGAAGGAACTTCAGGCAGCGACCTTGCCCTGCCAGTGACTGTCCCCACCTGAGGGGAGATGTCGGTTCTGCACCCCATCTCCACCCTCGTGGAAGGGGCTCTGAGGCCGCAGGCAGCCGCAGCCCCATGTGCCGTGCTGCCCACCTTGGAGTGGAGATGCTGCTTCAGGAGAGACTGCAGCTCGGTGTTCTGCTGCTCCAGGGACTCGTTTTCCACCAGCAGCTTGGCCCGCTGGGTCAGGACGAGGCTTTGGGTGGGAAAACGGGTTAGAGGCCAACCCAACAACCACCAGGTAGCTGGGGTGGAGGAAGACCCTGGAAGCTTCGCCTTCCCCTCAGGCCAGCAGGAGCAGGGTGAGGAAGGCACTGTCCACCCACCCAACAAGGCAGCTCTGCCGCCAGGCCTGCACAGGAAGGGGAAGGGGAAGGTGCAGCGCCACACGCTCCTGCGCCACACGCTCACTTGTATCGCTCCAGGGCTGCGTAGAGCGCGTCCCACAGGTTCTGCCTGGCAGGAGGGAGGACCGTGCTCAGGGCCTCCCAGTACTCGGAGTCCTTCGAGTCATCTCGCACATCCTCCCCCACTGTCAGCGGTGCCCGGAAGTTCCTGAAGGACAAGAGCACTGGTCACGATCTCCACCTGACACCCCGGGTCCCCAGATGGTGCCGGTCTCGGCCTTCAGGTCAGAGACTTACTGGCTCTCCGCCTGCCAAATTCCCACTCAGCTGTCCGAGGCTATCCATTAGATCGTGGCAGATGCTCCGAAAGCTTGCCTTGATTGTCCCTGTTCCTCTCAGGCCACCTGTCGCCTTTGTAACACACTGTTGGAGTCTCCTCCACAACCTTGATGGCTCAACAGCTCATTATCACTTCCCTTTCTTCCTGAGAACTTCCAAAGCAGCTGCCGAATTTTCTCACCTTCTCCCCATCCACTCTATGATGCCCTTAACCCTCCCACCTGACAAGCCTCTTGCTTGCTCTCCTTGTAGCCAGCGCTGCTCCCCTCCCTGCCCTCAAAGGGCTTCTTCTAAAATGCACGTTAGATCATGGTTCCTCCTCCCTTGAAAATCCTCCCCTGGCTCCAGCCAGGAGGGCAAAGACAAAGACCAAGACCACAGGCAGACAGGGCAGAGTCTCCAAGCTCTGACCTGGTCCCCGCCCATGGGTCCTACCTCCTAGACCCATGACATGAGGCCATCCTTCCTGTCAAGAAATTCCCTGCGCTCATGTCTGGAAAGGCCCCTTCCCACCTAAGAACATACAATTCCTGGGCCATGTCCTCCCTATACCCTTGCCGAGAGCCAAACGGAGGCGGCACTTCCTTCGCATCCTGTTAGGACATTACACCTCACGCAGGCTTCCACCACTGTTCTGATCACAAGGTGCTCTCTTCACGGTGCCTACACACGGCAGACCCCAATAAACATTTGCTGATTGAATGATGAACAAAAAAGGTGCAAATCACTCCTACACCTCCTTCCTTTCATGACTATGTCCCTCAGTTTCCCAAAGTTGTGCCCAACCCCCTCTTCTCCACTCACTGGGTGGCTCCAGCCCTCTGCCCCCAGCCCCAGGCTCAGGCAAGCCCTCCAGCCCCACGGCATACCTGGGTTTCCTCAGACCCGTGATGAAGGCCTCCAGAACCTTGAGGACGTCATTGGGGTGGATGAGCCTGGGAGAAGCTGGGGCTGCCTGCTCCTCCTGCTCCCCGCCATCTCCTTCCTCCAGCCAGGTCTCCTCTGCTGGCTGCGACCCAGGCGCCAGGCTGGCTCTTGGGACGGCAGATGAGAGGCTGCTCTGCTCCACTGCTGTCCTCATGCTCAGTCTCTCCACCCCTGACACGAGGCTCGACTGCTCCGTTCCTGCTCCATCCCTGGGGTTCACCTGGAGAGAGGTACAAGGGTAACCTCGCAGGGGTTACCGAGCATGAGTGTGTGAAGAAAAGACAGGAAGAGAAGGAAACAAAGTTTACAGAAAGTTCCAGAGAACTTGCAGAGGGAGACATTTACACCAGGACAAAACAGAAAAAAGAAGTGGCTGGGGAGGAGTGGGTGTTGGGAACAACAACAATGTTCTAAACCTGGGTGGCAGGTGTTCACCGGACTGATACCTTGTCACGAAGCTTACCAGCTGTAAATATCCTTTTCACTCATAATACCAACTAAACTTTGTTTTGATTTTTAAATTTTAAAAGTCTTCTGTTTCCCAATGTATTCCGTTTACCTCCCCCAGGTAAACTAATGTGATCAAGTTTCCTATATATTCTTCCAAAGAAATCGTGTCTGTTATCAGCAAATATGTATAGAAATACATACAGAAAGACTTTTCCTTCCCATTGTTAACTAAATGGTACTACTCTACAATGCAGGCGTGCACTTCCCCCCCTTACAGATTTTGCATATAAATACACAAAGAACCTTCTTTTTTGTTTTTACAACCACATATTATTCCACAGTGTCCAAGTTTAAAAGCATCATTTATTATTAAATAAATTCCTTAATGGTAGACAATTAGGTTGTTTCCAATCTTCTGTTTAAAAAGCTTCAAAAAACACATCATTTCAATTATACTGAGATTCATCTATAGAATAAAATCCTAGAACAATGAAGCATATACTGTTTTGTAATTCATACTGGTGAAGTGTCCTTACTTGGAGGTGACGATGCTATGTGTTATCAAAAGTTTAGATTTCTACCAACTCGAGGGTAAAACTGGAATTCGGGCAGTTTTAATTTGCATGTCTCACATTACAAGGAAGTCTAATTACCTTTTCATATGCTTTTAAAGTTACCCATGCTATCTCTTCTAGGAGGTTTTCCCTTCAGGCTACTGTCTGATCTACTGAGCTGCTGGTCTTTCTCTTATTGGTTTTTGAGAGCTCTTCTGTATTTTAGGGAAACTGGCCCTTAACTGTGATATGAGTTGAAAATATTTTTCCCCAGCTATTATTTCTCTTTTAACTTTGCTGGTAGTGACTTTTGCCCTAAGAATTTGTTTTAATGTACTCAGAGGTATCTTTCCTTTTCCTTACGGATTCTCAGTTTTGTTCATTCAGCCAACCCTTTTGGAGGCCCTATCAGGACACTCGCCTCTGGGGGTTAGAAACAGTAAAAACATTTTTTAATTCAAATTTTTAATTTTAAAATTAAGATGTTATAATTTTTAATATGATGGCTTCTTCAGAACAGTTGCTATTTGATTTTCTTACTGAAATCAGTTACAAGAAAGATAAGTCCAGTCATACAAATGAGCTGTACTTTTCAGAAAGTGTTAAGAATCAAAGTTCACAGAACATGGAGGGCCCAGGTCTCACAATACCTGAGGGCCCAGGAAAAGACCCCTTGGGCTTCACTAGGAGAACAGAGCCTCACACACCCCCAACCCCCACCATTCTCCGCTTCCCAAATAGAAATAGTAAAGGAAAATCTGTCAGCTCGCCCTGACATAACAGCTTCCCCCCACCTTCTCCAGGATTACTCAACAGCAGCAATGCCCTCTGGGGGCTTCCAGGAGAACTGAAAACACGCTTTGCACTTTACTTCACCTGGCTGGGGGATCCGTGGTGGGCTTGGTATTTGAGGAAGAAGTTCACCAGTTTGTACAAGTCATCCTCACTTTCGATTCCAAGGGCCTGGGAAAAGCAAGATGGCTGTTCAGGCAGGCAGAGAGGCCAGACTCGGGGGCTGGAGGGTCTCAGCTCCCCAGAGCTTAGGCCTTCCTGGAGCCTGCCACAGCTCAGAGGCACTGGCTCAGCGCTTGGAAGCCACAGTGAAACTGGGGTCATCAGAACAGAGACAAGCGAAGCTCGGAGTCCGGAGCAGCCCCACACAGATCTGTGAGCTTGAGAGTGCTGGAGGGAGGGTTCAAACACATGCAATATCTGAGTTAGGGGTGTCAAGGAGAACTTACAACCTGAGGGCCTGGCCATGAGAGAGAGAAGCCAGAGAGGAAGGGTCACAGATGGGAAACATCTAAGTGATGCTAAGGACAGTTTCTTTTTTGAGAGCAAGTTAAGGAAGGCCCCGATGGTGAGCCCAGGAAAGTTCCAGATCACCACCTACTGTCAGAGCTGAGGCGATCAGGAAGACAGAGACAGGCTTCATCCTCCCGCCCCAGCCCCACGTCCTCTCGGCCCAGTGGGACTCACTGAGAAGATGGCGTCCAACCTCAGCAGATAGCACTCGGTCTTCTCCAGTGGAAGGAGGAGGCTCAGCAACTTGCTCTCTATGAGGAAACCCTGAGGCGAAGGAAGAAGGCATCTTCAATTAGAGACAGGCTCCAGGAACAAGGCGGAGGGTCTGCAGCCACCCCTGTGTGACTCTCCAGGGACAACGCCACAGAGCAGAACCCCTAGGTGAAACTTTGGCCCCAGAGGAAGGACCCCCCGGGGATGCCTAAGAGCCAGTCGTCCAGTGATCAAGGCCAGCAACAAAGCCAGTCTGTACCTTGCCCACAGCCATGGGGCAAACAGCAGTCTCCACAGCGGTCCAACCCAGACCTAGCCGTGGGTGCCCACTTCATCACGTCCCCAGATAGCTACAGAACCCAGCAGGAGGCCCTGAGTGGAGACCATGGCATGGGGCATGCACCATGTCAGGACACAGTGCACAGCTGACATGGGGAAGGGCCCTCGAAGACGAGGCCTGCCCTGAGCTGGGGAGGCGGCCACTGCCATCAAGCTTGCAAACAGAGGGAGGGCCTGCCACCCTCCATGGGCCAGCCTTTGCAGCAAAGAAGACTGCCACGACTGTCGCAAGGGCTCGGAGGCTCCTCATCCCCTGCAGAACTGTGACACCTAAATAAACACTGACTGTGTTTGGTAACCACCCAAGCTCCAGCAAAAACAGTGCCAATACAACATTTAATTTTCTAAGTTTAATCCTTTGTGCTTTTTTTCCTCTTTGTGGTACTGGGGATTGAACCCAAGGAGTGTCAAGCAATCCCCTAGCCTTTTTATTTTTTATTTTCATGTAGGGTCTCGCTAAATTGCCCAAGTTCGCCTCAAATTTGCAATCCTCCTGCCTCAGCCTCCTGACTAGCCAGGATTACAGGCCTGTGCCACCACACCTGGCCTAATCCTTTTTGCCAACACACAAGGCAGATTTAAAACACCTAACATATCGAGGAGAACCTCACATTGAGCCCCCAGAGAAAGGCCACAGCAGCTGTCAGGTAAGGATGAGACAAGAGCAGAGGGAACTTTAGGTCCGGTCATCAGGAACCACTGGCTCGCCTGGACCAGGCCTCTGGGGGCTGTGCCACTAGGGGAAGAGCCATTGCCAGCCGGGCCACTCAGAGGCACAGGCACCCTGTGGCCTGCCCCCCATGTGCAGGCACCCCGCTGCCCCCTCAGGCCCCTCCCGGGGTGTGCAGGGTGTCACTCCTGACTTGGGCCCCATCAGGCCAGCGGAAACCTCAGAAACATCCCAAGCGCCTCACCGACTCATCACACAGAAGCATCAGGATCTTTTTGGTAGTTTTTGCTGAAATTTGCTTGGGCAGGTCCAGGTACGACTCTGGATGTGAGGAAGCCTCTTCTGCAGATAGGTCATGGAGGGAGAAGACGGAAAGAAAGAAAAACAAGGTAAATTCTTGGCCTTGGTGATTTTGAGCAATCATCAGATGGCCTCAGAGGGGCTTTAAGAAGCCAAGAGAGCATTTACCAATCACACTCTGTCTGCTGAAGGAAGCTTATTACGTGGAGGACAAGGGCTGAGGGGCCAGAATCAGAGGATCCTGGGAATCAGTCGTTCCCAGTCAGCCTAACACCTCGCTTTCCCAAACTGCATCTGTCTGGAGACCACACTCAAAATCCCCATGAACCAGGAACTGGGAGGGGCAGTGTGAGTCTCTTCACTCTTACTTTGGAGACAATCTAACAAGCATGCTACATGTTTCTAAACCTGCAGAGACTAGAAGCAGCCCACTAGAAAGGGTAGAAGTGACTACCACATAAAGGGATGTTACCAGCAAAAACTGACATCTGACAGCAAGAGCCAAACTTTTTCTTAATTAAAATATAAAAATTTTAAAATGTTTTATCTTGCATATTCCTCATCAGAGAACAGGAATAAAAATCATTATGTACTGAGATAAAATAAAAATCATTATGCATTACTGGTTATTCAAAAGGAAAGAAAAGTGTCTATGAAAAGTACAAGATATCAAATTGATGGTGGGGCCAGGGATTTAGCTCAGTGGTGCCACCATCTGCCTCAAAAATACAAAGTCCCAAGTTCAATCCCCCATACCAAAAAAAACAAATTGATGGTGGGAATGCAAAATTGTATCATCTCAGTGCAACAATAGCCAACAAAATGACACAGACATTTGCCCTTTGATCCAGCAATCCTGCTTCTACCCATCAATCCCAACAATTCAGTAGCACAAATATGAGAAGGCAAATGAACAATGTTTATAATCACAAAAACGAAATTTTTTTAAAAATCCCAACAATGATCTACAGAGGACCATTTGAATAAATTATGGCACAGACATGTGGTAGAGTTCTATATGAAAAAAGAATAACAAGTATTTCTTTTTACTCCAATAAAATGATCTCTAGGAATATTGTAAGTGAATAAAGAAAAGTAGAAAAAAGTATCATTTCACTTACCTAAAAAATTGGCTCATACACACACACAGGCACACACACACACATATATATATTTGTTTATAATTTTTAAAAGCAAAGGAAGGATAAGCTATAATTATTTCATAGTTACCTATAGGAGAGGGATGAAAGAGTTAAGAGATTAAATAAAAGATAAACTTCTTTGCATATACCTTGATTTTTATATTTTACTCTGCAAACATAAACATTTCACATAAGTAAAAAACAAAACTAAGTAAAAAGTGATCCCCAGTGACCAAAAGTAAAATGAAACAAGAAACCTAAATGTATATACAAGTAGTAACATAAACCAGGCAGAAACTATTGCAAGTGGCTATAAAGTACAGTTACCCATCTACAAATCTGGAGTGGGATATGTTTTAAGAACAAAAAGAAAAGAACAACAACAAAAAAATTCAAAAAGATATAAACTATGTTTAGCAATCACTTGTTGGTAGATATTTTCTTCTAAGACTGTTCTGTGGTGCTATGGGGAAAGCAATTATTTTGGAGTCGTTGGTATGACATTTTCAAGTTGGGAGGAAGAAGGCATCCTTTAGTAAGATTGAGTAAAGCTCCTGGATCCTGTTAATCAGGAAATATTAGGATGAATTCATTATTTATTTGATCATTAAAAAATAATCCTCTACCCTTGCTCTGTCCACTGAAAAGACCTAGAAACAACAGCCAGTCCAAAGCAATGAGCTCCTGGCACCGAGTGTGAATCCAAAA
Organism: Heterocephalus glaber; assembly: GCF_053883595.1. Classification (NCBI taxonomy): domain Eukaryota; kingdom Metazoa; phylum Chordata; class Mammalia; order Rodentia; family Bathyergidae; genus Heterocephalus; species Heterocephalus glaber. The sequence continues at coordinate 41,307,646 of NW_028258305.1, forward strand.
TCCCACTTCCTATTTAAAAGAACCAAAATCCTTGGAGAAATGGCTGATTCCAGACTTGAGGCGGGAAAGTATAATGTGGTCCTGGAACATCTGCTTGTTCTGGACAGCTGGAGGCTACCAAAGATGACTGGGTCTGTGTCAAAGGGACCCAGACACCAACATGAAGTGGCTCCACTGGTCACCAATGGGACTATCAGTATGCACAGGACCGCGGTAAACCGAAACCTTAAAGTTTGTTTCGATTCATATGGTCATGATGATAATAACAATTAAAACAACAACTCACTGATACCTTTGGAAGGTGCTAGAGATCCAATCCATTATTCTGAAAAGTGGTAAAGAAAACAAACATCTATCCCGCTTTCTACACAAACCATCTCTCAGGGTAGCAAATGGCTGATGAGGGGAAGAGTCTCTTTTCAGAAATGTTCTAGTTAACAAATGAAGACATAGTGATAGAATTTTAAGCATCACAACTTTGCAACCCCAATTTCATTAATGGTTCTTTAAAAATGAGTATCAATACTTGCTACCATTCCAAAAAGAAAGGAACTGACATTAGTCTGCTGTGATAAGGATACATAAGAGTGTACTTAGCAACAATAAATTAACTTGCATCTGATTGGGCTTCTAAGTCTCACGACAGGTGTAGAATACAAGGGGGGGGTGTGATATCTGCTGCTCACACTCGACACTCTCCCAGACTCTTCTTAGCTGTAAGTGGAAGGCGGCCCCTCCACTCTGGGACTTGGCTCTGGTCACCTGTTTGCCTCAGCACCTCCTCTACTATCTGGGTGGCAGACTTCTGCGGCTGCTGGGAAATGGGCCCCACATTGTTCAGGAACCAGAAGTTGGGTGCTGTCCAGGGGAGCCCCAGATGCTGGGTGTGGATGATCCTGTCCACATCGAAGGCTTTGGCTATGAGTCCCTTCGCCTCCTCTTCATTCATCAGCCAAATCTCCCGAAACTTCTCGTTGTCAATGAGAGCAAAATGCCTGTGAAGGAGAGTCACTGAGAGTGGCCAGCTGACCGCAAGGCCTAGCCACGGTCCACTCAGTGAGCAGCAGAGCAAGAGGAAGAACCATGGTAAATCCAGGACCTGGCCAAATCCCTGCCTTGAGGAAACAGAAGCCATCCCAACAATAGGCCAGAAAAAGCAAGAAGACACCCGAGAAGAGAGAGAGAAGGAAAGAGAAGATTCTTCATGCCTTGGGCAAACTCTAAAGAAGCTGGTGGGATGGAGCCTAATAAACCCCATGGCCACTAGGCCACTCTCAACTCTCTCTCCCACCCATGTCACCCACCTCTAGCCTAGGACCCAAGTCCCTAAAATACCTCATGGATTTCTGGAGCTCCTTGAACTGCATCATGAGACGTTTGTAATCTGCAGTCAGAGACTGATTCTCTTCCTGAAACTGCTGTATCTGCTTGGTGTATTTTGATCTCAGGTTGTTAAGGATATCATGCAGGCTGGTTAGAGGGGGAAAATAGTGAATTCGCAGCTAACTAGAAGGTATAAACAGAATTCCTTTCACCCACCTGACTCAGTTCCACAAAAAACTCAGAGTTGTTGGGTTGGAGCTGCAGAAGGGCAGAAAACCCTCCCACGTAGTCCCAAACCCAGGTCCTGCTGCGGTCCAGGAAAGAGCAAGGCAACAGGAGGCAATGGGATCTCCCATTTAAAATAGCCCAGAAACCCAGGCACAGCATGGGGGGGCCCTGCTCGGGGGTGTGACTGAACCTTCCACACCCCACCGTGAGGGTGTCTACCTCGGCCCAACCATGCATATTTAAATAATTTATCACAAGTATTTCATGGCCATGATCTAGATGCTCATTTCAACTCTGAAACAAAAAAAAATTCAAACTATACACTGCAAGCCTATGATATATGAATCCCCCATTCTAATGAGCTAATACTGTTTAACAGGTCCAGTAAGTCACTCATTCATTCCCCCCATTCATTCATTCTTTCACTTATTTATTCAGCCAGCATGAAATGCTTCTATTGAGCAAAAGATTTGCTTGATTACAAAGATGAATACTAGGATATTTTTTCAAACAAGGCACTGTTGGTCCAGTCAAAGAAAAAGATGAACATTAATAACAGTGAAGAGTGAAAAGTGCCATGGGAGAGCTTACGCAGCGTGCCAGAGAGCCAGGGGTGAGGCACTGACCCCACCCAGGCTTGTGGGGAGGAGAGCAGCCAAGTGCTCTGGAACAGCAAAGGACAGTTACCACCTGGCCAACAGCACTGTTAACCCCAAATGAGGCTGGGATGTAACTCAGTGGTGGAGCGCTCGCCTAGAATGCAGGAGGCCCTCTGTAGGTTCAACTTCCAGTGCCACAAAGAAAGGTGAGGAGGGAAAGAGAGAGGAAGGAGGGAGAGAAAAGTGGGGGAGAGAAGGAGGAAGGAAGGAAGGAAGGAAGGAAGGAAGGAAGGAAGGAATAGTTGATTCTAAAAAATAAAAAATTTACCTCTCCTAAGCATTGTTTGATTTCTGAAAAAAATCAAAAGGTGTCTTAAATGCAAATATTCATCATTCATATTTTCATCCTCAAGAAAATGTGAAAAATTTTAAATTAATCTCTGACAAAGAAAAATGTCCATTTTCTTAAATGTAGCACTTTAAAAGGCTTTCAAAACGTAGGTAAAAATGTAGAACTTTGGAAGGCATTTCCAGAAAATTTTAGAAGGCTTTCCAAGTACAGGTATGAAATGTTTTAAAGTAGTAAAAAAAAATAATAATAAAGTAGTAGCTGGGGATTTAGCTCAGTGGTGCTGTACCTGCCTGGCAAGTGCAAGGTCCTGAGTTTGATCTCTGGTATGAAGAAAGAAAGAAGAAAGAAAGAAAGAAAGAGAGAAAGAAAGAAAGGAAGGAAGAAAGGAAGGAAGTCATCCTACGTACATTGAGACCATAATGTTAAGTGAAGTAAATAAGACACACAGGCTTGAATATCACATGGTTTCTCATCTATGAGAAGCCCAATATATAAATAAAGTACAAAAGAAAAGACAATAAGAAAAATGGGGAGAGGAAAAAATGTTATTGTAATTCAGCTTGCAATGTATCTAAAAGAATACCTTGATTTCATATGAATTTCTTATATGTTTTTCATATTTTTTGGCCTGTTAGCCTGGCTATTAATCTGTATTTATGATAATTAACTTGATAAGGACTTATAAAATAAGTAAATGAATCTGACACTGGGAAAAAAAATTTTTAAGTTGGGGTAGAGAGCCAGGGGGAAAAGAATTGAGATGTTTTATGTACATGTACCAATTCCCCACAATAAATGCAATCACTATGTACTGCAAACATGTACTAATAAAAAAAAAATTTTAAATAGTCATCCCAAGTATTTTTTGCAATGTCATAGAGTCAAGGAGTTTCTATTTGTCATCTAATTATGAAAGCTAACACAACAAAAGTGAAGAGCAGGTACATACTGAAGGGAACAAGAGGGATTAGACACAAAAGAATGGCTACAAGAGGAGTTTTAAGCTCCTAAGGCAGAGAAGCTCAGCCAGTCCCAGAACCCGGAAGGAAGCTCCCCGGCTGCCATCCCAAGCTCCTAGACCAGAGAAGCTGAGCTGCATGGGTCCCAGAAGCACCCCCTCCATGGAAATGAGAAAACACATAAGCCTCAAAAACAGAGATCCAGATCACCTACAGCAACCCCAAAGGGAAACGAGATGGAACACTCTGATATTCAACCACCTGGACTCTCTGAACTGGCAACAAAAGAGGATCTGGGAAAAATGAAATCAGAAATAATTACTCAGATAACAGCAAAGATTTTGCTCATGGTGCAAGACATGATTAATAAATTGAGAGAGGACACAGATAAAAAAATAGAGGATCTGAGGAACAAGATGGAATCCCAACATAGGAAACAAATGGAATCCATAAAACAGATACAAAGAGATTTCCAAGAGATTAAAAACTCCATCGAAAGTTTGCACAGCAGAATGAACCAATGTGAGGATAGAATTTCACATATAGAAGGTAACATTGCAATTAGTGAGGAGGAAAAGAAAAATTGCTTTAAAATTGTAAGGGAACATGAGAAATCAATCCAGCAGCTGCTAGACGATGCAAAGAAGAATAACATAAGACTGATTGGAGTCAATGAAGAAAGAGGAGAGAGTGCAGGTGACATAAAAAAACTGTTCACAGAAGTGATGGCAGAAAACTTCCCAAGGAGGGGAAAAGAACTTGACATACAGTTAAGTGAGGCATATAGGACTCTAGCTAGCCTTAATCAAAAAAAATCTACACATCAGCATATAATAGTTAGGATTCCAGAAATCCAACAGAAGAACAAAATTCTACAAGCAGTGAGAGAAAAGAAACAAATCACATACAAAGGAAAGCCCATCAGAATCACAGCACACTTCTCAATGCAAACCCTCAAGGCAAGAAGAGCTTGGAGAGATGTATTTCAAGCCCTAAAGGAAAACAGCCTCCAACCCAGATTGATCTACCCTGCAAAACTATCTTTCAAAATGGATGGAGAAATAAGATACTTTCATGATAAAGAGCACCTCAGGAACTTCATGAATACCAAACTGGCACTCCAAAAAATTTTAGACAATACCCTAGGAAAAGACAATGAGGATCACAACCCCAGGAAACCCAGCAGAATGAATCCATTGGGTGTGACAAATTAAACGCAAAGGGGGAAAATCCAACAAAAAGAAAAAGTCATGACAAGGCTTTTAAAACTTTTAACTTCATCTCCCTAATGAGTGTATAATTCAATCTTATTATTGTACTGATTAGTATTTTTCTGATTCTAGAGTTGCACACCATTCCTTGTGCTATACTGGCTATTTATCATCTTCTTACATCTACATTTTAATTGGGTTGTCTATTAATGAGCTCTAAGAATTCTTTATATATTCTGCTCAGAGGTTATATGAATTGTAAATATGGTCTGTTTAAGGACCACCTTTCCTTTTATTGATGTCATTTAAAGTTCTAAATTTTGATGGAATCTCATTTATCAATTTTTTTCTTTTATACATCATGTGTTTTGTGTCCTAGGTAGTTCTTGCCTACCCTGAATTCATAAATATTTTCCCTTATAATTTCTTCTTAAAGTTTTATACTTTTAGGCTCTCTTATTTAGGTTCATGGATCCCTTCAAGTTATTTTCATGTATGGAAAAAAAGGGTTGAGGTTAATTATTTATGTACGGATACCAGGTGTTCTAGTGCCTTTTGCTGAAAACACTATCTCTTCCTCGGCTCTTGAATTGAGTTTATATTCTATAAAATGCTAATGTTAAATAATCTTTCAAAACTCAGTGGCCCATATATGTGTGGTTCTATTTCTAGATTCTCTGTTTTATTCCAAAGATCTGTATGTCTTTCCTTACACCAACACTGCCTTGATTACTGTAGCTTTAGAAGAAGTCTTAAAATTAGGTACTAAATGTCTTCCAACACTGTTTTTGTTTTTGTTTTTAACTTTTCTAGGTCCTTTGTACTCCTACATAACTTTTAAATTTCAATATCCAATTCTTCATTTATAACAAGTATACCCAGACCTGAATTTGTATATATACCTTGTGTTTTCCAATCCTGCTATATTCAAGTACAAGTTCTAGGGGCTCCTAGAGATTTCTTAGTATTTTCTCTGTAGATGATCATTTCATCTACATATAAAGATTTTGCTTCTGCTGTGCCAATCCTATCCTAGTTGTATCATTTTATTGCCAGACTATTTTGGTTTAGACCTATGTTTCAAAGTCTAATGGACAGATGAAGAGTAGGCATATCTGCCCTTGTTCCCCACCTTAGGAAGAAAGCATTGTATCTACTCCATTCATGTAAGTCGTTTTTGCTGGAAGTATGCAGTACATGTCTTTGATCTGTTGAGAAGGTTCTGTTCTACTTCTAGTCTCCTGATAGCTTTTACCATGAACAGTTGTAGAATTTAGTCCAATACTTTTTCTCCAACTAGTGACAGGATCATATGGCTTTTTCCTTTCCTCTGTTAAAATGATGACTTTTGGGGGTGGATCTTCCAATGCTGAACTAACACTGCCATCCCTATAACAAAACCACTTTCTACATCCTGCCAGATCTGACTTCCAATGGTTTGTTTTGTTAAACAAATTTCTATCTATGTTCATACCTTTTTCTTCTATTATCTTTATCCAGTTTTAGGATTAGCACAATGTTGAGTTCCTAAAATGAGGGGAGAAGTGTTCCTTCTTTTTTCTGCTTTAAATGTTTGATATAATTTAGCAGTTAAAATGTTTATGAGCCTGCTGTTGTCATATAGGTAGATTTTCAAGCTAGGAATATACTTTCTTTAATAGGTGCTATTCAAATTTTATATTTCCTCCAGAGTTAGTTTCATTAATTTGTCTTCCAAGGTACTTCTTAGAAGTTGTCAAATTTATTTCAAAAAAGATTTTTGTAATATGCTTTCTATATCCTTTTAAATTCTGTAAAATCTGTGGTAATGTCTCCTAGATCTTAATATTGTAATTTTAAAAATGTATAACTGATATTGTGTAACAGGAAGAAAAGGTCTAAAAGAGCAGGGGAATTGTGAGGGGTAGGGGAAGGGAAAAAAGGGAAAGGAAAAAATATGAGAAGAGGAAAAAATGGAAACAAGGTCTTTGCAAATAGGGAAGGGTGGAGGGGGTGAAGGGAGGGCAAGGGAAGGGGGAAAAAAAAAGAACGAAGAGACTCACATAATGGTACAAGATCCCAATGATGAATGTAACTGTATTTTTTTTTTTTTTTGGTACCAGGGACCGAACTCAGGACCTTGCACTTGCAAAGCAGGCAGCGGAACCACTGAGCTAAATCCCTGGCCCTGTAACTGTATTTTATACCTAAAATGTACCAATAAAGTTAATGGGGGAAAAAAAAAAAGAGGAGTTTTAACAAAAGTCCAGGTTCTTGGCACCTGGCTAGCAGCCAGAGACAAAGGAAGTGAGGCCAGAGAGCTGGGAACCTGGGAGTGGTTACATAGTTGCACAATGACAGTGATTTTCTAAACTGAACTGTCGTGTTGCCAGTTCCACATAAAGCAAAAAGGTAAGGTCAAGATTAGCGATATGAAGTTGGTAGTCACCAACCAAAAGACTGACGTTCGTGGCAGATAGACTAAAAATAAAAAGCAAAGAGGGAAGGGAAGGCCTGTGGTGTCTAGAATTCTTATGTAGATATTCCAGAAATATCAGGCAAGAAAAAGCAGAACCATCAAAGGAGACAGATAGCAACTAAAGTAAGAAGGAAAAACAAGTATTTCAAGTTCATGAAAACAAAGAAGCTAAGTTTAGTATCCAACTAAAACAGGATGAAGCCTGAAGAAAAGCCATGTGTTTGGCCAGAAGGGCACCACTGGTCTATTGTTGGAGTTTTTGCCCAATTCTGGGGTCATAGGTTGCCATGGTGTGAATGTGTCCCCTCCAAAGTCCAGGTGTCACCATTGTGATAGTGCTAAGAGGTGAGGACCTTTCCAGGCAACATTGTCCTAGCCTTTTGGGACTCACATCTCACCACAACTTACCCTGGGGCTGGGACGTGGAGCACCGGGTTTAATGTTTGTCCTTCTGGGTTTCGATCTTGCTTTGGTCCCTTTCCTTTTTATCCCCCTATTCCTCCCTTTTGGAATGAGAATGTTTACTCTATGCCAGTGATGGCAGACCTTTTAGAGACTGAGTGCCCAAACTGCAACCCCAAACCCACTTATTTATCACAAAGTGAGCACTGCAATACGGAAGTTTTAGTTTAGAAAGAAACAACTGCTACCCATGCTCAGCTGCTGTAGTGACTTGGTTCTCATGCTGACATAGACCGGCTCTGCATCCCCACTGCAGCACATGTGCCACAGGTTTGCCACCACTGTGCTATGCCAATGCATGTTGGAAGTATTTAACTCCCTTTGATTTTTACAGGGGCTCACACCTAAGAGTTTGCCTTGAGTCTCAAAGGAAACTTTGGACTTGGACTTTTCAGCAAACCTGAAACAGTTAAGACTTTGACAACTCTTACATTTTTCATGATGAGATGGTCATGAGCCTTCTGGGGACCAGGGGAAGAATGTTATGGTTTAGATCTAAAATGTCCCCCAAAAGCTTTATTTTATTCAGAGGTGGAGATTTTGGAAGGCAATTGGACACTATACTCATCAGTGGATGAATCCATTGATGAATTAATGGCTGAATGTGCTGTTAGAAGATGGGGCTAGGCATGGTGGTGCTTGCCTGTAATCCCAGCACTTGGGCCGCTGAGGCAGGGGGATTGCTGTGAGTTCAAAGCCAGCCTGAGCTACACAGTGAGACCCTGTCTCAAAAAAATAAAAAAGAAAAGAAAGAAAGAAAAGAAGACAGGGCCTGGTTGGAGATGGGCCATGAGGGGAATGACATAGAAAGGTGTATTCTTGTCCCAGGCGCCTCCCTTCTCTCTCTGTTTCTTGGTGGTCATGACATGAGCAGCTTTCCCCTGCCATGACCTTCCACCATGCCATTTCTGCCTTGGAGCCAGCTGACCATGGACTGAATCTCCAATCTGTGAGATCAATTAAACCCTTCTTCTGAGTTGTACGTATTGGATATTGTGTGCTAGCAAAAGAAAAGCTGACTAATATATAAGTTTTCTATCTCAGATAGACCAAGACAGAGGTCAAATTATGAACTATTGCAGGGAGAATGGTACTGAAAAGAATATGACAGTGAAAGCAGAAGAAAAAGCACCTAGAGAGAAGCAACAGGGCAGTGGAAGGGTTCTGTGGGCCGAGGGAAACTTGTCCAAGGCTGAAGTCAGAGTGAAGAGCTGGTAGAGTGGGCAGTGTGATGATGCCATTCCCCTCTCCTCTCTGCCCTGTGCACCAAGCCCCAGCACTGCCTCAATGCCTCATCCTGCCTCCCATCTTGCCAGCTGCGCCTTGGCCATCACGTGACCCACAACATTCTGGTTCTTGCCTTCTGCCTTCAGCGCTGTCCTTCTCCGCCACCACGTAGCACAGCCCACCCAGAGTCTCTTTTTGCCAATCCATGTCATTACACCCTTCACTATTGCACTTCTTTTTTTTTTTTTTTTTTTTTTTTTTTTGGTACCAGGGATCGAACTCAGGTCCTTGCGCTTGCGCAGCAGGCGGCGAAACCACTGAGCTAAATCCTCGGCCACTACTGCACTTCTTTGGGAAGCTTCCTCCCATATCTCCTTCTCACTGATCCCTCTCTCTCTCTCTCTCTCACCCCACCCCCTTCTATCTCTCTCCCTTCTCCCCCATCTAGTATCTAGTGTGGGCCATATGGGGGAATTTTTCCATAAGCAGTGCCTTTGCTCATTTCTCAGGTAATAAGGCTTAAGATGCCAGCTCATTTTTTTCAGTATCATTTTCTCTTATAAGTAACTATGTAAAGGTCAACTGGTATTTCTCTATATACCCAATATTTGTCAACCTACTAGTGGAAGAATGCTTAAGTAATACTATACTATTTTGGCTTTGAGAGAAAATCCTCAATTCTGTCTTCTTTAAACAAGATACTTTATTCTACTCTAATCTTCAGAGCCCAACACAATGCTCTGGAACTTAGGTAATTCTTAAAGGAAGAAAGGCAGGAGGTGAGAAGGGAGGAAAGAGGAAGAATGAGTGAGAAATTCTGAGAAATAGGTACCTTTCAGTGAGCCACAAAAGCAGATTGGCACATTGAGATGAGTAGTTGTGTTGGTATTATTTGCAATACCAAAAGATTAGAAAGCATCTACATGTTCATCAGTAGAGACTGTTTAAATAAGTCATAGTCCACCTATGCTGTGGAGTACTAAGCAGCTTAAGAAATAATGTGAAAGCTCTCTGTGAACTACAATGGAAAGATCTACAAGATATAGAACAGTTCTTACAGAAGCCATACTTGTGTGAAGGCAGAGGCAGAATTAAAATATTTACTTGACTTCCTATATGCATAAAGAAATTCTGGGCCAGCAGTTTAGCTCAGTGGTGCCAGAGCCTGCCTGGAAAATGCAAGGTCCTGAGTTCAATTCCCGGTTCCAAAAAAAATTCTGGAAAAAACAAATAAGTGTTCTAGAGGTAGGAAAGGGGAACAAGATAGAAGATGGGAGAAGGACTTTTTGCTGAATATTCTTTTCAGGGGAGGAAAGAGTAGAACCACTTGAATATGCTGTATTTTCCAAAAAACTTTTATTAGAGTTGTATATGTTAATGGGTTTCTCCTCCGGGAGAGAAAAGTACATATACATCCCTGTTCTGAGCATAAAAGGGTCCAGAAGAAAGATGCTCTACGTGCTTGCTTACCGATTGATCTTCCTCTTCTGCTGGGATTTAATCACTGTGTTTTCCTCATCTCTCTTCTTCAGCACCTGCAAGTTGTACTCTAACTTCTCTTGGTTTAGTTGGTACGTTGCTTTCATCTGCTGAAGCTGCTGCTCAAGAATCTAAAGTTTAAAAAACAAAACAAATACACAACTAATTGGCTCTGGTGTAATTGTTGCCTGAAGACCTTGACAGTGTGTTCCAGTCCTGCCAGAAGATTCTTAGGGACGAGTGCTTCAGCCTGGATTCTCAGACATTTTACCAGTAGAGGCAGATTAAAGGCCAATTAGACTTAAAAAAAAAAAAAAAAAAAAAAAAGCCAATCCTCCACAAGCTGAAACCTGCATAGCCAAAGCCTGAGAAAGAGCACTGTTAAAGCCTGCAAGTCCAACTAACTCTGGCACTTCATACCAGCCCTTATAGAGATAACATCATGAAAAATAGTATTGCTTCAAAAACTTGAAATTTCTCCACTTTGATCTTCCAGAATGGCAGTATTAGTGTTAAGCAAACCATGTGTAGGTCAGGGACAGATAAGCAAGCACCAAGAACAAGAAGTAACACACAGGTAGGCACAGGGTGTCATGGAACCAATGAGAAGGGCACTTTACTTGGCCTTGAGGAACAGGGAAGTATCCTGGGGAGGCATGTCTGCCTGAGACATGGAGAATGGGCAGGAGTTCCTCAGGTGACACTGAGAGGAGAGCGCTCTGGAGAGAGGAAATGGCATATCTAGAGACACAGAGGAAAAGGGGAGACAGAGTGTCTTGGGGACACCATGTGCAGCTTAAAATGTGAGACACGATGCAAGGAATGGTCAGAACTGAGGCTGACTGAGCCAGGCCCTTAAAACTGTGAATATAAAACATTATCCAGAAGTCCATGATGCCACTAAAGATGGCAAGCGGGAGAGGGAAATGATCAGCCCAGGCCCTGCAGAAAGATCACTCTTGACAATTTGTGAAAAAAAAGATGAGAAGCAAGGCTGGGGGCCTTTCCTGAGTGGAACGTAGGAATGGCGAAGGCAATTAAGTGCAATCACATCTCAACAAAACAGCAAGCCTCACTTCCAGTCTCCTTCCCCCAGCCTACAGATTCCTGCCAAGGAAGAAACAGTGGAAGTGATTCCAAGCAGTGATCACAAACCCCCTCAACAAGGGTAGCTTCTAGGAGGTGACGCAGAGCAGAATAAAGGCAATGACACACAACCTGGGTGTGGTGGTGCACACCTTAATCCCAGTGCTTGCAGGCTGAGACAGGATGGTGGCAAGTTCAAGCCCAGCCTGGGCAACTCAGTGACTTAACAAGATCCTGTCTCAGAATTTAAAATATCCTTATATGCTTTCCGTTGTAAAAACTTTTCCTGATTGAAATAGCAAATTTTATTTTGAAAATTTGGAAATTACAGCAAATGGAAAAGCAGAGGTCACAGGGGAGAAAGGAGAGGAAAAACTGCCTGTAATTTCAATACCCAAAGGCAATTTCTGTTAATATAACTGCATGTTTCCTTCCAGTGTTCTTTGCATCAAACTAGGCCTATAATTTTATATCCTATACTTCTCCCTTACTATTATCACATAGGAATTTTCTGAGCTGTGCATATTGCATGTCTGTAATCCCAACACTCTTGGAGGCAGAGGCAGGAAGATTAAAAGTTCAAGCCCAGTCTGTTAGCAACTTAGTGAGACCCCATCTCAAAATAAAAAATAAAAAGGGATGGAGTGCAATACAAAGGTCCTTGGTTCAATCCCCAGTACGGCCCACACACACACCTGTATTAATGAAGTTTTATTAACATTAATTTAATGGTGCATAATACTCTTATCACATATGAAATATTTGTGCTCACCATGTATCAAAATATTTTACATTTACCTATAGTTATATATTTATGTCGTGTTAATACTTTTCACAGCTATAAAATAAGGCTGGCATCAATTGTATATAAAACTCATTGGGTATTTTTATTTCCTTAAGTCATTTCTTAGAAGTGAAATGACAAGAACAATTGAAGGTTTATGCTCTCACTGGGCAACAGTGCAATCCCAGCTCACCACACATACTGGCACCAAGCACTGGTCAGGGCCAACCTTGAGCAGGTGCTTGAGTGGGTCAGGGTGCTGCCAGAAACTGCACCCAGCCCTTGCCAAGCATGTCTAACATTCAGGCTTGACATTTCTGACATTTACAAGAGATCACAGAGCCTGTGGAAGCTGCTGATAGCACAGCCTCAGTTCAGGTGAAAAGATCTGGGCTCTGTCTCTTATCTGAAATGAGAATTGGAGCCCACAGGAAGAGTGAAAAGAGGGACCTCAGTGCAGAAGAGGAAGGTGGCAAATGGCACTTTCTCTCTGAATCTCGGCTCATGATGTGAGAGAAGTGGCTCAATCCTGCAGAAGCACAGTAACTACTGGTGATTCTAGAGGCCTCCATGGAGAAACACACCAGTGGAAAAGAGAGCAGTGGATGCTGTGGGGTGCAGTAACTAATGAGTGATTCCAATCCAATGAAGGATATGGTTAGTGAATCTGGAGTAAATACCAATTTTTAAAATGTAGAGAAGCTTAGGAAAATGATGGAAACCATGAATGCCCAACAAAGGAAAGAAATGGAATTCATGAAACAGACTCAGAAATCCAGGAGAATAAAAAACTTATTGAAAGTATATGCAGCAGAATGAACCAATCGGAGGACAGAATATCAGATCTAGAAAACAAGTTTGCAGTTAGTGAAAATGAAAAGAAAGATTTCTTTAAAATAGCAAGGAAAAGAAAGGAGGGACAAGAAAAAAGAATAGAAGGAAAAATGGAAACAAAGCTTTTATAAATGAGGAGAAGAGGAAGTTGAGGGGGTAATTTAAAAAAGAAGTAAGATGTATCATGCACAGGTACAAATTCTCTATGATGAATATCATTGTGTATCTAAAATGTTTTGCAAAAAAAAATAGCAAAGGATGATGAAAAAGCAACACAACAGCTACTAGATGGTGTAAAGAAGAATAACATAAGATTAATGGGAGTAAATGAAAAACTGGGAAATACTACAAAAGACATAAAAAACCTGTTCACAGAAGTAATGGCAGAAAACTTCCCAAATATGGAAAAAGAATATGACATATAGATAAAAGAGACATATAGAACTCCAATTAGCCATGATCAAAAAATCTACACCAACACATATAATAGTCAAAATTCCAAAAATTCAACACAAGAACAGAATATTTAAAGCTGTTAGAGAAAAGAAACAAATCATCTATAAAGAAAAGCCCATAAGAATCACAGCAGACTTCTCAACACAAACCCTCAAGTCAAGGAGAGCTTAGAGAGAAGTATTTCAAACTCTAAAAAGAAAAAACAGCCTCCAACTCAGATTGATGTACCCTGCAAAACTATCTTTCAAAATTGATGGAGAAATAGGATAATTCCATGACAAAAATATCTGAAGAAATTTATGACCACCAAACCAGCACTCCAAATGTTCTGAAGGACATTCTAGAAAGAGATAATGAAGACTACAGCTTCGTGAACCCCAACAGAATAAATCCACCAGGCTAGGCAAACAACTAAACAGAGGAGAAAGAAAGAGAACCAACAGGAAAATTATTTGACAAGGATAAGTCAATATATGTCAGTTATAACCATCATTGTAAATGGCCTCGATTCATCAATCAAAACAAATGGGTTGGCAGAGTGCATCAAGAAACAAAATCTAATAATATGCTGTGCACAAGAAACACATTTAACTCAAAAAGAAATTCACAGACTGAAAGTCAAGACTAGAAAACAGGACCAGGGATTTAGCTCAGTGGTTTTGCCACCTGCTGCACAAGCACAAGGACCCAAATTCGATCCCTGGTACCAAAAAAAAAGAGAAAAACTGACTTTGGGGCCAGGGATTTAGCTCAATGGTTCCATTGCCTGCCTTGCAAACACAAGGACCTGAGTTCAATCTCTGGTGCCAAAAAAAAAAAAAAAAAAAAAAACAACCAGAGAAACATCCAACCAAAAAAGAGAACTATAAGCCAATTACCTTAATGAACATAGACACAAAAATCCTCAGTAAGATACTGGTAAATAAAATGCAGCCAATCATCAAGAAGATTATACACCATGACCATGTAGGACTCATTCCAGGGATGCAGGGATGGTGCAACATATGTAAATCAATAAATGTAATACACCACATTAACAGAATGAAGGACAAAAAGCACACTATCAGGGGCCGGGGATTTAGCTCAGTGCTTCCGTTGCCTGCCTTTCAAACACAAGGACCCGAGTTGATCTCCAGTACCAAAAAAAGTACACTATCATTTCAATAGATGCAGAAAAAGCATATGACAAAGCCCAACACCTATTCATGATTAAAAACCCTACAGAAAATTAGAATACATGGTCTTTATTTCAATATGATAAAAGCCATCTATGACAAACCAACAGCCCACATATTAAATGGTCAAAAATTGAAATTTTTCACTCCAAAATTAGGAACAAGACCACTATCACCACTTCTGTTCAATATAGTTCTGGAAACATTAGTGAGAGAAATTAGACAAGAGAAAGAAATAGAAAGAATAAGGATAGGAAAGGAAAAAGTTAAATTATCATTATTTGCAGATGACACAGTATTCTGCAAAGAAGATGCCAAAAATTCCACCAAAAGACTTATAGAATTAATAACCAAATTTGGTAGCATAGCAGGATACAAAGTCATCACTCAAAAATCAGTAGCATTCCTATACACAAATAACAAACTCCCTGAGAGAGGTTAGGGAAACAACACCTTTCATAATAGCATCAAGAGAAATGAAATACTTAGGAATCAATCTAACCAAGGAAGTAAAAGACCTGTACACTGAAAACTGCAGAACTCTGAAAAAGTCAATCGAAGAGGATACAAGAAAATGGAAAGATATCTCCTGTTCTTGGATAAGAGAACCAATATAGTGAAAATGAACATACTTCAAAAATTGTTATACAGATCTAATGCAATCTCAATCAAAATACCAATAAGCATACCTCACAGAATTAGAGAAAACAATCCTAAAATTCACTTGGAACCAACAGAGACGTACAATAGCAAAAACAGTCTGGGCAACAAAAGCAGGGCAGGGGGCATCATAATCCCTAACTTCAAATTATACTACAAAGCCACCATGATAAAAACAGCATGGTACTGACCCAAAAAACAGACCTGAGGATCAATGGAACAGAATAGCTGATGTAGAAACAACTCCAAATACACTCAGCCACCTTATCTTTGACAAAAACACCAAACACCTTCTCTGGAAGAAAGACAGTCTCTTTAATAGGTAGTGCTGGAAAAACTGGCTTTCCATGTGCAAAAGATTAAAATTAGATCTATATCTTTTACCATGCACTAAACTAAAATTGAAATGGATCAAAAATCTAAATATTAAAACAGAAACACTAAATCTGCTTGCAGATAGAATAGGCAGAACTCTTGAAGACATAGGTGTGGGTAAAGACTTTATGAACAAAACCCCAATCACACAGAAAATATTACAAAGAATCAACAACTGGATCTTATTAAAAAGATTTTGCACAGCAAAAGGAACCACCAACAGAGTGAAGAGACAACCTACAGAGTGGGAAAAAATTTTTGCCAGCTATAGCTCAGACAAAGGACTACTATCTACAATATAGAAAGAACTAAAAAACTCAGACTTCCCAAATTTAAAGACCCAATCCAATCATGGGCATCTGAAATGAATACACTTCTCAGATGAAGAATTACAAATGGTAGATAAATATATGAAAAAATGTTCAACATCACTGGTCATTTGAGAGATACAAATTAAAACAATATTGAGATTTCATCTGACTCCAGAAAGAATGGCTCTTATCAAGAAATCAATCAATAACTAATGCTGGCCAGACTGGAGAAAAAGGAACCCTTCTCCATTGTTGGTGAGAGTGTAGAATGGTACAACCTCTGTGGAAATCAGTATGGAGATTCCTCAAAAAACTAAAACTAGAGGTTTCAATTGACCGAGCTATTCCCCTTATTGGTGTGCTCCCAAAAGAATTAAAAGCATCATACCACAGCAATATATGCACACCATGTTTATAGCAGCACAATTTGTAATAGCTAAATCTTGGAAATAGCCCAATGTTAATCAACAGATGAGTGGATAAAGATGTGGTGTTTTTCATACAATGGAGTACCACTCTGCCATAAAGGATAAGCTTGAGACATTTCTAGCTAAATGGATACTCCTTGAAACCATACTCTTAAGTGTAATAAATTTGGCACACATGTTTAAATATCACATTGTTTCTCTGGTGTGAGAAACTTAAAAAGCAAATAAGGTCCAAAATGTATAATAGATATTGGGGTATCTATACCCCAGTAGAAGAAAATGTTAAAATGGGAAGGGGAACACAGAAGGGAACATAGAGGGAAAGGAAGGAAGGAAGGGACCAAAAAAAAAAGAATAGAAGTTTAAAAATGGAAACAAAGCTTTTGTAAATAAGGAGGGGAAGAGGAGTTGAAGTGAGGGGAGAGAAATGGGAAAAAAGAACAATGAAGATATATTATGAACAGATACAAATTCCCTATCATTAATGTGATCATTATGTATATCTAAGATGTAGCAATACAATTAATTTTTTTTAAAACTCAGAACTAAAGGAATTCGTCCTGTCTTTTTCTTTGCAAACTGAAGGAATTTAAATCTGTGATGGTTTCATTGTCCCCCCCCAAAAAAAAAATTCACCTGATTGTTTTAATTTCCATTTCTTTGCTTGCCCATGTTTGCATATTTATTTCCTCCTGTGGCAAACATTTGCTGCTGTTCTTCACTAGAACATTCCTGGAGGACCAGTGCCTGGAGGAACTAGCAATGCAGCAAACACCAGGTGCTCGCTCGCCCTGGCCACAAGGTCCCAGAAGCAAATTAGCCTCCTCCTGGCTCCATGATGGACCAGTTTACAAAGCTAACAATGGCCCAGGTCTCAGGACAAAGTGACGTCACTTACACTGCTCATCATTTGTTTTCACAACAATGTCAGGACTAGGGACTCTATTGCTAATTATCTCAGGTTTTAATCTCAACACATAGTCATCCTGATTGCTTTATATTGACTATAGTTTTATATTTTAAATTTTTTAATGACTGTGTTAAGTATCTGTACTTATTCAATTATCTAAAGAGTTTGCCAAGTTGAACTATATGCTCCCCAAAACCAGTGGGCAAACATGACGTTTGGTTTTTGTGAATAATTTATGGAGCTCACAAACTAACCTGCCACCAAAGCGCTTCAATGTGAAGGTGACACAGGTGTCACCCGTGAGTCCTCTTTTGCCTGAGCAGTGGGGCTTTCCTGCGGCTGCTTCTGGGGCCATCTCCTGCTCACCAGGTGGCTTAACAAAGCAGCTGCCCTTGCTGCTGACTCCAGAGAAGCTGCTCGACCCCAGGCTCCACTCTGGAACCAGTAGACCGGCAGCTTCACCTATGGCCCACACCCTCCATTCCCCCTTTTGACGGTTTCTGCCTCTTTCTTCCTTGCTTTTCTGCACAGTTTGCCTAGCTGGCTTCCTTATTCCATGGATGATAAGGTCCTTGAGGGCAGGGAGTCTATCTTGTTTAATCTCTGAGCTTTGCATAATGAAAATTACCAATATTTGCTCAATAAATAATATTTCTGTGGTTAATTCTATATTAAAGCTCCTAAATGTGAACTGGGCCGTTTTATATTTTAAATGAGAAAGAAGGAAGCCATTATTTTTCCTGTATCAAGAACTAAAGTAAGTGTTTCTAGCAGTTTTATTTTGGGCTGGGCGGGGAGTGGCAAAATCTCTTTCTAGTGCATAATGTTTACAGGTGCCTTTTTGCTCCAATCTTTAAGAACATGACCTTTACTAGCAGTAAGTACTTGAAAATGTACATTATTTTCTCCCACTTTACTCATCCAACCAAATCTATATATGTAATGGATCTTCCTGGTTTTGTGGTTGTTTTGTAAGAACTTCAGTTAAGTACTTTAGAACCAATAGAGTGCTATGAATTAGTTGGAAAGAACAAATTCGTGACATGGACCTACAAGACGTATCTTCTTAACAAAAGCCCACTTCTGACTTGATTGTCCAGGGAGAGAATGCCTAAAGGGTTCTGTAGTAAAGTGCAGTTCACCAGAACAGTACAGGAACAGTCCCTGATTGACAGTTCTGTTCCCCTGAAAGGTAAGTGTGTGCCCCTCGCTTCCCCCTGAAGTGGGGAAGCACTGTGATGCAGATGAGCTCCACCCCCTTTCTCTGGACAGCGTCTCCTCCTGCCTGCCTCCCCCAGTGCACTCTCCACCTTCAGCCCCTTGGGACAAGGCCAGCCAGGACAGCTGTGTCCCCAGCTCCAGCCCCATGCCCCCTTCCTGTCTAATCTCACCTCCCCTCCTTCCTCCCAGCTCCCCATGTCCCAGAATTTTGTTTGTTTGTTTGTTTGTTTGTTTTGGTACCGGGGATTGACGCTTATGCAGCAGGTGATGAAACCACTGAGCTAAATCTCCGGCCACCATGTCCCAGAGTTTTTGTCTTTACTTGAGTAGCTGAACATCTGAAAGGTCCCATACATCTCCCTGTTTGAGGCCAACACTGTGATTCTGTCACATAAATTATCATAAAACCAAGACAAATTCAGAGAGCTTGACAATAGTCATTTTCAGGAAAACTGCAATCTATACGGCCCACAGAATAATGCTGCCCTCTAAGACAGTAAGTTCTCTGTCAGTGACTCTCATTCCACAATGCTAATATGACAGGGGCCCAGGAACATTCTCAAGACTGGTAAATACATTTGTAGTCCAATGGGACTTTACAAATAGCACTTCCTGATATAAAGCCACAGGCAGAGTGAGAACTGAGCGTCTAGCCAAGGTATGCGGAAAAGCTTTAATCTAACATCCAGGCTACACAGAGACTGAAATGACTCAGCTGTGCCTGAATAACAAGACTGCATCACAGCTACATGTAATTAGAGATGCATTTCTTAAAACTGGTGTTGAATTGCAGGTGGAAAGCACTTTTGAAACCAGTCTAATCTCCTTCGGCAAGAATCCTTAGGCACTGAAGACAGACGGGTGATTCGGCCTGCAAATACCTAATGAGATAAAGAGGATGCTTGGTGTGCGGTCTCCCTTTTCTGCACTGGATAGTTCTGTTAAAAGTCTTTCTGACGGTAGTCAGAATCTGCCTTGCTGCTGTTTCCAACCACTAGTTGGGATCTGTGTGATATAAGGCGCAGGACTGAAGTGGGTTTGTCGAGTACTTGAGAAGAAGCCCTTTGGGCTGGGGATTTAGCTTAGTGGTTCTGCAGCCTGCCTCACAAGTAGAAGGACCCGAGTTCAATCCCCAGTACCAAAAAAAAGAAGCCCTGTCTCAGCGTCATTTTCCCCACGTATAAAACGCTGTTAGTGATGTTAGCACACGAGTTAGAGATACTGTACATTAAATGTCCTGAATATCAGAGACACCCAGCAGACAGTTGCTGGTCTCAGCAGTAGCGGACCTCGCTGTAGGCCTGAGACACAGCTAATTTGTCCCAGGGACACTTTACATTTGTCAGTCTCGAAATCCCAATTCTTCCTTGAATGCTCACATGTCCTACCTCCAGACCCCGGCACCGTCTTACAGATCTCCTCTGCTGGTTTCCTATAGAAAATGCTCCTCAGGGCTGGGGGTGTAGCTCAGTGGTACAGAGCTTTCCTATTACATGTGAGGCACTGGCTCTGTTCCCAGCATGCAAGAAAGAGAGAGAAGGAAGGGAGGAAGCGGGGAAGAAAGGGACAGGGAAGAATGAGAGAAAAACAAGAAAGAAAAAAGGACGAGAGAAAGAAGGAAATAAGCAAGCAAGCCAGGCATGGCGGCAGGAGGATAGAGTTCAAGGCCAGCCTAGACTACATAGTGAGACTCTTGTCTCAAAAAAAAAGTCTGATTTGGTGGCACATACCCATAATCCCAGCACTCTGAGAGGCTGATGTAGGAGGATCATAGTTTAAGCCCAGCCTGGGAAATTCAGTGACTAGCAAGACCCTGTCTCAAAATATTTTTTAAAAATGTTTTAAGGGCTGGAACGTAGCTCAGTGAGAAGGCTCTGAATTTAATCCCCAGTACCAAGAAAACAAAAGGAAGGAAGGAAATGCCCCTCATATATATCCTGGCCATGGCCATGTGTTCCTCCAGATACGAGCACGGAAAAGAAAGCAGACATTAATAAATACTTGGTGAGTGGGCTGCCTCTGGAGTTCTGTGGGTAGCGGCCCTCAGCACTCGGCACCCGCCAGCCACCCAGACCCTGCGAGAGGGCGCCTCGCACCTGCACATCCTGCTCCAGCTTGATCTTGATGATGATGTACTCTTCACAGTCCCAGATCCGCTGCTTGTTCAGCTGCTGCTCGTATTCCTCCACTCTCTTCATGCGGTTGACAAGGTACTCCAGCTGTGTTGCAGGAAACCAGGGGGAAGTTAGGGACCCTCCCCACCCCAACTCAGCCCTTCCAGCAGCCTGAGAAGCGTGGCCCAGGTAAGGATTGGAAGTCCCGTGGTTGGGGACGTCTGGTGGCTTTCAGCAGCGCCAAGGCTCTGATCTCTTGGATCATGGCCTGCATTGCTTACGGGGCCCTCGATCCAAACACTCAAAGAGGAACATTCCATCGGAGCCTGAACACATACCTTGCAATCATTGATATTTCTAAAACATTCCTCTGAGTCTTGGTCAGAACCCTTTTTTATTCCCTACCTCTCTGAAATAAAGTGGGAATCCCATACCCTTTAAAATACCTTCTTGGGCCATGAGTATCCAGGGCTGGGGTAGATACCCAAGGAGAAAGTGGCAGGACCATGGAAACCACGGCGGGTTGCAGAGGTGGTTGGTGCTCGCCCCTGAGGGGGACACCCTCACCTGCCAGGCCACAGAAGCCCAGTAATGAATGCCCGCCCAGCAACCCTGGCCCGGATAGGAAAGGCTGGCCAGCCAGTCACAGGGGAGTCGCCCTGGACTGCACCTGCCCCTCTTTACCTCCTTGGTGCTGTGAGCCTGCAGCGCCCACTCCCATTTCTTCTTGTTGCTGGTCAGCAGCTCCTGTCGTTCCGCCTCAAAGGCTTTCTATGACCAGGAGGGGAGAAGGCCCTGTGTCTACTTCCAGTAAGCAAGTCCCATCAGGATCAAAGAAATTTTAGATAACCACACTAGTGCTGCATCACCAGCCATAAAGACTAAGTCACACCCAGCCACAGACCACCCAAACTTCATGCAGCCGAAGGGCTACAGGAGTTGTATGGAGATTAAGTGTTAGGAAGTCTATACCTGGCATGAATTTAGAGGGGAAATTCGCCAACAGAGGCAAGGAACTGGAGGAAGACCAAGGCAGTCGTGGGGTAAACTCGACCTTGGCGGCCAACTAGAACATGGGTTCAAGTTCAAGGTCCTGATTCCTGAGTCCTGTCTGGCACTCCCTTCCCCATTGCCCCATGCCAATTGCCATAAATAAACAAAACATGGCTCCCATACACCTATGGTTGTGGAGTCCTAACCGCCCCCTTTCACTCCTCATTCCTGTCTTATTTTCTTTATTTGTGGTTTTTTGGGGGGTTTTTTTTGGTACCGGGGATCGAACTCAGGACCTTGCACTTGCGAGGCAGGTGCCGGAACCACTGAGCTAAATCCCCAGCTCCTGTCTTATTTTCTCTCAAAACACTTACTACCACCTGTCAAATTATACAGCTACTCATGTATTTGTTTATCTCCAGCTATCTCCGAGTAGAATACGGGCTCCACTGGGGACCTTGCTTTGTTCACAACTGCACCCTGGGCTCCTGGAACAGTGCCTGGTATATAGCAGACACTTGGTGGTTACTTGAATGAGCAGATGAGTGAGCGAATAAATGAACAACACCCGAGAGGAGAGACAGAAATCAGAAGACAGACATCTGGGTCCCCGCTTCCATCATTAGGACCTCCCCAGGGGGTTCCCAGATGCAGAAAGCAATCTATTCACACCCCTTGCCTCGATGTGAAGGAGCTCCTGGCGGAAGGCTTTCGTCATGCTCTTCACTTGCTCCTCCATCCTCTCCAGAAGCAGGGAGATGTCATCTGCCTGTTTCTTCAAGTCCTTCACATACTGGTCATCCTTGATTTTTAACTCCTTGAGAATAACATGAGATCATAACATGAAATGAAATAAATCAGACACCCAAGCTTAAACAGTGCGTGGTGTCTCTTATAGGAGAAACCCAAAGTTTAAATAAAGAGCACAATAAAAGGTAGAGAAAAGGAAACAGGGAAATTGATCTTTTGCAAATGGGGAGGGACCAAGAGGTGAAGGGAGGAGGAGGAGAGGGTGGGGAATTAAGATGCGTCATCCACACATACAAACTCCCTTCAGTGAAGGTAACTGTGATGCATTGCAAACACGTACCAATAAAATTAAAATTTAACAGAGAATAGCATGTACAAAGTTGGTCCCAAACTGTGACAGAACACAGATGCCAAGCACATACCCCCTGGTCCCCTCCATCAGAAACTGTAAACACTAAGGATGAAACTGTACAAAGCAAAGAATGGCCCCAGCAGTCTTTGGAGGCGTGGAGGAGATCACAGGTGGATGGCCTGGAACAAGGTCAGCTCAGGGTAGCAGGAAACGGGCTCACAAGATCAGACCCCTTGATTATCACTCACGGTAAATCTCCCTGCAAGACCCCAGGAAGCCTAGTGTCCCAGCTAAGCAGTCAGCGTCCAGATCTAACACCAGGCCACATCTATGCAGACTAAGTTCCATTCCTCAAGCAAGAACATAAAATCTGAAACAGCGTTTCCTATAAAATCACATCTTTCTATTAGAGAGCCAATGATTCTAAATTACTACCATGCTTTTTCTTTTTTTTTTTGGTACTGGGGATCGAACTCAGGACCTTGCGCTTGCAAGACAGACAGCAGCACCACTGAGCTAAATCCCCAGCCCTACTAAGTTTTTTCTACCAGGTACAAATTTATTTCTAGGCATGGTGGTGCCCACCTATAATCCCGGTTACTCAGGAGGCTGAGGCAGGAGGATCACAAGTTCAAGGCCAGCCTGGGAAACTTTGTGAGATTCTGACTCAAAATAAAATTTTAGAAAGGACCAGGGATGTGTGAGTGCGAGAGAGCGATATAAATGTTGACAAGGATGTGGAGAAATGGGAACCTTCATGTACTACTGGTGGGAATATGAACTGTGTGATGAGCATGGAAGAGTATGGAGATTCCTCTAAAAATTGAAAATAGAAATACTATAAAATCTAATAATTTCAGTTTTAGGTATATACCTAAAGGAATTCAAAGTAGAATCTCAAAGAGCTATGTATACACACACATGTTCACAGCAATATTATGCACAACAGCCAAGAGGTAAAAGCAACCTAGATGTCTACAGAAAGATATGATAAAGAAAACAGTAATAGATAAAGTTATATGCATATTGTGCAACCTTGAAAAAGGAAAAAAATCTGTTAAATGCTACCACATGGGGTACATTATGCTAAGCAAAGACAGCGAGTCACAAAAGGACAAATACTGTACGACTCCACTCACTACTATCTAGCACTACTAAGAAACTACTATCTAAAGTAGCTAAAACCATAGAAACAGAAAACCAAAAGTTGGTGACCAAGGGCTGCAGGGACGGGGAAAGGGAATTAGTATCTAACAGAGTTTTAGTGCTGCAAGATGAAAATGTTCTGGAAGTCTACTGTGCAACAATGTGAATACACTAATGCTACTGAACCAGACATTTTAAAAATGGTGAAGGTGATCAATTTAATAGTGCACGGTTTTTACCATTAAAAAATAATTAAAGAAAGAAAGTTGATCATTTGAGTCATGCAGCATTCTAAGTAATCAAGTACAGCCTTCACATGTTTCCATTCAGGAAAAGCAGACCAGAGATCCAGCTCAACCCTGCAGCCAGACCTGCTCGGCTAGGGCAGAGCACCCGGGCCTCTTGCCTGCTGCAATTCACTGATGAGCTTGTTCTTGTCTTCTATCAGCCCAGCACAGTGCAGCTGCTGAGTAGTGAGCATGTCCCACAGCTCCTGGGGAATCCGCTTCTGTCTGCCCTCTTTCCACTTGGCAGTGATTTCATCAAATTTGTCCTGGCTGGTCTTGACTTCGTTCTCCAGCTTCTCGATTCTGAAAACGCAAATGCCAGCCGCTCCAGAGGCTGCCTTGCAAGTGCGGGCTGGTTTTCCACTGCCTGGGGTGCACAGTGCACTGCAGTATCACAGTCAGACCCCAGCACCAGGCTCCGCCACTTCCCCCCAGTAAATGTCTGGCAGAACGACAGGCACTAGTGGAGAAATCCCACCACGAGAAAGGGAAAATAGGGACCGCCTTTCCAGAAATTCCAGAGAAACTGTGAAGGGCCCTGAAGGTCACGCTAAGCCTCAGAAGGCTTAGGAGGAGATGAGAGGGGAGGCACTGGGGCTCACACGGAAGCCCTCTGCAGACAGTGCTGGAACCCACAGCCTCCACTCTCTCTGTATCCAACGCACTGTAGTTCCGTGCAACTATCTCCAAACGGGACCACAAAGCCCCTCAAGGACAGAATCCCAACTGAAACATGCTGTGAGCCTCCCTTGTCCCTCTTTCCACCTGCCTTCCAAGCTAGGGCAATCAGTGTGTAATCTAATTTGATAGAAGGTTTGCCTCAGGAATAGCTGAACAGCTGCCGGGTCATCTTTTGGAAAAACATTTATCTGGAACTCTGCTTCTCTGCAGCTTCCAGTTTTCCTCAGTGGCCGTGGGGTGAAGCCTCCCTCCTCAGCATGACACTCAGGACCTGTCACAGGCTGACCCCATCACAGGCAATCAGCCAGGTCAGCTGCTGGCATGGCCCTTTCAGGCAGGGGAAGTTTCAAAAATTAAGTCACAATTCTATCCTGGTAGTCGAACTGGTCAAGCTGCTAAAGGGAGAATGACTCACGCTGAACAATTTAAAAAGTTGTATGTACATGCTCAGCTAAAATGGCCCAGTGGCTGACCATTTCTAATTGAACTGTGTTTAGGAAATGAAGAAGATTCCAGAGTAGATTAAATGAGGCCCTCTGATCTTGCTATTGAGTCCACTTTCTGTATGCAAACCATTTTTTGTGATACTGGGGATTGGACCCTGGAACTTGCCCACATGCTAGACAGGTGCTCTACCACTGAGTTGCAGACCCCATCTTTTTCTATTTTTATTTTTATTTTGAGGTAAATTCTCACTAAGTTGCCCAGGCCATCCTTGGACTTGCAATCCTTCTTCCTCAGCCTCCCAAGTACAGTAGCTGGGATTATAAGCGTGCACCAACACATCCAGCTCAAAGGTGATTATTCTAAATAGCTGACACCTCCCTGCTGGGCAAATGAGACTGGGGAAGACAGGTGTGGAAGGCAGCTTGCCTACCAGGCTGAGGTCTGACATGTGTCCTTTTGTCTCTCTATCCTAGGCACAGAGTCTTTAACACTTTAATATGCTGCTACATGTGTACAGTACACTTTAATGAGCTGCTACATAACACTCAGACCTCCGTGGGTCTGGTCATTCTGATCAGCTAAACTCAGAGCTGCCCCCTGGATCTTCTCAGCTACATCTGTATTCTTCCACCCACCCCATGCATGGCCTCATGCCTCTGTTCAGGCTCCTCTGCCTAAAATGCCCACTCCTCAACTCCTCAAACTCCTACTCATTCCTGAGGCCCAACTCAAATGTTGCCTTGCCTGGGAGGTTTTCTCTAATCTCTGCAGAGTCCCAGAAACCTCCTTGTGTGTGTTTCCACAACTCCTGACACATGCCTGCTTACACATTCGCATTTTGATCACCAGCAGAGGCCAAGTGAGAGTTTTCTAACCACCCGGCACAGCACATGTCAGCAATGTAATGCTTGAGGGAGAGAGGAAGAAGAGAGGGAAGGGAAAAAGGCGGGAGGGAAGATTTACAAGGGGCAGGAGGGGCATTCTAGGCTAAGCTGGACACAGCTGCTTCTCAACAACTGAGGCGCATGTAGCGGCCTACAGGGACCCCCCTCACGCCCACCGGCCTGCGAAGAGTCCAGCCTCTCACCTCTGCCGCTTTATCTCCTCCTCTTCCACTCTCCTATGGATCTCCCTGACATCTACAGCCACCCGGATATTTGTGACCAATTCAGTGCCGTAGAGCAGCAGTTTAGCCAATTTCTGAAATCAAAGAGATGAGAATTTAGAAAGTTAAAACTCATGGTGAAGAATTTAGAAAGTGAGAAACGTGTGTGTGTGTGTGTGTGTGTGTGTGTGTGTGTGTGTGTGTGTGGTGCTGGGGATGGAACTCAGGGCCTTTCCCAAGCTAGGCAAATGCTCTATCACTGAACCATACCCCACCCAGTTAGGAACATTTGCACATTTCATCTGTAGCTCTTCTATCCACTGAGGCAGGAATCAACAGCTACCTTAAGACTCTGAAAAGCAGCATCTTCTTAGCAACCTTTTCTATCAAGACATTTGTGATGTGACATTAAGGCTACGCTTTGCCAGCATCCCCTGGAGTAGGGACAAGCCAACCAGTACACTGCCATATGCTATCAGCACATCCCGGCCCTGTACCCAACAGATCCCCACGCAACTGACCCTACCCAGGTCCTTCCTATGAATCTCAGTTGGAGAGGTGAGGGATTAACAGCAGCTATCCTCCAGTGTTCACCTCCTCCTCTGCTGTGAGTAACAGAGCACTCAAATTTTAGCTCAGCATGCAACCTCCCCAGCCTCTCTTGCAGCTAGAACATGGTCTGCCCAATGGATGCGTGACAGAAGTGATATGCACCACATGTGAATCGTGCCTTTAAGGGCAAAGGCAAACTCTCTCCTGCCCCTTCCATTCCTCCCCTTCCTCCAGCCTGGAACATGGGGCTAATGTACGCCACCATGAGCGGACAGAAGTGGCCTGAGAATGGCAGGGGCTGAGACTGCAGGGAGCCCCGTCAGCCCTGCACTGCTCATGCTGGAGACTCCTGAGTGAGGCAGAGAAGGAAGTGGCTAATTGTAGCTAATGTTGGCTGGGTCTTTGCCATCACAGAAACTGATTGCTCTATAATTTTATGGGCACAGGGGATTTTTTCTGCTATAGGTGCCCACTTCTAAGGCCCTCTTTGTAAATCACAAAATCAGTATCTTCACCCCTGGCCTTTTTGTAATGTTATGATTTCAGGGTGATAAATCCTCCAACAAAAAATTCAGATATCCTTGGCTTATGCATAAGGTTATCCACAAGTGTTTTGGAATTTGTGAACTCTCTAACTCTCCAATTATTTCCAACCTAAGGACCTGGTAGGGATGCAGCTCAGTAGCAGAGCACTTGCCTAGCATGTATGAGGCCCTGGGTTCAGTCCCCAGAACTGAAAAAGAAAAATGAACTAAGAACTCATTTATGAACCAACTTCTGTTCCAAGCAGTCACTGCAATGTTCAAAGACTATTCTGTGGAAATTCTGAATGTAGTGTCGGTGAATACAGAACAAGACTTAACCCAGGTATCCAGGGCACTCCAGATCTTTTTAATGCCTGCAGCATTATCATTTATATTAAATGGTTTTATATGCATATGAAAATCAAGGCTTTCCTATGGTTGTGAGCAATTTTCTATTTTTTACTCAATGTGAACATTAGAAATTTCTGAATCAAGTACTTTAGACTCAAACCAATATTAAAAATCAAAATATTATAGTTACCAATAGGCCAGTGGACCCATACACTTACAAGATCCAGGGAAGAGTTTAAGTGGAGGCCCTCGTACCCCTCATAACTGGGCAGCTAAGGGAAAGCCAGTCTGACCCACCACCCACTCCCACCTCTGACCAGCAGGTAAGGGGGTTTCCAGGTCTGAAAGCTCAGCGATTGAAAAACAGTGGCCCTGCTTCCCCTGAGTAGAACAGATGCCAAAGAGACGCCCACCAAGGCCTTGAAGGTGGGCTCAGAACCACTTCCATTCAGTGGGCTGGAAGACCTGTCTTCCTCACTAAGGCAAGAAAAAGAAACAGTATAAAACTTGAACAGGCAGAAATAAAACAGTTATTATTTTCAGATGATCTGATTATTTGTGTAAAAAAAATCCCAAAGAGCCTACAGGTCACTAATAAGCAAGAATTAATAAACAGAATTAATAAGCAAATTTGGCAAGGTCACTAGATATCATGTCAATACATAAACACCAAATATGCTTTCATATGAAAACATGTCTGATCACAGCCTTGCGGTGGTTTGCAATCTGGAATGTCCCCAGAGGCTCGTGTGTTGAAGGCTTGGTCCCAGTGTGGAAGTGTTCAGAGGTGGAGCTTTGCGGAAGTGGCTGGGGCATGAGGGCTCTGACCAAATCAGTGGATTCAGCCATCGACGGGCTCCAGAGGGTGGCATTACTGGGAGGTGTTGGACACTAAAGGAGGTGGGACCTCGTTGGAGGAAGTAGTCACTGGAAGGGTCTAACCCATCCCCAAGTATCTCTCATGCTTTCAATCTCTTTCCCCCCTTCACCATGGGCCCAGAAGCAACAAAGCCGAGTGACCAGGGATTGAAACTATGAGCCAAGATTGTTTATTCCTGGGTATTTTGTCGCAGGAACAGAAAGCTAACACAACCTCATCAAAAACTGTTAAAGATTACCGAGTGAAATTAAAGAATATCTATATAGGTGGAAGGATATTTTACATTTATGGGTTATAAATTCAGTTGAATGGCAATTAAAATTCCAGCTGATTTTGGGGGGATAGAAATTGACAAGCTGATTCTAAAATTTACATAGAAATGCAAAGGGCCAAGAATTCTCAAGACAATCAGGAAGAAGAACATGGTAGGAGAACTTAACCTACCAGATATTGAGGTCTGTCATAAAGCTACAGTAATTAAAAAGTACGGATTTGGCATAAAGACAAATAGACCAACGTAACAGAATAGAGAATTTTGGAAAATAAATGTATAGGGATCGCTTGATTCATAACAAAAGTTCATGCTATGCAGTAGAAAAGGATGATCTTGTCAATAAATGGTGCTGGGTCAATTAAAAATGTATATAGAAAACAATTAGCTTTGAGTCCTACTATATATCATACACACAAAAAATCAAATCTAGATAGAGTGCAGACTAAAATATAAGTGGTACAATAATAAAGGTTCTACAAGAAAATCTTCATACATTTGGAATACACAAAGATTAATCAGGACAAGAAAGAATGGCTTTTTGTTTTAGTCACTTTCTCATGGCTGGGGCAAAATACCCAATACCCACAATTTAGAGAAAGAGAGGTTTATTTTGGCTTATAGTTTTAGAGGATTCAGTCCATAGTCGGCTGGCTCCAGGGTAGAAAGGGCCTGGTGGGAGGGCCTGGTGGGAGGAGGACAGCTGCTCCTCCCCTGGCAGCCAGGAAAGACAGGAGGACCCAGCAATGAGAATACAGCCTTCCAAGTCAGCCCCACCAACCCTTCCAACAAGCCCCCAACAACATGAAATTTTTAGGGGATATTGTAGACTTTTAAAAACTGATTAATAAAGAACAAGGCCAAGGACAGGTCTGAGGGAAGAACTGGTCAGCAATACCTTGGTTTTGAGGATGCCAGCATTTTTGTATACATTTCTCTGTGATGTCAACACTCTTCACTACTTAAGTCCTAAGTGAAAGGAACCTTGAAAAGCTCTAATGACAATATTATCCCTTTCGTTCCATACTCAAGAAGAGGAAAAGAGACGCATAATGAGCAGTGTATTGGTATTTTCAAGACTCTACAAATGCTTTAGCCTAGACACAAATGCTCAGAAATCCCTGACTTTTGTTTTGGTACTGGGGATCGAAGAAATCACCGACTTTTAAAGGAAGGAAGTTAAGTATGAAGAAGTGACACGGGAATATTCACTCTATAGGAGGCGAGAGATGTGGAACGACAATGCACATTAGCCCAATATTTTTCCACTACAGTAAAAGAGCCTTTCCCAGACATAATATATCTCTATGCTTTGTAATATTTCAGTAACCTGAGTATGTTTTCTTCCAGAGAGTACTCTTATTTTTGCCAGAAATTATCACAATTTCTCCTGCACAACACTTTAAAATCCCACCAATTGTCTAAGCCTCAGCTCATGTTCCACTTTCTGCATATAATTGCCCTGACTAGGCCCATTGGGAAGCATGTCTTGTCACACAGGACCACTGGCTCGGCGTTTCATTTAGCATTAAGTACACCATTCGGCCAGTTCTGGTTTGCTATTTCGAACTGTTGTTTTTCCCTCTCAAACCTCTTGTTCCACATCCTTTATTAAATATCTCAGGAGCCCTGTCCTTGACAGAGGAGAGAGAATGATTTTTTCTTTTCTTTTTCTTTTTTTGAGATGGGATTTTGCATGTTTCTCAGGCTGGTCTTGAACTGACAGGCTCAAGCAATCCTCCTGCCTCGGCCTCCTGAGTAGCTAGGATTAAAGGGCCCTACCACCACGCTTAGCAATTTGTTTTTTTTTCAGCACTCAGGATTGAAACCAGGGCCTCACACTGAGCTACAACCCCAGACCTTTTTATTTATTGTTTTGAGGCAGGGTCTTGCTAAGTCACCCGGGCTGGCCTTGAAGTTGTGAATCTCCTGCCTCAGCCTCCTGAGTAGCTGGGATGACAGGTGTGCACCACCTCACACAGCATAATTTTTTTGTTTTGTGTTTTTGGTGGTGCTAAGGATCAAACCCAGGGCCTCATGCATGCTAAGTGAGTACCCCACTACCGAGCTACACTCTCACCTGATTTTCCTTTTATGGTTCATTAGCGTAAGCTCTAAACACTCCACAGCTAGGAAGAGAGGCCGTCGCGCTCAGAGAGCTTCTAAGTTACTTGGGGACGCTGCACTCACACACATTTGCAAGGTCACACAAAGCTGACAACTAGCTAAGATGAATGACTGCTACAGAGAAGTACTGTATGTGTGGACTAAAGGAGTTCGGGCTGATGTTAAAGCAGGCTGGGGTCTCTGAGGGGTTAGGGGTCCCGGGAACTACCCTCCACCATTCTCCAATTCCCTCACCCTCACTGCTCCAAAGAATGAGAAAATGAGGCCAGACTGGCTCAAAGCCAAGGCCACCTGCGCTCCAGGAAGCCGGGACTGAAGAGACTTGCCCAGTGAAAGTTTATCTATGGTGCAGCGCATGCAGGAAAAAGCTACTGTATCAGCAGAGTGGGCTGCAAGGCCCCATGGGTCTGGTGTGCTCGTGGGGGTAAAATGGTTTCTAAAAGTAACTTTCACTGGTTGGTGTGATCTAGGCCAATCAGGGTCTTAGCCCTTGTTCCTGGGGGTGAGGAAGAGTTCAGTGGGCTGAGGTTCCTGGAGCACCCGGTGCACAATAAGCACGTGGTAACCTTACAACTGTGGGCCACCCAGGTCGTGCCCAGGATTCCCTGCCTACACCCCTCTCACCTGTCCCTACCCTGGGCTGAGCAAGAATCCACAAGAACCTGGGAAGCTCAACAGTCCTAGAGGATGGGAATGCAGCCTTTCTGAGAAGAGAAGGGAGGAGAGGAGGAGCATTGAACGGAGGGCACTGAGAGGCCCAGAAGATCAAAGGCTCAGAACAGGGAGGAGGAGCCCCTGGGGGTGAGTGGGCAGATG
Organism: Heterocephalus glaber; assembly: GCF_053883595.1. Lineage (NCBI taxonomy): Eukaryota > Metazoa > Chordata > Mammalia > Rodentia > Bathyergidae > Heterocephalus > Heterocephalus glaber. The sequence continues at coordinate 41,339,580 of NW_028258305.1, forward strand.
CGCCTCTCGGGAGAGCATGGAATGAGGCCAGGGTGGGAAATGAGCCTGCAGGGTAAAGAGGGCAGACCCGGCTGAGACTCTGAGCTTCGTCCTGTGAGTGCGAGTGACCACTAAGAGCACACGAGCGAGCGGGGGAAGAGGCAGCACAGAAGCGCCTGGTGGGCAAGCTCGCTCCTGCAGAGGCCCCAGCTGGGAGCAACCTGAGCCCGGCGCCCTCGAGGGGTCTCCGCTGTCCCCGCCTTCCTCGGCTCCACTTCCTACCAGCCTGCTCTCTTCTCTCTGTTTGTAGCTCTTGCTCTGATCTTCTTCACTCTCCTTCCCGTCTAAATATTCTCCGAGCGCTTCCCTGTGACAGAAAAAAGCCAGAGAACACGAAGTTACTTCGAATACGTAAATACTGCATGGAAAGTTTCCATGGAGCTTCACTGCATAGAGAGATACACTGCATTTGGATAAAAATTTCAATATTAAGAAAATGCAATCATAAAAGTACTAGAAGTGAATGTAGGAGAATGTTTGTCTGATCTTACTGTAAAGAATCCATCTTTGAATAAAACAAATCAGGAGGGAGTGGATATTGATTTTTACTTTCTAAAATTTAGAAATGTTAAAAGTCAAGGCATAAACCGGTAAAAGAAATTTGATAAAATTTTACTGTCTCTAAAATAGACCCTGGGTTCAATCCCCAGTACACAAAAAAAGAAAAAGAAAGAAAAAATGACTCCTTCAAATAATACCAAACCCCTACCAAAATACCAAATATAAATTAATGGGAGATTTGAATGTGCAATTTACAGAAGAAATGCAAATGGGAAATGGACATTTGAAAATGTAATCAGCTCAAATATAATCAGAGGAAGTAAAGCCCTGTGAGATATCTCTACTCTCCTATCAGACTAGAAAACATTTCAAAGGTGGAAAATACCAATATAGGCTAAGAATTTGGTTGCCCAGCTATTTAGACCCTATTTAAACATGTAACTACCAGTGTAAAAGGCAAACTGGGAAGATTTACCAGACATTTAAATGCGCCTCCTCTCTGACCCAAAGCCCGCCATTGAGGATCTTCCACAGGAATCTCTCGCAAGCACACAAAGAAACGAGCACAGGACACTACTGCAGCACTGACTCTAATAGGAACCTGGGAATATTCCCCATACGTAGTAGTAGCTGACTGTCCGAGTAACTTATGGAGAAACAATATAAGAAAATACTCTGTAGCCTCCAAAAAGGATGTAATGTCTAGCAGTATGCAAAGATGGCCACAGCTGTCAGGAAAAAAAGAGTCAGTGGTAGCTTCCCACGGGTCCCTGGCTGTTCTTACCGTTCAGGTTTCCCTATCCTCACATAGCACTGGCAAGGACAGAGCCCAGTGACAGAGCCCAGGGCCTCCCACGTGCTAAGCAAGTGCTCTGCCACTGAGCTGCACACTCTGGCCCCCTTATTTTACAGCAACACACATGTGATTCGGCCCCTTCATCCAGCTATAAAAATACATTGCTGGGCATGGTGGCATATAACTGTAGGGCTGAGGCAGGAGGATTGCAAGTTCTAGCCCAGCCTGGGCAAGTTAGTGAAACTCTGTCCATAAATAAATAAGGCTGACAACATAGCTCGTGAAAATCCCCAGTTCTGCAAAACAAAACAACACGTGTAGGCAAGACAGTTCTCTGAACCCTGGCCAGAGTAACTCCATTTTGTAGTAGGCTACTGTTCAGTAGTCTGGAGAGCCGCAGCAGGTGCCAAAGCATTGTGCCAGTCTGCACACAGGGCCGCCCACCACCATGGCTTGACAGAGCCTACTGAGGCTGGCAGGGTTCCCCATGAGCATGGGACAGGAACAGAGTGTGCATAACTTCCCGCAAGGACTCTTGACTTTTGCTTCTGCCTTTTGATTACCCTAGAGCCATACAAAAACTTACTCAGCAAACTGGGACAAGGGTGGTGACTTCAGTAGTGCTGCCACTCATAAGCCACCCACCGCCCTGTCAGTACCTTAATAAGCCTATTTGTACGTCAAGCTGGACTTGATTGAATCATTCTTTGGACTGTCGCCCTCTCAATTTGGAGGCAGACATTTCTTTTACATTTCCTTGGGAAATTTACAGAGCACGCATTCATCAGAACTGCCTGGTATCTTCCTAAACATGACTTTCAGTATCCTCCACTTCATGCAGAAGTTTTCTTGAACATCTTCAAAGACGCTGCGTGCCCTTTCACAAGGAGCCAATAAGAGAACAGGTACATTTTTGCTTGAGACATCTCTCCAGTACAAGAAGCTCTCTCTTTGTTGCCAAGGCCTTGGCTTTTCCCATCGTCCCATGTGAGAATCACCAGGACAGCATGGTGTCCATTCATCTCCATGAAGCTTAGGAAGTAGCAGGAGCAAGCAATGTTTCCAGCCACGTCACCAAACACCATCACTGTGTGATGGCCCACAGCCAGCATCAACACAGCTCTGCCAGCCCTACCCCGGTCATGGTCATGACAAAGACCTTATATTAGCTTTATCCAGATGGCTTCTGGGGCCAGATTCATACTGACTTGGGAGGGATCAGATGGGGTTTTGCTCTGCCACGAGGAAGCCTAACCGAAGCAGACCGTCTTCAACTTCTTTCTGAAAGACTCCATGAAGCCATAGTAATAACAGGTTTGGGGACAGAACTACACCTTGAACTTCTCCCCCTGCCGCGTTATCCCACCTGGTTCAGATCCCTGAGATATTTGTCTTTAGTGACCTTTTCTTTTCAGCTGTAGTCACTTTAGTACTTGAAGATACTTGTGCAGAGGAAGGACCCAAGAGACACAGTCAAGTAGAATAAAGTAAAGCTACTCTTTTTGACAGCATTAGCTTGTTGACTGTAAGCATTTTGGTGGTACCCTTTTCTGCTTCTCCTGTTTGGCTCTTTCTTTCCCCACCAGTGGTAATGTATTCTTCATAGATTGTTCTTATTTCTAGAAATCACCAGTTCATAGTAATGCTTAAGCAAGAACTTGGAAATCCTGACAAGCTCTTATCATGTCCTGTTATGTTAGTTTACATTTAGTCCTTTGACAGATTACATTTCCAAGTTTTAACTGTCTTGAAAAATATAAAATTTTTATAAAGAAAAAAGAGGCAGCTGTAAAACAATATATGGAATAGTGTATAAATTTTCTTTTTAAAACAGGCTCACATACACATAGGGCATTTTTCGAAAGATCTGTGACAAACAGATAACCATTACTGGGTAAGGAAAAGGAATTAAACTACTGAGGACTTCTATTTTCTACACTTTGTTATTGCATGAATTTTACAAATAGTGCATGTGTGCGTGTATTGATCAGAAAATGGACTAAGAGCCAAGGGAAAGAGCGGGTCCCAGATTATGGACGTCTCTGGGGGAGGCAAGAGAAAGACCTTGCCAACTCTCCAGCCACTTCCTTCACAGAGGCACCGCTCTGCTCTGGCACACAGCGCACACCAGGGCTCCCCGTATGCTGCAGGAAAAATGAAACCATCGTTTACTGGGAAACAAGTGGATCTGTTTATCTCACTCTTTCCTGACCTTTTCTAACATAGACTTCCAGAACCACCCCCTGTTCAAAGTCCAGCACAGCCCACACAGCAATACACCATTTTGGGACACACGGTTCCCACCATCCTCCACTGCCAGTCTAACTGAAGCCCCTTTTCCCTGTCATTAAATTTGCTTCCCTGGTTTTTGGGTTTTTGGGGGTTTGGGGGGGTTTTTTGGGTACTGGGGATCGAACTCGGGTCATTGCGCTTGCGGGGCAGGCGGCGGAATCACTGAGCTAAATCCCCGGCGCTGCTTCCCTGGTCTTATTGAACCAGTCTTGGTTATCTTAGTAAAAACACTAATTGTTCTGTTCCACTTGGGTCTTCAGACATTACTGGACCACAGCAGTGTTCTCATCCCCACCCAAACATACTCCTTCTCTTTGAATTTCCACTTTGACCCCCAATTGATTAATTACCAACTCTAAACAAACCCTTCCAGCCACTTCCTGGGGCGAAGATCAGGCTTCAGAAAGAAAAAGAGCCTGCAGTCCAGATCTGATACAAATTCTTTTCTAGTTTCAATGTAAATCCCATTGCTACCTTTTACTCATCATATTTGAGCCTCAAGCACTTTGCTGCCCGCTCTGGTGGCCACCAACCACATGTGACCACCAGGCACTTGAGATAAGGCTGGTCCAAAGCAAATGGGCTTTGAGTGTAAAATGCACACTAGAAAATGTTCAAATGAGAAGGGGAACGAGGGAGGGGGAGGGGGAGAAGGAAAGTAGGGACAAGAAAAAAAGAGAACAGAAGGAAAAATGGAAACAAAGCTTCTGTATATAAAGAGGGTAAGAGGAGTCGAAGGGAAGGAGAGGGAATGGGAAAGAAAGAAGCAAGATGTATCACGTTCAGGCACAAATTCCCTATGATGAATGTGATCATTATGTATAACTAAAATGTACCAATAAATGTTTTGCTTCAAAAACTACGCACAAGGGCCAGGGATTTAGCTCAGTGGTTTTGACGCCTGCCTCACAGGCGCAAGGACCAGAGTTCGAGCCCCAGTAACCCCCCCACAAAAAAATACCAGATGTGATAAAAATATATGGGGTTTAAAAAATTTATTACAGTAAAAGATACATTGCTATTAATCCCTCCAAACCCCACCACCACCACCACCATGTCCAACATACTTATCCTATTGTTCCTAGCACTTCCTGAAGCAGCTCTGGAAGTTCTCTTTTGTGAGCACCTTTAAGAGGTATGATAAAAAATTTAGTGAATGCTGCTGTCAAGTGCCATCCTACAGAAAAGCAGGCTCACAAAAACCTTATGGTGTGTTCTTATCTACGTTACTCACCATATCTGGCACCGTGTGACTTCTGGCTCTTCCCCCAAGGCAAAATGACAGTGAAAGGTAAATGTTTTGAATCCATTCAGGACATCAAGGCAGCCATGACAATGCAACTAAAGACACTCACAAAAGAGGACCTCCAGAGCTGCTTCAGAAAGTAGCAAGAATAACGGGATAGTGTGTGTTCAAAGCAGGGGGAGGGGAGTATTCTGAGGGAAATTAATGCCAATGTCTTTCATGGAAATCAATTTTTAAAATATAAACATTTACTGTATTTTAATCATACCTTATATACATTATACTGATTATTATACTTATATACATTATACTGATTAATCATATATTATGATTGCATATTGAAATGATAATATTTTTATATACTGGGTTAAATAAACTGAAACAGCAAATTTAATTCCATCTTTTAGAAAACTTTTTAAAAAGTGGCTAATAGAAAATGTTAAATTACACATACAGCTCACACTATATTTCTATTGTTCAGCACTGACCTGACCTAATTCCCAAAGGACCTCTCTCAGCCTTCTTGCTCCTCAGATGTGAGCGCCCTTCTGGGGCTGAGTCCTCTTTGGAGAAGCCATTTCCTCACCACAGCCACATCTGTGGTGTAAATGGGATCCGCCATATTGGATCACCTCCTGACCAAGTGAAGTCCTTTCTCAAGATTTTCAAAATTAGAATTTGATTATCTACCTAGGTTTAGAGTTCTAGACAGGAAATCATTTTACTTCAATGCTTTTCTGGTGTAGCTATTTGAGAAAACTGAAGTAATACTGTCCCTTACACCTTTTTTTGAATGGACCAGTTTTTGGTTTTTGTTTGTTTTTTTGTTTCTCCTATTCTAGAAGTGTATATATTGGCCCTTTTCTTTGTTCTCAGTTTTCTGAACATTCTCAGTGGTTTAACTGGGGTGGGTCTGTTTTGTTTTAATTTTATTCAGTCATGTCTATACTTTTTCATATTTTGGTTTTTTAATAGACTTACACATAAAATTAGATATTACTTTTTCCATTAATGTTAATTACTCCATATTGCTATAGTCTTCATTTTTTAAACCTTGTATTTTTTATTAGCACATATTTTTCATACATACTAATCACATTCATCATGGGGAATTTGTACTTGTACATAATATATCTTGATTCTTTTTTGTCCCATTCCCCTCCCCTTCCTTCAGCCCTTCTTCCCCTCCCTAGTTACAAAGACTTTGTTTCCTTTTATCCCTCCTAGTCTCTCTTTTCCTTTTCTCTTCCTTCTCTTCCCTTCCCCACTCCTTGTTCCCCTTCCCACTTGAATATGTTCTTCCTACTTCCCAATATCTATCCTCCATTATGCTCCTTATTTACTCCTTGTTTCTCACACAAGAGAAACAGTGTGATATTTAAGCTTCTGTGTCTGATTTATTTCATGTAAAATTATGGTCTCAAGGTGCATCCATTTTCCTACAAGTTTATCTTTCTTTATGGAGAGTAGTACTTCACTGTACATATATATACTATGTACAGTGAAGTACTATATACTATATACTCTTTATCCATTCGTCTATTGATGGGCATATGGGATCTTTCCGAGATTTAGCTATTATAAATTGTGCTGCTATAAACATGGGCATGCATACATCACTGTGCTATGATGTTTTTAACTCTTTCTGGAAGATAACTAGGAGAGAAACAGTTAGGTCAAATGGAACCTCTAGTTTTAGTTTTTTGAGGAATCTCCATATTGATTTCCATAGTGCTTGTACTGGTTTACACTCCCACCAACAGTGGAAAGCAGTTCCTATTTCCTCACAGCCTTGCCAGCACTTGTTATTGGTTGAGTTCTTGAGGGTAGTTATTCTATCTGGAGTCAGATGAAATTTCGGTGTTTTTAAAATTTGCATTTCTCAAATGTCTAGTGATGTTGAGCATTTTTTCATATATTTATTTGCTGTTTGTATTTCTTCATCTGAGAAGTGTCTATTTATTTCAGATCCCCATTTTTAGATTGGGTCTTTAAATTTAGGGGGGTTCTTTACATATTCTAGATTTTAGTCTTTTGAGAAGTAACTGTAAGAACTTTTTCCAATTCTGTGGGTTGTCTCTTCACTCTATTGGTGGTTTCTCTTGCTATGCAAAAGCTTTTTAATTTGATATGATACCAGTTGTTGATTCTTTATAATATTTCCTGTGCGATCAAGGTTTTCTTCATTACATCTTTGCCTACATCTATGTCCTCCAGTTTTACTAATTCTATCTACCAACAGATCTAGTGTTTCTGTTTTAATATTTAGATCTTTGATCCATTTCAGTTTTAGATTAGTGCACAGTGAGACATATGGGTCTAGTTTTAATCTTTGGCATGTGGAAAGCCAATTTTGTCAGCATAATTTATTAAAGAGGCTATCTTTCTTCCAGTGAAGGTGTTCAGTGCCTTTGTCAAAAATAAGGTGGCTGAGTGTTCTTGGAGTTGTTTCTGCATCTTCTATTCTGTTCCATTGCTCCTTGGGTCCGTTTTTTGGTTGTTTTGTTTTGTTGTATTGTGCTGTTTTGCCAGTACCATGCTGTCTTTATCACAGTAGTTTGTAGTACAACTTCAAATTGGAGATTGTGATGCTCCCTGCCTTGCCCTTGTTGCCCAGAGTTGCTTTTGCTATTCTGGGTCTCTTCTAGTTCTATATGAATTTTAGGATTCTTTTCTCTAGTTCTGTGAGATATGCTATTGGTATTTTGATTGGGATTGCATTAAATCTGAATAACAGTTATAGAACTGTGGCCATTTTCACCATATTGGCTCTGCCTATCCAAGAACAAAAGATATCTTTCCATTTTCTGGTATCTTCTTTGATCTCCTTTTTCAGAGTACTGTAGTTTTCGGTGTATAGGTCTTTTGCTTCCTTTGTTAGATTGAGTCTTCAGTATTTCATTTTTCTTGATTATTAAAGGTGTTGTTTCCCTAACTTCTCTCTCAGGGAGTTTGTGTATAGGAATGCTATTGATTTTGAGTGTTGACTTTGTATCCTGCTATGCTACTGAATTTGGTTATTAACTCTAGGAGTCTTTTGGTAAAATTTTTCAGGTCTTCTATGTAGAGTTTCATGTCATCCACAAATAATGATAATTTAACTCCTTCCTTTCCTATCCTTACCCCTTTTATTTCTCTCTCCTGTCTAATTCCTCTGACTAATATTTCCAGAACTATATTGAACAGGAAGTGGTGATAGTGGACATCCTTGTTCCTGATTTTAGAGCAAAAGCTTTCAGGTTTTGACCATTTAGTATGATGTTGGCTATTGATTTGACACAGATGACTTTTATCAGATTGAGATAAAGAGCTTTTATTCCAATTTTCTACAGTTTTTATTATGAATGTTGTTGGACTTTGTCAAATGCTTTTTCTGCATCTATTGAGATGATCCTGTGGTTCTTTTCCTTGGTTCTGTTAATGTGGTGTATTACATGTATTGATTTCCACATGTTGAACCATCCCTGCTTCTCTGGGTTGAATCCTACTGGGTCACGATGTATAATCTTCTTGATGACGTGCTGCATTTTGTTTGCCAGTATCTTGCGGATTTTTGCATCTATGTTCATCAAAGAGATTGGCCTGTAGTTCTCTTTTTTGGTTGGATCCTTCTCTGGTTTTGGTACTAGGGTAATGCTTGCATCCAGGAATGACTTTGGAAGTATTGCTTCTCTTTCAATTTTAATAAATAGTTTGAGGAGTAGTGGCATTAGATCTTCTCTAAATTTCCTGTAGAATTCAGCAGTGAATTCATCAGGATTTTGGATTTTCTTTGTTGGTAGTTTTTTTGTTGTTGTTGTTGTTATGCTTTCAGTTTCACTGGCTGATCTTGGATCACTTAGAATTTTCGTATCTTCTTGATTCAGCTTTGGAAATTCATATGTTTCTAGGAATCTGTCCATTTCTTCTGAGTTTTCCATCTTATTGGAGTACAGGTTCTCAAAGTAAGTCTTGATGATGGTCTGGATTTCTGCAGGGTCTATCGTGATTTCACCCTTTTAATTCCTAATCACATGGATTTGAGTCTTTTCTTTCCTTTTTTTTTTGATAAGGTTGGCTGAGGGTTTGTCTATTTTATTTAATCTTTCAAAGAGCCAACTCTTCAATTCATTGATTCTTTGTATCATTTTCTTGGTCTCTGTTCAATTAATTTCTGCTCTGATATTTATAATTTCTTCCCTTGTCTGCACTTTGTGTTTAACTTGCTCTTCTTTTTCTAGACCTTTGAGGTTCAACATTAGCTTATTTATTTGAGTTCACTCTGTTTTTCTGATGTGGGAATTCACCACTATAAATTTCTCTTGTAGGACTGCTTTCACTGCATCCCGTAAGTTCTGGTATGTCATACTGGCATTATTGTTTCATTGTAGAAACTGTCTAATTTCTTCTTTAATTTTATTTGTGACTCATTGGTTGTTTCGGAAGGTGTTATTTAATTTCCATATGTTTATGTAGTTTTCATGGTTTCTTTTGCCATTGATTTCCAATTTCAGTGCACTGTGATCTGATAATATGCTTTGGGTAATTTCAATTCCTTTGCATTTACTTAAGCATGTCCTATGAGCTAGTATGTGGTCTATTTTGGAGAAAGTCCCATGTACTACTGAGAAGAACATGTATTCTGTTGTTGGGTGGAGCACTCTGGAGATATCTACTAAGTACATTTGTTTAAAGTACCGGTTCAACTCTGATACTTCTTTCATGATTTTTTGTCTAGTTGATCTATTTGTGACAGTGGGATATTAATGTCCCCCATTATAATTGTATTAGTGCTTATCTGATTTTTCATATTCATTAGTGTTTGTTTTATATATTTTGGTGCACCAGTATTTGGTGCATATATACTTATGATTGTTATCTCTTCCTCTTGGATTATTCCCTTAACAAGTATGTAGTGACCTTTATCTCTTTTGATCAGTCTTGGCTTGAAATCCACTCTGTCTGCAAATAGCATAGCTACCCCTGTTTTTTTCCTGGGTTCCTGTTCATGGAGTATTGTTTTCATTCCTTTGACTTTGAGTCTATAAATTTCTTTTTGAGTTGAACATGTTTTTTTTATGCAGCATATTGTTGGATTTTTGTTTCTTGATCCATTCTGCCAATCTGTTTCTTTTTATTGGTGAATTGAAACCATTCACATTGATGGCTATAACTGATATGTATTGAGTTATTCTTGTCATATTGTTTTCCTGTTGTTGGTTCCCATTCTTTCCCTTCTGTTTATCTGCCTTGCCTAGTGGGTTTGTTCTGTTGGAATTCTTTAAAATGTTGTCTTCACTGTCTTTTTCTAGAATATCCTTCAAAACTTTTTGGAGTGCTGATTTATTATTCGTGAATTTCTTCTTGTGTTATCATGGAAGTATCTTATTTCTCCCTCAAGTTTGAAAGATAATTTTGTAGGATGCATCAATCTGGCTTTGAGGTTGTTTATTATTAGGGCTTGAAATACTTCAAGCTTTCCTTATAGGTTTGAGTTAGAAGTGTGCTGTGATTCTGATGGGTTTCCCTTTATAGTCAATTTGTTTCTTTTCTGTAACACTTTTTAGTATTCTGTTCTTGTGCTGAATTTCTGGAATCTTGACTATTATATGTTTGGTGTTCTTTTGCTTTTTTATCACAACTATATGGTGTTCTATATGCCTCATTTATCTATATCTCAAATTCTTTTCTATGCTTGGAAAGTTTTCTGATGTTACTTCTGTGAATAGGTTTTTTTAGCCTTTTCTGCTGTCTTCTGATTCTTCACTGATTCCAATTAATCTTAGATTAGTCTTCTTCACATCACCTAACAGGTGTTGGATTGATTTTTTCATGGTCCCTTGCTATTTTCAGAGGTCTTTCAATTTATAATCACCAATCACAAGCCTGTCTTCTAGATCTGGCATTCTGTCTTCACATTGGTTGACTCTACTGCATATACTTTCAGTATAATATTTAATCTCCTGGATTTCTACTTGAGTCTGTTTTATGGAATCCAGTTCTTTTCTGTGTTGGGCATAAATGGTTTCCAGGTCTTTCCTAAGCATCTCTATTTTTATTTATCTGTATCTACTCTAGATTCACTAATCACATCCTTCATTATGGTGATCATCTCTTATCTTTTGTTTTGTTTTTATCAAGAGACTTATTGATCTGTTTTGTTACTTCTGCTGCTACCATTTCATAAATTTCAGCTGGATGGCTCTTGATTTCTCCCATCTGAATGCCTCTTTGATGTACCTTGGGTGAGTCAGGGATTATGGGTTGTATCTTACTTCCATGTTTTCTCATTTTCTATTTTTGCTATTGTTATTTGTTTTCTTCATTGAGGCTTGTAAATTGCTTATAGTAGGTAGTTTTATTACTAGTACTTTTTTTGAGAGAGGGTCAGCCTGGCCTTGAACTCATTAGGTATCCCAGGCTGGCCTTGAACTCATGGCAGGCCCCTGCCTCAGCCTCCCAAGTGCTAGGATTACAGGCATGTGCCACCACACCTAGCCTTATTACTAGTATTGAGACCTCTTTAGGAAACAACTATGTTTCAGAGATGTCTTCTAGGCATACCTGGCTTTGGCTTTTGAGTCTGTCCCAGGATCCTGCATCTTTAAGTTATTAAGGATGAAAGTTTCTGCCTCTTCGGCCTAGCACTCGTTTGTTTGGTACTAGACTATAGTCATGTTTATGAACTTCAAATAATCTAGATATTGGTATGCAAGGAAGATCAATCATTCACAACAAGCATGTCACCTTGACTAAAGTAGTACAGTCAGTAATAACAATGGAATCAAGCACAGGCTAAAAATAACAAACTGTGATTACTATTAATTTGCTAACTTTATAGGTATAAGATTTATAGTTACATCACAAGATCGCAAACAAATCAACAATTATATATACTAAATATCCACTCAGTAGAGCAATTTAACTGAATGGAATAAAATTGAAAAAGGATAAGAGGAAAAAAGAAAAGAGATTAGAAGCACGGCTGAAGGACAAAGGAAGATTACTCAAGCCTCAGGAATCTGGTGAAGGAGACATAAGGGAAAGAAAGAAGAAACAAAAACAAGAACAGAAAAAAACTAAACTAAAAACTATAAACAATTGTTCAACTTACAAAAAAATAAAAACAAAAATTTAAAAAATCCAAGTGAACAAACACACACCACAGACAAAAGCCCACAAGCAATGAAAAAAGACAAGAAAAAAAACAAAGAAGTTTCTCTGTGATTTTAAGCCTGTGATTATCTTCTGGGGCCTAAAGTTTTGTGGTAGCACGTCCAATTCAGGGTGTGACTCTGCTCTCACTGGTAGACTAAGGAGGCCATAAGAGCCCTGATCTGTGCTGAATAATCCCAGCATACCTGCAGCAGGATTAAGGCGAGGTGCTGGTTCTGGTATAAAGACAAAGTAGTATAATTTCAATCTAACTCCCTACTCATTTGGAAGCTTGTCACACAGTGGCAAGATGAAGCAGAAAAGAATGAATTCTAATCCAGTGACAAATACAAACTTGAATATTAAAGAAAATACAGTCTAGGAATCCTGAGGGTGGTGATGTGCCTCAACAACTGTGAACATCAGTGTGCAATGATGTACTCGGGCTGTTTTGTGGGCAGAACCAGATGCCAGCATCTCCCGAGGCTCCAGACATCTCTGGTCTCCTGGCGGTGGAACTCCCAGCACTCCAGGACCAGCAGTGGTGGGAGGCCTGCGAGATCTCTGCGCCCAGTACAGTAGTGAATCCCTTGCTTTTGTACAGTATCTTTGCCTCATCTCTGCCCAGCATCCCCCAAAAGAATGGTAGAAAGGTTCTTGGTATTTAACTATTAACTTTGATCCAATTCGTCTTATTTTAGTCCTTTTCTCATCTCTACTTTCAGATGATTCTAATGTCACCATATCCTAGGCTTTGGGGGCATTTACTGCAGGGTAAATCAAGGGAGTTCTCAGCTGTCCTCATGACCAGTTTATATTTCTCTATTCTTGAATCTGCAAAGCCATTTACCGTCCATCTTTATGCTTCCCAGTTTATAAAACTATTGCTGTTGAATCATCCTGTTTTTTACTTTTGGGGTTTATGCCTTTTCTACTTAGTCCCTTTAAGTGCCATTTTAAGGAAGTTCTGACAGAGATGCAAAGTAGATGTACGTATGCCATCTGCCACCTTTACCCAGAAATGACATCTCCCAGGAATTTGAAACTTCAACTGAGACACCAGAGATTGGGAGTTTCAAGAGCTTTAGCACATTATTCCTATCTTTATATGATATTTGATTCTGTTAACAGCTTTCTCCTTAAAACTATACCTCAGTGACACAGCAAAGCCCAGGTAGCTACAACAGCGGAAATGACAATCAAGGAATGCACTGTCTCTGCATAACTTGACTAAAATTCAATCTGCCTTTTATGATCACCATGCACCAGCAATTCATAACAACGTCAGTGATAAAATGCTTCTTTCTGAAAAAAAATCTTCTGTTGATCTAAGTTTGAAACAATTGCTGTGGTTACTGTTGATTTTTAACAGCATATGAGAAAGCTTCACCCCAGTACATTCAATCCCTCGTCCTATAATTAACAAGGTGAATAAGCCAGGAAACATAACCACCACACCATTATCATGGCCAGCAAGTTCCTCAGTATCACCTATGCTCAGTCAGCTCTACAAAAAGGCTCCTTCTTCAGGCCGCCCTTGAGCCACTGGCCTTCAGGTCCCACAGCCATCATTCTCCATTTGTTTCTGGCTTGTGTCCTTTAGGACAGTTATCAAAGTTTGCTATTATACTGTTGCTTGCTTGTGTGTTTTGTTGAGCTTTGCTTTATCCCCTCAATTAGGATAAAAGCTTCCTGAGTAACTAGATAGTGTTTATCTTGTTCCTCATCGAATCCCCAGCACAACTCCCAAGGGCAGTGTGGCAGCCAAGGACTTGACTCACAGCGAGATTCGGAGAGGCTTAGTTATGGTGTAATCTGGGGCAAAAGAGAAGAGCAGCCAACTCTGCACAGGGCAACTGCATCCTTGAACAGCTTGTGTCTGTTACCCAAAGAAAGCAGCAATGGAAAACTAGGCTGAGCGTGGTCATGCCAATAAAAACTCATCATCCCTTGCCTAATTCCTGAACCCATGCCAGGTTTCACACGCAGAATCTATTAACTAAAGAACCCACAGAGTCGCCAGGAGGAAGGACTTGGCACACAATGGCCCAAGTCCTTCCCTAAGAAGGGGCCTATGGTCGTCTACTGGACTGTTGATGAGGAAAATGATATTTATACATTCTTAGGGATATTAGAACAGGGTCTGAGTCACCAGTGATACCTAGAGACCAAACCAGCATCACGCTTTGACCCAATTAGAATGAAGCCCCATAGTGGCTTAATCCCTGCTTATAGAGGATTCCAAGGTCTGTGGACTCCACCAGTGGTCATTTTTCTGGTCACCAAAATTCAAATTGGGGTTGACTGTAGAGAAGTTAGAGAACCTCCACATGAGGCCCCGGCCTGGGGGTAAGAGCTGTCATAGCCGGGAAGGTCAAATGGATGCCTCTCTTTGAAACTGCACCTGAGTAAATAAAAGCCACATCACAGCTGGGGGATGGAGGAGTGGATCCCACAGAGGGGGCTCCCATCAAATCTCCATGTAGTTCAAAGGCCTGGCACTTGAAGACGCTGGATGAGCTCCTGAACATGACTATCGTCAGTTGTTGCAAGCTCAACCAAGTAGCAATCCTGACCACAGCTGCCATGCAAGTCTAACACCTGCTAGAGCCAAGTAGTACTGCCTCAGCCCAGGGAATGTGGCCAGTGACTGGGCCAAACGCTTTCTTTTCCACCTCAACTAGAAAGAAAACGAGTTCACATTTACAAGGAACAGACAGGAATATATAGTCACAGGGTAACAGCAATCCTCCTGGTCTCTGTCCTAAGGTATGCTGAATAGATCAGGAACATTGTTCTCCCACACAATATCACCATGAGCCATTATCCTGGGTCAGCAAACTATGGGTGGTCTTGTATGGCCCTCAGGCAAAGAGTAATTTTTACAATTTTAAATGGTTAAAAAGATTAAAATAGGGAGAGCACAGAGGAGTTTTAGAACAATGTGTTAGCTTTCCATCACTGTGACTAAATACCTCAGAAAGTCAATTTTTGCATCCTATGGGACACATTCATGGTACATCCATACATATTACCACAATAGGGGATACACACCATTGTAAATTTACCCAAATCTACAGAATACACAGCACTAAGCAGGAGCCCTAAGGGAAGCTATGGACTCTGAGTGATAATAACATGTCAATACAGGTTCAGCAGGGACAATATCTGTACCCTCTGGTGTGAGATCCTGATAGTGGCTATCTGGATGGGTTCAAAGGAATAAGGGAATTCTGTACTTTCTGCTCAATTTGATTGCAATCATAAAACTTCTCTAAAAAATAAAGTTTCTTAATTTATTTAAAAATCAAATGGAATATGAGAAAATGAAAAAAAGGAAACAAAGTCTTTGTAGATAGGGAGGGATGGAGGGGTTGAAGGGAGGGCAGGGGAAGGGGGAAAAAATAAGAACCAAGAGGGATTATGTAAAGGTGCAAATTTCCAATGATGAATGTCATTATATTGTATACCTAAAATGTACCAATAAAAGGATATACAGAAAAAAAATCGAAAGAGGAAGACTATTTTGTGATATGTGGGCATTATATGAAGCTCAAGTTTTAATGTCTGTACACAACACTTGGTTGGAACAGAACAGAACCAGGCCCAAGTTAAGCAGCTGAGACAGACCAGATGATTTAAAAAGCCTGAAATATTTCCTGTCTGGCCCTTTACACAAGAAGTGTGCCTGTCTACATCACAGGAATCGCATCGTGGTGATGAAGAGGTGGGAATACACGGCAGATCCTGGAAGAAGTCTGATCAGGAGGGTGGGTGATGAGCCCTTTGAAGATTCGAGCCTTGTCACAACACTGAAGGTCTTGGGGATCCACTGGTTAGTGGAATGCTGAGACATCTCAGCAAATTGCAAACATACACACAGACACACAATTTAATGCATCTTGCTTTTCCTACCACAGAGGAGGAAACTCATCACCTGTTAGGGCACTTTGGTCTCCAGAGGCAGCACATTCCACAGTGAGGAATACCATTCAGGCTACCACAAAAAGCTGCCAGCTGTGAGAGGTACCAGCCGGGCACAGGAAAAGACTTCTCAGCAGGCCCAGGGCGCAACGCAAGCTGCCAGGCCAGCTGGGCCACTGGACCAAGCAGACCCTACAGCTCAGAGGCACAGGTGGTGGACCGGTGTCGTGTTGGATTTATGCTAAGCTCCAAAGTGGAGAATCATGGCACAGACCCTGGAATTCCGGAGCAAAGCCAGGCTATATGTAGTGGGGATTCATTCACCATATTAAAAACCGCTCAGGGGAATGGGGGAAAAATAAGAATCAAGACAGATTTTGTAAAGGTGCAAATTTCCAATGATGAATGTCATTATACTGTATACCTAAAATGCACCAATAAAATTAATTTTAAAATAAAAATAAAAACCGCTCCTGGCAAGCTCCTGAACCCTGATGGAGAAGAAACAATTGAACAAGGGATGCCAGGTGAGTGAATATCCACAACTATCAGTCATGAGCTTGTGTATCAGATCTAACAAGGCAGGAGGTCTGGCAG
The DNA here is from genome assembly GCF_053883595.1 of Heterocephalus glaber. Taxonomy (NCBI): domain Eukaryota; kingdom Metazoa; phylum Chordata; class Mammalia; order Rodentia; family Bathyergidae; genus Heterocephalus; species Heterocephalus glaber. The sequence goes on from NW_028258305.1 coordinate 41,356,109, forward strand.
GTCCAGCAGCATCCACTGTAAGATGGAAATGGTAGATATGAGATTGGACTGGAGCAGGAGCAGAGGGCACAAGTCAGCTGCATACCCAGGTGGCCCACACCCCCCTCACCCTTCATGGTTGCACCACAGCCCTGTGGCTCAGCAGGTGTCCCCAATGACCAACTGAAGGATGAAGAAATAGCCTGAGGACAGTTTATAGAACATGTGGCTTGGTTTACAGGTTCAGGCTAAAAATGAACAGCAGCCACTTTTCAGTCACATTCAAAGGTGACTTTGGAAGGCAGTGAGGAAAAGTCTTTCAAATGGGCAGAGCTTCAAGTGATATACTCAGTTATGTGCTTTTTGCAGAAGGAAGAGTGGCCCCTGGAGCATCAGCCAGCACCATTACCTAGGGGGTATCAGTGTGCTTGATCCTCAGGTGTGGACTCAGTTCATAGGCACTGGTCACACCGCGTATCCTACCATCCGGGCCAGGCACCCTGATGAGGCTGGAATGGCACCAGTCTGGAGGCAAGCATCAGAGAATGGAGTGCCACCCTCCAGGAGGCAATGGAGCACTGCTCAGAGATTTCTGGGTGACTGTCCCAGGAGAAAAACATCCGGGTCTGGCAATCACTGCAGAAGTGGGTTGGCCCACTTAGCATCCTTTCTAACTGCCCACCAAGGACTCTATGCTTCCTGTCTTCACAGTGCAGTGTACGATCGCCGAGGCACACAGCAAATGTCCAACTGAACTAAAAGTTAAGACTGCTACTTGAGCACTTGGTGCTCCGTGTGCCCAACGACCAGCAGGCAAGACAACATTTTGGGAGGGCAACTGACTCACCCCAGCAGGAGAAGGTACAAGAGCTGTTGCCCAGTGAACACATGGGGAATCCAGGTGTTCTGGGTCCCCCCTCAGCCATGGTTCACTGTGACCAGGCCAGGTAGCCCCAGGATATGGTGATCAGAGCCTCAGACGCTTCGGGAATGAGGGTTTCTGTCACACAACCAGATAAGGCCCTGAGACCAGCAGAAATGACAGGGGAGGTCCACCAAGTAAACGCTTGTGTACAGGAGGAAGGCTGAGAGGGAAAGAGGAAGGAAGCGCCCAGGGCAGGGCCTGGCTCCCCCGAATCCTCCGTGGTGCTGCTCACAGTGCCTGAGCAACAGGCTCTCAGTAAGGCGCCCAATGGGTTGTTCTCATTTTTTACTTTACAAGAGCATGTTGCATGTTCCAACATCCCACGCTCGGCTTGAACTTTCTGGACGAAGTGTTTCCGAGCTCATCAAAGAGCCAGCACCCCTCACGCTCAGGGGACACCGAGCCCTCCCAGCCCGGCAGGGGCCCCTGCGTCACTGCGCCCCGCAGCCGCAGCCGGACGCAGCCGGACGCGCCCGGACCGCTCACCGCCTCTTGGCTTCCACGCGCGCGGCGATGCGGAGGCGCCGGGCCTGGATCCGCTCCTGCGGGTCGTCAGAATGGACCGAGGGCCCGTGAATCGGGGTGAGTAAGGGTTCGTCCGCTTTATGCTCCAGCACCCCCATGGACCCCGGCGGATTCATGGCTGGAGCCTCTCGCTCCGCCCGCCGCTCCCCTGGGACCGCTGCGCTGTAGCTGAGAACGAGCCGTTGCCAGGGAAACGCAGTCAGTTGACTGCAGCCGCGCGGTTCCGCCCTCTTCAGGCCCCGCACGGCGCTGCTCAGAGCTTTGCCTTCAGCCTCGGGCAGTTAGGATCCCGGGAGTTAGGACGCGAGGCCTGCCCTGACCCCCACAAAGCCTAGTCCTGAGCAGAGGCTGGATTCTCACCACGAGACTAGAACCAGAGCTGGCCCAAGTCGTGGTTCATCACTTACTAATACGAACGATGAATTCATTTTTCATCCAATGAAAATGCCTAAAAATCACATCCATCAAGTACAATCGAGTGCCCACTCTATGAGAAGCCCTGTGTTACAGTAAGGATGCTGCTGGTGCCGTTTCCTCGTGAAGGTACAGAACCATACATAGGTCCGCCCGGCTCCTCCGGCCTCTTTGGAGATATGGACTACGGTGTATGGCATCCGCCCGGTCATCCTCGGTTTTGAGCTTCTACTCGAGGTTTCTGGCCTGTCTCCTCCAGGATGTGAAACTTGCCATCCATGAGTTTATATCCAGGGACTGTTTGTTGTCTTCTCGTCGCTGTTTCCGGTGGGGCTGAAACCTAAAGCAATCCCTCCATCCCACCTACAATCAGAGTTGAAAGAGCAAAGGGAGCCGAGGAAAAGGGTATGGGGTAGGGGTCAGGAGTACCGAGTAAACTCTCAAAGACCACTGTCTCCAGAGAGACACTGTTTCCCGGACGTGTTTCTTTCTTTTGTTTTGTTGCTTTTTGAGACAGGATCTCAATACGAAGTCCAAGCTGGTCATGACCTCTACTAATTTTGAATTTGAGATTATCTTGCCTCGGCCTCTTGAGTTCCGGGGATCACAGGAATGCGTCACCACACTCAGCTTCCTGGACGTTTTTATGCCTCATCGTCAACAAAAATACTGTTCGTTCAGTTAACCCTTTAAGCCAGGCCTGGTAGAGTTTGTAATCCCAGCACTCTGGAAGGCTGAGAAGTGCAAGTTTGAGCACAGCCAACTTAATAAGACTGTCTCAAAATTAAAAATAATAAGAAAAAAGGGTGGGACTGTATTCAGTGTGAAGGCAGCGGGTTCAATCCCCAGTACTGCAAAAAAAGTAAACAAATCCCTTTAAAACCAAACCAGAAGGGCTGGGGATGCGACTCAACAGTGAAGGGCCTGCCTAGCATGCACGGGACAAGCCAACAAAAAAGGAAAGAAAAGGAAAAAAAACCTAGATGACGTTTGGCAGGGCCTTAGCCCCTCAGAAATGGAGGAAAGGGCAGTGGATGAGCGACAAATTGCAGGTGCTCCTCCTAGTCCTTTCTTGTCACTTGGGCCAAGTAACAACTTCTTGAAGACTGTTTTCTCAGCCATTAAGTGGTACTGTCTATTCAACTCATAATCAGGCCAAGAGAAGCCCTTTATGAATAAGACCTACTCAAGGGCAAATGGAGGACATTAATTTTTTTTAAGTGTGCAAGTGGTAGAGAACATACAACAGCCTAAAAGTCCAATTGCTGCCTGAATCCTGTCCTAAGCCTGGCTTGGGGGTCGAGGTGAGGAAAGAGTTGCTTCTTGGCTTTAGAGTCCTCTGCTGAATCTCTCCTTTGGTTGTACACAACATTCAACTCCCCAGAGGTCACAGAGTCGGAGGGGCCAGGTATCACTCTGACCGTAACTGTGCCAGGCCCTGGTCCACCTTTCCACTGTCCATAACGAGAGAGGACACAGGCACACGCATGCGCACACTATGCTGGGAGTGGGACACCACAGGCAGGTCAGTGGGAATCAGCTGCCATCAGAGGTGAGAACACAGAGGCACCACCAAAAGGCTTGAAGGGTGCCAGCGGGTAACCCGAGGGAGGCCCCAGGTGCTGTAGTCCAGGCGTCTATTATAAGGAATATGGTGCAGTTTTGGCTGTTTGGCTGTTGGTGGCTTTTAGCCTCACTCACTTTCTTCTCCACATCTGGACAGATGTTTTTTGTCTTAAAGAGCTGGGGTGTAGCTCAGTGGTAGAGCACTTGCCAGGGGTTCAATCCCTGGCACCAGGAAAAAGTCTAAGTCCTTTATCAGAGGGAGGCACTAGGGATGGAACCTAGGTTTTCAAACGGAGCTAATTCCCAGTCCTTTTTTACTGGAAACTTGCATAATTTTTGCATAACCTTTACGTAATCTCTCTTGGTTTATTTTTTCCCCCTTCCCCTGCCCTCCCTTCAACCCCTCCATCCCTCCCTATTTACAAAGACTCTGTTCCTATTTTTTCATGTTCTCATATTAATTCCATTCCCTTCTTTCCTTTCCCCTACCCCTCCCAATTCCCCTTCCCTTTGCCCCTTTTCTTCCCATTTCACGTTATCTATTAGACCTTTTAGTCCTTATTTACACTTTCAGTTTCTCACACCAGAGAAGCTATTCGGTATCTACACGTGTGTCCTGTTTATTCCAGTCCTTTTTAAAACTTGAGACATGGTTTGCTATGTTGCCCAGGTGAGCTCGAATTTATGATCCTCCCATCTCAGCCTCTTAGAGTGCTGAGTACAGATCTAAGCCACTATGCTTTGCTCCTAGGTGCTCTTTCCTGACAGATTTCTACCCTGTGAGCAGGTAGCTCACCTACATCCACTGGGTAACCACAATAAAAACCACAGGGTAGTCTCCTCTGCTGGCTCTCTTGGGCCATTTTCTGAACAGCAGGGAGCCCTTCCCTGCTCTCATAGATAGCTTCGATTATGGATAGTTGTAGAAAACACTCATTCACCACTAGAAGGGCACCTCTTAGGACAGTCTGCTACCACCTATTAACAATTTAGATTACCATGTGCACTGACCTGGCAATTTGACTTAGAATTATCCCAGTGAGATAGGTTATAGCTCTTCAGAGTTGGAATTATATCAGTTTTATTCAGCACTGTGCACAAAACACTGCATACAATCCCTTGTATGTAGTAATTGCCCAACATTTGTTGAAAGAAATGTACACAGACATAACTGTATGCTTACTCCAGTTACTTATATTTAAAAACTGGCTAGGGCAATCTTAAGGCACTCGTGGAATGAAATACAATTTATGAATAAATCTGACACAGGAAGACACCCAAGATATACTGAGAAACGGAAGATGACGTACAAGAGGGAAAGTGTGACTCACTTTATTTGAAATATAAATATAATGTACATAAGAAAAAGAGGGGGAAGACCAAGATAATTCATTTCTCAGGAACCTGGCTTAAGTTCATGACTGACTTTCACATTTTCTATTCTTAACATAAATCATCTTTTGATTTAATAAAAAATGTTTGCTTGCATGGGTTTTTGTTTTGAGATGGTGTCTCACTAAGCAGCCCACACTAGCCTTGAATTTGTAATCCCAGCCTTCCCAGTGTTAGGATTATAGGTATGCGCCACATCTGGTTCAATTTTGCAACATGAAAGGTAAGAGGAGACCTGACGCAGGCAAGCATTGAGCTGCCACCGCTGAGGAACCCAAGGAAGATATGTAGGGGATGTTCACCCTGATGACTGAGCAGCATCGAGTCCACTCCTCAAATGGTATGCAATACTCTAGACCTGCGTTGAGAACAGACTTATACTAATAAATTCACAGAAAAAAATACATAGGGAATTCATTAATTTTAGCAAGAAACTACAACCATCACTAAGGGCAGTGTTCGTGCCTTTTGACCAACACATTTCTGAATTGAGCTGCCAAGGAAATCAAACTATAACTGGTTCCTAAATAGGAAGGAATGATCGTGGTGAGTTCAGTAGCCGTGGGGATAACTTGATACAAAGAATAAATAAATGGTTTGAGTCCTTGGGTAATGGCACTCCCTCCCTGAGCAGGTTTGCAGTGATAAATTTAAAAAGTACATTGATTAGATTTTACCTAACAAGTCACACTTAATTCTACATCCATTAGTTTATAATAAATCACCCTAACTGGTGTTTGGGGATGTTGGAAAATTCATCAAGCATTTAGGTAACTTCTTGGTCTATTCCCATCTCTCAATTTGTGTGAATGTTATCAGTCTCAGAAGGCAAACTTGTTTTATTCAATTTTAGTTGTCTTTGGAACTGTCTCACCATTTTCAAAAAGGAGGAAACAGAAGGCAGGGGAGTCAGGAGTTGTGCCTTATGGCTTTTAAAAAGTTCAAAATGACACAATATAATAGCATTCATCATTGGAAATTTGCACCTTTACATAATCTCTCTTGGTTCTTTTCATCCTTGCCCAGCCCTCCCTTCAACCCCTCCATCCCTATTTACAAAGATTTTGTTCCTATTTTCCATTTTCTCATATTAATTCCATTCCCTTCTTTCCTTTCCCCTACCCCTCCCACTTCTTTCCCCTTTGCCCCTTTTCTTCCTATTTCACATTACCTATTACACATTTTAGTCCTTATTTACACTTTGTTTCTCACACCAAACTATTTTGTATTTACACATGTATGTCCTATTTATTTCACTTAAGAGTATCACCTCAATGTGCATCCATTTAGCTATAAATGTCTCTAATTTCTCATTTTTGATGGCTGAGTAGTACTCTTATTTTAAAAACCCCACATTTTCTTTATTCAGTCTCCAGTTGATGGGCATTTGGGCTGTTTTCAAGTTTTAGCTATCACAAACTGTGCTGCTATGAACATAGGTGCACATATATCACTGTGGTATGATTCTTTTAATTCTTTGGGGAAGATACCTGGCAGGGGAATAGCTGGGTCAAATGGGACCTCTAGCCCTAGTTCTTTGAGGTATCTCCATACTGATCTCCACAGTGGTTGCACTAGTCTGCACTCCCACCACCAATGGAGAAGGGTTCCTTTCTCCCCACAACCCCACCAGCATGTTATTAGATGATTTCTTAATAGCAGCCATTCTTTCTGGGGTAAGGTGGAATCTCAACATTATTTTCATCTGCATCTCTCGAATGACCAGTGATGTTGAACATTTTTTCATGTTTATTTACTGCTTTTACTTCTTTGTCTGAAAAATGTCTGTTCATTTCGGATGCCCATTTTTGAATTGGGTCTTTGAATTTGGGGGGTCTGATTTTTTTCAATTCTTTACATATTCTAGATAATAGTCCTTTGTCTGAGGTATAGCTGCTAAAATTTTTTTCCCACATTGTAGGTTGTCTCTTAGCTCTGTTGTGGTTTCTCCTTCAGTGCAGAAGCTTTTTAATAAGATGAGATTCCAGTTGTTGATTGTTTGTTCCAGTTCACGGGCAACTGGGGTTTTGTTCATAAAATCTTTTCCCACACCAATGTCTTCAAGAGTTCTACCTAACCTCTGTTCCAGCCAGTTCAGTGTTTCTATTTTAATATTTAGATCTTTAATCCATTTCGATTTTAGTGCAGGGCAAGAGATATAGGTCTAGTTTTAATCTTTGGGAAGTTGAAACCCAATTTTTCCAGCACCATTTATTAAAGAGGCTATCTCTCCTCCAGTGAGAGTGTTTGGCTCCTTTATCAAAGATGAGATGGCTGAGTGTGTCTGGTATTGTTTCTGGATCTTCTAATCTGTTCCACTGGTCCTCAGGTCTGTTTCTTTGGCAGTACCATGCTGTCTTTATCACAGTAGCTTTGTAGTATAGTTTCAAGTTGGGGGTTGTAATACCCCCTGCCATGTCTCTGTTACCTAGAATTGCTTTTGCTGTTCTGGGTCTCTTCTTGTTCCAAATGAATTTTTGGATTGTTTTCTCAAGGTCCGTGAAGTATGCTGCTGGGATCTCAATTGGAATTGCATTGAATCTATATAGCAGTTTTGGAAGTATGGCTATTTTCACTATATTAATCCTTCCTACCCAGGAGCAGGGGATGTCTGTCCATTTTCTGATATCATCTTCAATCTCTCTTTTCAGAGTGCTATAGTTTTCAGAGAAGAGGTCTTTGATTTCTTTCGTTAGGTTGATTCCTAGGTATTTCAGTTTTTTGGATGCTATTGTGAAAGGAATTATTTGCCCTATTTCTCTCTCAGTGAGTCTGTCATTCATGTAGAGGAAAGCTATTGATTTTTGTGTTGACCTTGTAACCAGCTACTTTACTGAATTTGGTTATTAAGTCTAGAACACTTCTGGTGGAGTTCTTGGGGTCTTCTATATACAGTATCATGTCATCTGCAAATAATGACAATTTGACTTCATTTCCTATCTTTATTCCTTTTATTTCTTTCTCTTGTCTAACTGCCATGACTAATGTTTCCAAGTGTACCAATGATTAGAATGAATAATCAATAATGCAAAATAGGAAGAAAAGGTCCAAAGGGGTAGAGGTAGTGGGAGGGGCAGGGGAAAGGAAAGAAGGGAAAGGAAAAATGATGAGAAATAGAAAAGATGGAAATAAAGTCTTTGTAAATAGGGAAGGGTGGAGGGATTGAAGGGAGGGCTAGGAATGGGGAAAAAATAAGAACCAAGATGCATCATGTAAAGGTACAAGTTCCCAATGAGAAATGTAATTATGTTGTACACCTAAAATGTACTAATAAAAGAATTTAAGAAAAAAAAAGTTCAAAAGTAAAAACAGAACTAGATATTAGAAACCGAGCATCAACCATGTTCCTGACTTGGCACCAGCTGAATATGGACTGACTCCTCAGGAACCATAAGTCCAACACGCCTCCCCTCTTTTTAAAAGAAAGACAAAGAAACCAAGCATTTACCTTAGACCACTCACAGTGTTAAAATAAACACTCTACATGTGTTATTCTCATTTAGTCTTCCTACTGCATAACTGTGGTGATATTAATCTTATTTTACAGGTCAGAAAATTATGGCCTAGAAAAAAAAGAAAGAAAAAAACCTAACTAACTTTCTCTAGGTCAAAACTTGCAAAGTTAAATACAAGAAACATTTACTGTTTGGGAAGTCTTAAGAAACTCTCAGAATAAGAAAAAAAATGGAAGGGACAGATACATAATTTCTTTCAAGAAGCTTGTAAGCAGAGGAAAAAAGATTAGAGCAAGAAGAAAAATAAGACCCTTTGGTGACACTGGGTCTGTTTGAGTTTTGGGAGACCCAGGCATGGGAACATAGCATTTACCTGCTGAAGGTCAGGTACCTGCTAGGTGCTGGAGGTGTGCAGGCAAAGGTGGGTAATAACTGCCAGGTCAGCCTAGGGGAATTAGAAGCACAGGGCTGGGAAACTGGCCTAGGTTGAGACATGGGACATTTCCTTCCTCACCTTCAAACTATCACTAAAAAAATTTCAAAGGTCTCCTGCCAGAGCTGGGAAATAAATTGTTGTAAAAAATGAAAAAATAGTTTTAGAAGCAAAGTTAGATAATTGCGACTCCTGGTTTATATATTCTAAGTTTATATATTTATGAATATTTAAGATATTCTAGGGCCAGGGATTTAGCTCAGTGGCACTACGCCTGCCTTGCAAGCGCAAGATCGTTGAGTTTGATGCCTGGTACTGAAAAGGAAAAAAAAAGGAAATATTCTAAGTATGCTGGGTATGAGTTAATAGTTTCTGTGGAAAGCAAAGTTCGGAGAATAGTCTGGAAATTAATGCTATATGTTAATATTCTTTCTATGGCAAATGCTTGTGAGGAATTGACCACCACCTTACAAACTGATTTAAGTGTGACCCAGTTACTATAATACACACACACACACACACACACACACACACACAAAACACATACAGAAAATGAAAAGTATGTTGCATGTTTAAATTTTAAAAACTTTACATTGCCAACAATGGTGGAGTAAATGTGGTCAAAGCAAGGAGTAGTACTTAAAGAGTATTCTAGGTATTTTGAGGGGGATTAATGGCAAAATTACTGGGAGTGTATATATGAGGAGTGGTCAAAAAATATGATGAACATTTAAACATAAACTCCCAGTATGGGAGTCAAGAGTAGCATACTATTAATACTATTAATAGCTATTAATGCCACCTGTCTTGTTTTCTGAAATAAGTCACAGGATCACAGAATACCCAAGAGGAAGCAGGCTGATCTTCCCAAAACAAAAACAAGACCAAAAAACAAAAGCAGTAAAAAGTTGTTGTTTTTATGTTTAAATGTTCATCATATTTTTTGACCACTCCTCATATATACACTCAATTCTTCTAAGACAGGTGGCTGAACATTACTTTTCCCCTACCAAAGAAAAACACAGACAACCTGAAAACAATTAAAAGGATTTAAAAATTATTTACTTGTTTACTTTTATTACAATAAATATCAATAAAAGAAACAACTTTAGACTAAAACCTACTGCATTATTTTTGGGGTTCACAGCAGCAGAAATAAACATAAATCCAGTTGAAAGGTCAAGGTTTCCACAATCCAGTGATGAGAAACAGTCAGGTCTTGATTATCTGGGCTAGCAGCAGGGAACAACAGTAGTACAGATAATGCAAAATTAACATTGAGATGCACTGTCATACTCTACATCAAGTTACCTGAGACTTCACACTGGAGCAAAGTAACTGAAGCAAGTCGCAAAGCTGTTTCTACAAGCGTTGAGAGGCCTCCCTCTGCAAGCCCATGGGCTCCGCTGCTCACACAGCTGCTCTCGGGGCCAGGACTGCGCCCCTGACTGTGCAGACCCAGAGGCCTCTGCCCTGGTGGAAGCAGCCAGCATTCTCGGAAGCTGTCTTTTGGCTCACAGGATCCCGGGGTTAAAAGGACGTGGAAAGTGACACGTTTAAAGGGCTTTCTCAAAGACTGAGATGAACGGCCAGGAAGAAAGGCTGCGGCTCTAGACCGGAAGGAGGCGCCAGAGTGACGGGCCACATGCACACCAATTCCACATCAATAAACAAACTAAGAGGGGCTTTCCATGTGGCTGATAATCTAGAGTAGACTCTGTACATACATGGTATCATACATACATACGCAGAGTGTATGCACGTTAGATATATATATATACAGAGAGCACACATAACCAGCTAAAATAAATACATTATTTACTACAGCCACAGCAAATCTTAGACCAGTTACTGATATGTCCAATTATGCCTGAAAGGGAAAAGAAGATCTTATGCGCCTCTTCATCTTGCTAATTATATACTCTATTTGCACCAAGCACATTCCACCTGCTCTAGCGGAGCTGTCTCTAGGTACCTGAGAAGGAATGGAATTGGTCTCTCATTTCAGAATAACCCTGAGGGCCAACTCTACCAGGGCCACGCAAACCCTCAATAACTGACTTAGCCAGATTCCTGCTACATAGTCTTAGTCACAGGGCAATAAAGTCTCAGTCACTTTTACTTAGAAGAAAAATATTAATTTTCTTTTCTGCAAGTAGCCACAGTTTAATCTACTGTGTTAGATGGGAAGGAAAGTAAAGAAGGCAGGCGGCTGGGTAATTAACCGTTACCTTCCCCTTCCCAGAGGAAATGCCATGTTTTTTGCAACTTGAGTCTCAACAATAAATTCTGCTTTCTTGGGCTATTTTTTTTCTTTTTTGGTACCAGGGATCAAACTCGGGTCCTTGTGCTTGCGCAGCACGCGGCTAAACCACTGAGCTAAATACCTGGCCCTCTTGGGCTATTTTGAAATGAGCAAATCATTACACATAGCTGGGTCTTTGTCTCCTAAATCATTGCTCTCATGAGATTAAGCGGTTTAAGTAAAATAATCTTTAAAAAATGTTTATATTATAAGCAGTCTCAAGTAGTAGTTATTAAGCTCAAAGTGTGATACTGAATAACAGATTTATAATGCAGCATTCACAGATCATGCAAAATTAAATCAGACTTTTATAACCTGGTTAGTAAAATCAAGTATTATCCAAGCACATTATGTCAAGGGCTTACTTGCTGGATATTAAAAAGTGTTCATTAAAAATATCACAATCTAGAATTCATGGTGAATTGTGGGTAGTTTGATGAAAACCCAAAATCAGTTCTAATTTTAACTGTCATCCTCAGAAACTGCTCGAGAGAAGACTCCAACCAAAGAGCCAGAAGGCATCACAGCACCTCAGCCACTCCCTGTGCCTTCCATGTTGTCGGTGATTTCAATGTTAGCGTGTGCTGCCAAAGCGGGTAGTGTCTCCAGTTTCAGTGTAGCTTCTAGGTTCTCTAGGCCATCATCCAACCTGCATGCTTTAAAAACAGCACTGCTCTCATTTGAGCCCAGCTTTCTAAGGACGATTCTCTGAAGAGGAAGACAGGGTGACTGCCCTGTGGAAGAGCAGAACAACTGTTCTGTTGTGTCCAAATGGTTTTCCTAGAGAGACGAGCCTTTGTTAAAGACAGTTCATGTGACACTTGCCAGTCCTGGGAACCGGGTCTTCCAGACCAGATGCAATACAACCCCTTGCGTAGGCTACCTGTGAGAGGGATTCCGATGGTAAAACTTCTTCTGCTACCTAAACATGAACTCATTTAACATCTGTCTGTAAAAAGTGCAGATCCTTGCTGAAGAACAAAAACCAGCTAGATTACTATCTCTCGCTTTTTTATTAAAGAGAAAAGCATATTACTAGCATGCAGCTTAAAAAATAAGGTTACATTTATTTTGCACCATATAAACAGTAGAGATGAATCAGCGCATAAATCCAATTCTCTTGGCTCCACGCAAGGAAGAAGCACACATATCACCACTTTCTCTGGAAGAGAGACAACCATGATTTACTCTACACTGTACTCTAAATTGCCTACCATTATGCCAATCACTCGTACCACTGTCAAAGATGAAAACTAAAACACACAAATCATCGATCACATAATTAATAAAGAAAATTAAAAAAAAAAAAAAAAGAAAAGAAAATTCAGAAGTTTATGCAAGCTTCCTAAAATGTCCAGAGCATGACACTTTCAAGTTTCACAGTGATTAATTTAACACCATTTTACTGTTAAGACTGTCACCTTAGGGCCGGGGATTTAGCTCAGTGGTTTCGCTGAATGCTGTGCAACCACAAGGACCCGAGTTCGATCCCCAGTACCAACAACAACAACAAAAAAGACTGTAACCTTAAATGTACATGTCAAAGTGCTTCAAATGCAGCATACTAGTTAAAATTCTTCCTGGAAGGTTGTAGTACTGGCAGCTAACTTAGTAAGGTTATTCACCCACAGGGTGTTCAAGAAAGGGCATGCTACCTTACATAGATACCTCATGGGACAAAGAAAATTCTGACTTCACAAATTTCCTATAGAGTGCTGGACCAAGCCCATTCTAAGGCCAAAATAAGGCCACTCTGAACACAGGTGTCAACACAACCAGATTTCTCTACTTACTTCTGGCTTATTTGGGAACCCAAAGTCAAAAGTCTCAGCCAGGCGTGGCGGCACATCCCCTGTAATCCCAACGCTCAGAGGCTGAGGCAGGAAGATCACTGAGAGGCCAGCCTGGGTTACATAGTGACTAGTTCAAGGCCAGCCTGAACTACATAGTGAGACCCTGGCCAAAAAAAAAGAAAGAAAGAAAAAAAGAAACAGTGCATCAGGGTTACTTTGAGAGATCTAAGGCAATCAAGGAGATATGAATGTGGCAAGATCTCAGAAGTAACAAAGCAAAACTGAGTGGTCTGTCTATTCTAGGCAGTGTCTAGTTGAGAGCAAGCTCAAGTGAATGATGAAGAATTACAAATAGGCTTCTAATTAAAAATATAAGTGGGAAGCATAGTCTTTGATATAAACACCTTCATATTATCTTTTATTCTCTATAAGTTAGTCAAAGTGACCTTTGGAAAGCAAGGTACATTTCAAATGCTTTTGGTTGATTACCAAATAAACCAGTCCTTTGAAAGCTAAACACACATAGAAACTTTCAAATTCATGGGGCCATAAGGTGGTCCCTTCTTTCCTTTAAAAAGATCTTGTGTATATTCTCCAAATGCACAGGCTCCAGGTCAGAACCAATACTCTTGGTATCTATTTAGAACTTGGGTAACTCTAGACGTATACTCCTCTTCCCAACTCTTTGCAAGAATGAATGACATGCTGGTAGTAGTATTGTAACATCCTAGACCACAAGCAGCATTTAACTTTCTTTTTGAAATTAGAATTACAATCGATCCCCAGTACCAAAAAAAAAAAAAAAATAGAATTACAAGTATTTCAATCATAATGTTAAATGCCAAGGAAAAACATTTACTTTTTAAATTTATAAGTCACTCTATTATCCTTATAATTAAAACCCCTTAAACTACATCTCTTAGTATTTGTGGAAGAAGTCACTTTAAGTTGTGGCAATTTCAAACTGTGCATTGCAGAGGATCATGAATGTTATTAAGGATAACAAAAAAGGCAGCAGTAGCAATACTCTGTCCAGGCTTTTTTACATTTTTCTATCCCACATCCCTCCTCAAACCCAGGGGAATTATTTGTTTGACAACCCTAAAGGGGCATTTTCCATAACACAGCCTGAAAAGAAACTTCCTAAACATCTATGTAACTTTGGTCAGCACCAACACAATGCAAGCCTCTGGCCTGGCTAAGGCACTCGACTGCAAGCACAGAACGCATGCGTGTGTGCTCTCAACTGAGGCACTGCTCCCCACAAGACAGCTCGGGGGCCCTGGGGAGGAGGCTGGGGTGAATACACACCCAAAGCATCATGCATAAGCTCGGAAGAGCTTCTGTACTTTGGAAAGTGTACAGTAAATGGCATGACAGAAATGCACAGAGCTGCTGGTGACTGCGTCCGCACTGGATGCTGTACAACAAGTGGGGCGTTCAAGATGCACAGCACGCCAGCAGCCTAATCAGGAACACGGCAGCAGTGCATGGGTCCACAGTGTCCTCAGTTCATCCCTTGGTTTCACTTTCCCTTGGTGACAGGCTCTTTTCTTTCATCTAACAGTGCCAATAAAACTGACTGTGGCAAATTCTTTACCGCCATAGGGAACTATGTCACAAGTGTGGGCACAAAACAACTTTCAAATACATTTGATGCAACAAAAAGAGAACAGAAACACATGTGGAAGTAAAAGAGGCCCAAAAGTACATGACATGGTCCTAATGCGAGAATTAAAGTGTATTTTTCTACTACACAGCACAATGTGAAGAGTCAGTGGTTCATACCTGTCATTTTATAAATACTTATCAGTTTTTATCTCATTCTTGTGTATAAGGTCAATAAAACAGCAAAAAGGTTAGCCGAGAAATCTTAAAAACAAATTTCCCCATTCCAAATTAACACTTGATCTATGCAATTTTACAGATGACAGAACAAGGTATCCACAAAATAGTTCCCTCCCCTTAACTGGTTCATCCTCTGACCTCCATGACAGGAATTTGGTAACAAACACAGAAGACTATCCCCTCTTTTCTGCATCAATTTATCATCTATTTTCAGTGTTCATTTTAGTCTCTGACAAAATCACCAAATATAATCAAGTCTTTACAGATAATTTCTTAAAATGATTATGTAACCATGAGCTCCTTGGTTCATTTCTAATAACCTGGATGACAATGATTAGATCTAGTTTGTTTTTTTAAAGTATCAATGACAGTTATTTTTTACAAAGCAGCAGACTGAAATTCAACAAAAGGAATACACTGTAATATTTAACAGTGGTCACATCCATAGATAAATAATAGTTAAGAATTTAATTACATATCAACACAGTGGTGCCTATTTTATCCAAGTGCAACCTGTCCAAAAGAAAAGGGTTTAAGATACACTCTTCATTCAAGCACAAACTTCATTCACTGGACTATTAAAAGAAAATCAGCAAGTAAATTTCACCACCACCAAACCAAGTGAAGACAAAATCAAAAGGGAAGAGAAGAAAATACCCTCATTCATAAAAAGATGTGATTTATCCAACAACCACAATGAAGTTAAAGGGACTGTACTGTCCGAAACCCTCCAAAATTACCTCAAGCATATTAAGGACTGGGCACTCAGTAAGGCAGATGTTAAGTTTTCATCAACTGGGAAAGTGGACAAGCTGGAAAAGAGGGAACGTCTCTCAGCTTTATCCTGCATAAAAAAATACAGCTCCTCACTGCCCCACAAGGAGAGTGAGAGAAAGCTGGGAAGGACAGATGGACAAACAGTCAGAAAACTAATTTTGGTCATAGAGAAATTCATGAGATTCTTAACTCCAATTTAAATTTCCTCTTATAAGGTGCTTTCTCTGCATTTCTCACAAGCAATTATCACAAGACTAGAACTGTCAAACAAATTCTTACAATCATAGCTCGCAGCCACCAAATCCCAACAACCTGCAGTTGAGGGAGGAAAATGCCTCTCTTAAAGAGTGAGCCATGCTAAAGGATGAGCCACAATTAAAACCCATTCTCCACTAAAAAATTTCTCTTTAAAAGCAAACAACCATTTTTCAAGATCTATTCCATAATAAAAAGAGCCAGAATACCAGAGCAGCTCCCCTAGCAGGTGAGGACAAAGGCATTTCCAAGGGAAAGAGAAACCGAGATTTGGCAACTGTATACTGATCTGTTATCGCTGGCATCTCAAGGTGAAAGCTGATTTGTTTTTATCTTTTCCTATATTAGCTCTGGACTACTGACAATTACCATAGCTCTTACAAAATATCAAATATGAAAACAAATTGTAATTTTTCTGAATGTTATCAGTGTTTCTAAACCAGTTTGGGGACTTTAAAAATGAAAATACACCATGTTTAACTCTATAAGCCGAAACATTGTGGACTCATAAAACTAAAATCACCAGGAACACTTTGCTGGTCACATGTACATTACACTTAACTGAAATGTCATGTGGTTTTATAAAAAAATAAAATTAAATAAGCTGGGAGTTAGAAGGTCCAAAATTCCACAAGTTCCGGCCATGTTTCACTCCTGCTGTCCAAGTACCACATACACTGAGATCCCATGTCTGTCATGCAGATCAGATTAGTTCAATGGTGATGGAGGAAATATTTACAAGCATCTATTTACAGTACTTCTTTCTGAGGATTACAGGCCAATATTCTTCTCTTCCATTCCTAGTCAATCTGAGTTTGGTTTCCTCAATGAGAAGGGGTAAATCTGAAAATGGCTACTCAGCTGCTTAACCTATGGAAAACCAGAACACAACACAGTGACACATATGTACCTTATTTTTTAAAGCATAAAGAATTGACCTCGGAAACAACAATTTATTGGCATGGCAAAACCATCAAATAATGAAGAGGTCTGCTATTCTAGTAATAACTAAAGAGCCAGACAACTAGTTACTAGAACTACTCTGGGAATGCTAGAACTACTAGGACTTGACTATGGGTCTGCCTGACTCCAAAACCTAACCTTTCCAGAGTCCGCCAGGCCAGAAAAATCCACAACCAAATCTGAAAACCTGTAGGATTATCTGACATAATATCTAGTCGGTCAAATAATTACATTTTTAAGTTACACTCAATATTCAGACTGTCAAAATATTTCTAAGCATTCCCAGTGCCAATGAAATAGTCTGGAATCAGATCGGTGAATGTGGGGAAGATGGATGGATAAGGTATCCCTAGTGGGCCAGCAAGAGCTTAGTCATTTGCCAGTTAGGAAATGCCATTTGATACTTATTGCTGTTTGTATTTCAGTAGTTCAACAGAATGTTTTGTGTGGCCTAGCAAGTTGCACCTTCTGATCAGAAGCTGCAGTTTCTGCTGATTAGAGCATGAGAAGTAAAATCTCAATAATATAAAACCTTCCTTTAACCTGAAATTCTAACCTCTCTTACTACATTGCTCAAAGAATTGGACAGGGGAGGGAGGAACTGCTACAAAACCAATTTTAGTTTCTTTATGAATTAAGTTAATAGCAATAAAAATATCCCTACAGCTAAAGAGAAGAATTAGATAATAGGATTATTCAGTCCCACATAATTAAAAACTGTTTACAACTCTAATCTACAAGAAAATAGCTTAAAATCCACTTAAAATAAACACTAACTCCCCATAGTAACTATCCAGCTTGAGCATCATTTGTTGTTATAACATAACCATTAGAAAAATGACACCAAAATCCTTACAGGCATTACAATTAAATAACTTTTTTTGAAACCTATTATCTCCTTTCCACTTTTTTTTTGGCACCGGGGATTGAACTCGGGTCCTTGCGCTTGCGTAGCAGGCAGAGAAAGCTCTGAGCTAAATCCCTGCCCCCATCTCCTTTCCACTTCTTAGAAACAAACGGAAGCAGTTTTGCTCGTGATTACTCACCACTCGTACTCCATAATGGATATGGGCCAGGGTGAAGGCAGCTGTTAGCGTATACAGGAGAATGCTCTCCAGGTAAGAGGCTACTCCTAAATTCACTGCCATGACAACCAAGAAGAGCGGAACCAGCAACCAGTTCAAAGCTGGGCACCTCGTGCTGCTCATTTGACAAACAATCAACTGACACTTGAAGTTGGTTTAAAAAAGAAAGAAAAAAAAAAGTTAATTAGCAAAGCACTTTCAAAAGTCGTCACTCCAGTATTTAGAAAGTATTCAAAAACTTGAGCCAACTCATTACATTACTTAAATTCAGTGGTTCTGAAGTGAACCAGGGCCCCACCTCCCTACCCTCCAAATGTGTGTCTGAAGAGACTAGAAAATAATTTAGTAAGGATGGATAGAAGGCATTCTTCCACTGGGTAACGACAGTTCACATAGAACTTTCTCCCAATTTTAAGATTCTATGACACATGAGAAGAAATTCAAAATAACCTCCTACATCTCCACACAACTGAATGTCTTCACTGCAGTGAAGAGGATGCTACTGCCAGTATAGCAATATGCCCATAACTAATACTTCAAAACTTCTTTGGTTCCCTTTATTTCGATACTTTACTCGCATACTCTTTTGCTTTCAGAGGTACTTCTTATACAATGCACTGGTGTTTTCAGATCTGTATTCATTTCTTTTTGAAGTACTGGGCTTGAATCGAGGGACTCACAGACCCAAGGCAAGCATTCTACCACTGAGCCACACTTCCCAGCCCATTTTTCCATCTTTTAAACATAAAACATCAGTAGGAATTAGAATATTACACACATTACAGAATGAAAACAGGCTTGGTGACTCAGCTACAAGTTGAAAGCTTTGAAGAACCTGACCTAACATTCAGCAGAGGGTTCCTGACTCTCAGAATGACTAGGGTCTTTTCTCAACTCCCAATCTCTCCTTCCTGTGCTCTTCTTGCTGGCAACAGCACAGACATTAATTTTCACAAAATATAAACGATAGCAAGGAGGTGTAGCTCAACCGTAAAGTGCTTGACTAGCATGTGCGGCACCACACACAAAAAACGCACAACAAAAACTGTTGTGTTTGCCAGGCATGGAGAGGCACACGCCTATAATCCCAGCACTCAAGAGAATGGAGCAGGAGGAGCAAGGCCAGCCAGGACTACTTAGCAACACCCTGTCACAAAAGCAAACAAAGTTACACTAGTTACAAAATTTTTATTCCATATTATTAATCCTACAATCAGCTGCAGTGTGTATTTTCTCTCTCAAATATCCCTTTCAAGCTGGACGTGGTGGCACATGCCTGTTAATCCCGCTATTCTGGAGGCTGCAGCAGGAAGATTCCGAGTTTGAGGCTAGTCTGGCCAACTTAGCAATGCCAGGCATGCATGAGGCCCTGGTTCAAGCCCCAGCATCACCACCAAAGCTTCCTAAGGAAGTCATTAGGTCTACAGTCATCTCAACCATACTGGTTTTTATTTTTGGTACCGGGATCGAATTCTGGACCTTGCGCCTTGTGAGGCAGGTGCCAGAACCACTGAGCTAAATCCCCAGCCCCTGAACCATACTATTAACAGTGTTTACTCTGAAGGCAAGCTAAGTTGTTCTATGAGTTCTTCATCAGGCAATCAGGTATATTTAAGTATGCCACGGTTTCTTAACAGCATTCTGGTTTCAAAGAGCAAAGGGAAATAATTCTCACGGAGCTGGGCGTGTAGCTCAGTTGTAGAGTACTTTTCTGCATGCTAGAGGACCTGGGTTCAATTCTCACCACCACCAAAATTAAAGTTAATAAAAATAATTCTCAGCACATTCTGTCTTTGAGGTCGTTAAATATTCTTTCAAATTTGAGATATAAAAATCTTTAAATTAAAATCTCCTTATTCTAGTACTGTAAGAGTTCTTGCCAGGACGTAGCTCAGCGGCACAGTACCTGCCTTGCAAGCACAAGGTCCTGAGTTTGATCCCCGGTACCAAAAAAAAAGTTCTCAAATTATTAAACTGTCATATAGATGATTTTTTAATACAGATGTTTTTTAAAGAAAAAAAAATCTTACTGTGATGTTGGCAAAGGCTGTTCCAACCATAAAGTAGAAAATTCTAGGGTGTATCTCTAAAATATCTGAAGGTGACCAGAGGGTCCAGGCTGTAGACAAAATGAAGAGCAAACATGGAGAAAAGAAGGGGACCATCACTTCATAGACTGAATTGTGTTTCAAGGTGCTATTTTTATAGCTTCTGAAAAAAAGAATCAAGTAATACAAAGAACATTATTACATGTAATACTTGTAGTTTGCATTTTCCAAATTGCTTTTATATTTGTTCTCTTCATCCTCACAATAGTCTTATGGCACAGACAGAACCAATAATATTTTCTGTCTGTTTGTTTGATTTTGAGGCAGTGTCTCATTATGTAGCCCAAGCTGGTCTCAAACTTGTAATGATCCTTGTGTCTCCACTTCCCGAGTGCTGGGATTACAAGAGTGCACCATCAGGCCGCCATCAGGCCCGACAGAAACAACGATATTAACCCTACTTTACAGGCAGAGCGAGTGAGGGTGAGAGACCCTAATTACATAACTTGCTAACGATTCAGAACCAAGGTTTGAACTGAACACTCCTAACCCTTGCCCATTTTTTCCTCCTTAAACCAAACCATCAGCTATTGTGTTAAGAATGTAAAGATGAGCCAGGTGTGGTGGCACACACCTATAATCCTAGCACTCTGGGAGGCTGAGGCAGGAGGACCACAAGTTCAAACTTGGCCTGGGCAACTTAGTGACTTAATGAGACATTGTCTCAAAATAAAAAATAAAAACGGGTTGAAGATATAGCTCAGTACAAAGTTCCTGGCTTCAATAACTCGGAAATATCAAAAAAAACAAAAGTGAAGAGAATACAACTATATTTTTGCTCTATGAAATATCCTACTAGGAGAACTAAAACAAGCATGAAATTGAAATGTCCTCCCTAAGTCCACGTGTTGAAGGCTTAGTCTCCAGCCTGCAGAACAACCTGGGGTTAGTGGACCCTCTAGAGGTGAGGCTTTCTGCAAGGTCTTCAGTGATCAGGAGAGCCCTCAAGAGGAGATTCGATCGCAGCCCCTTCCTCTCTCCTTCTGGCATCTCAGCCAGTGAGCTGCTGCCCGCCACCTCATCCTCCCTGTACCACAACCCCAGAGGCAATGGGGCCAACCACTCATAACCTGAAACCTCCAAGACGCAGAGCCAAAACAAACCTTTTCTTTAAAAAAACAAAACAAGCCACCGTGGTGGCTCACGCCTGTGATCCCAGCATTTGTCTTTTCTAGGTACTTCAGATAGGCAGACTCATGCTCCATTTGTCCTTTGGGCCTGGCTTATTGCACTTAGCATGGTGTTTTCAAGGTTTATTCATATTTCTGTTTGATTTGGTTCTCTTTTATAATTTCCTGCTCTTTAATGATATTCACATTTGGTTCACACACTGTTTTCCTGATTTTCTTTTCTTTTGCTGTTTAAGCATATTTAAGAATGTCATTTTAAAGTCCTCATCAAATAAATCTGATTTCTGCGATTTCTCAGAGGGAAAAACAAAGTATTCCTATACATCTGTTCATCTGAAAAGAGTCCCAATATATTGCTCAATCAAAACCTCACAATTCTAAGATAAGGAGGAAATGACTCAATTTCTGCAGCCTTCAGAGCTTTAAGCTTTATGGTCTCTATGAATGACTTCCAGGTGCAATAAATATGACAGATACACAGAGCTTGGGTTGCCATGGGGTAAGATTCTGAGACAGACCTGAGCTCAAAGATGAAGTGGGAAGTACAAGAAAGTGTCTCAACTAAAAGAAACAATAGAGAAAACAGCCAGCACAAAATTATTAAGCAGGGAAAGAGAAAAATCTACCCAGAACACAATAAGTAAACACAGTACAGGCGAACAAAGTGGGGACACGCATAGGTCAGAGATATGAAACGGTCTCTCTCTACCTCCGAAGCCCTTCTCCCCAAAGACAGAAACTGCTATGCAAAAGCTGTTTGACAAGAGTCAATAAAGTCACTTTGGTCTCAACCTACACACATTCAGAAATGTTATGATCTTGTCAACTACACATACTCAATTTATAGAACAGAATGGAAACATCAATACTTAATAGGCAAACTCTGCCTCCTTGTAGGTACATTTACTTAAAAGAGTGACAAGTTGGAAGACTGCAGAGCCCAAATCTGTAACAAAAGATCCAGCTGCCTTGGGTGTGGCTGAATTGACTACTATTTTAGATTCAAAATATTGGCTTTAAGACTTTTTCAAAATGTCCAGATGCCAAAAGGAAAACAGATCCTTAAATTCAGCTACATAACAATTGCTAAAGACATTCATATTTCTTGCCCAATTGAAAAAATAAAGCACTTACCTGTAAAAGTTTAAGAAACTCATTGGAAGAGTCACACATACTGCACAACCTAAAAGAGAGAATATTTAAATTATCATGAGGTAGCCAAGTGATTACATTATAATAATTGAATCCACACAAAAGACTCAATGTTTTTAGACCCAACAATTCTCAGGTTCACCTTTACTTCTGTAATAAAACCAAACACATTTCTAAACAGCATTTCTAAACAGTGGCGACACAGTGCGACGGTCAATCTGGACCTCAATTTCGTTTGCACCATACACTGGTTATGTGATTTTAGGGAGTCAACCTTTCAGTGGTTCAGTTTCCTCATTTACATAATAGAGAAACTAGCAGTACCAACCCCATCAAATTCTGAGAATTGAATAAATTACTACATATGAAGACACCTGGAATAGCATCTATAAATAAATCCAAACGTAAGTGCAAGCTCCTAGAAGGAGAGATGCAGCCTGGGCTTCCTATTTATACTTACTTTCAACCTCCTGGAGATTTTCAATTTCTCCCCTCCCGATCCTACCTGTAAGGATGGCTTCCCAAGAAACTCTACCATTGATTCTGCTGCCCCTCTACTGTCTTACTCCACCATTTGTTTCAGTTTCTTAGCATTCTTTCATTCATTCTGCCCCATAACCTGCAGAAATCACATTCCTGAAATTTACCAGGCTTCCATAATGATCAAATTCAATATCCCTTTTCATTTCTGACTTCTACATAAGATGATGTAGCTGATTATTTGCTAACTGCAGTTCTTTCCTTCTTCTGCCATTTTAATTCCATTCTCCCAATGCGCTTGCTAGCCACCTAACCATTATTTTGTGTCCTTTATTGACAACCTGACTTCCTAGTGTCCCTTCCATTTTAAAAATTCTCTGAGTCTAGCTGAGTGTGGTGACACACACCTGTAATCCTAGCACTCTCAGAGGCTGAGGCAGGAGGATCAAAAGTCTGAGCCCAGCTTGGGCAACTTAGTGAGACTTTGTCTCAAAATAAAAAATAAAAAAAGGCTGGGGATGTAGTTCATTGCAAAGGCTTAGGTTCAATCCCCAGTATAAGGAAATTTCTGATTCTGTGGTCTATAGCAATTTTAATTCCTGATTTCTCTCTCTTTCAAACTACAAACCAAGATATCTCCCAACTTTCTGCACACTTCGTTTGTATACTTGTCACAGCCTAATGTGTCTATTCTCGACTCCTTCCTGGTGACTATTGGTTAGGTCAATGTAGCTATATAATCTTAAGGATCAAAGGTAAAAAACATTCCTTTAAAACAATTCCTAAAACAGCTGGCTAAGAACAGAAAAAAAGACTAGAATTCAGCAGAAATCTTCTCTCAAAAGATGAATTACTCTGCTCCTTACAAGCCCAACTGAAATAGTCTGTCAAATTAGACTATCTTAGAAAGAAGACAATGATATGCTTAATGTCCTCAGGAATTTTAGCATTCCTGAGTAGCATTTAGCTTACTCCACATCAAACTGAGAACCACTGAAGGGGAGCCAAGGCTAAATTAATTAACTCAGGATTACTTGAGGCTCTGAGGTGTCAGAAACAGGCCGAGGTTTGCTACCAAGATTAATTTTAGTTTAAAAAATTGCAAAGTATTTTGTTTGGTTATTTTGTTTTGCTTTGTTTGTTGAGGTCCTGGAGAATCAAACCCAGGGCCCACACATGCTATGCAAGCACTTTACCACTGAGCTCTAACTCCTTTTTATTTTAGACAGCGTCTTGCTAAATTGTCCAGGCTGGCCCTGAAGTTGTAATCCTCCTGCCTCCAGAGTAGCTGGGCTAAAACAGTTTTAAGTACAATAAGCATGTGGAAAGCCTGGACTCTACATAGCTTGCCAAAGAAAAAGACTGTGTCTTCTATTTCTTCTCTAAGTAGTACTTCAGGTACTTTCTGTAAGAGTATTTGTTAATTTAAATATCTATTAAACTCCACATTTAAGAATGTAATAGTTGGGCCGGAGATTTAGCTCAGTGGTTCCAGCGCCTGCCTTGCAAGTGAAAGGTCCCGAGTTCGATCCCCGGTACCAAAAAAAAAAAAAAGAATGTAATAGTTATAGAATATATACATAATGTATAGCAATATCTATGCTTGTTTTTCAAACTGCCATTAATTAAAGGTCAGAATTAATTTTTTTAAAAGATCAAAATGAAGATAATGCAGTCATAAAAATATTTTGGTTCCTCACATTTCTTGCTTATTAAACAGAAACTTCAATTAAAACCATCAACACTAAAGTTGGACAGTGTACTATGTGGATGAAACTGGCTGGTAGAAATTCAGTCATACAATCCCCAAGGAGGGGATTACGGGAATGTTTAGAAATATGACATACATTTATCCTTTACCAGCAATTCGACTCTAGGAATCTCTTCCATAATACCCTGGCAAAAATATGAAAAGACATTTGTGCAAGACTATTCATTGTAGCAACGTGTGCAACAGAGGAGCCTGGAAAGAATCCAAATGCTATGAATAGAGGGCTGGTTCAACAAACTGCGGTGCACTGTGGTACACCCACCCACACAATCGAGCAGCCCACACAATCATTAAGTCAGAATGAGGAAGACCCTTATGCACCACGATGAAAGGATCGCTTTGATATACAGGTAGGTGGGGAAAAGGACATCACAGAGTAAAGTATGCACAGAATACCATCGTTATCATGAAAAAGAGACAATATTCATTTACTTACAATAAAGAAACAATGAAAAGATAAGCCATAAAACTACAAAGAAAAATGGTTATCTATGAAAAAAGAGAAAGAGGATGATAGAAGTTATACTTCTTTGAATATGCTGTTTTATAAATTTGACTTTATTCATGAGTATGTTACACAATTATTTAAAATCCTTAAAAAAAACAAACTTCTCATAAGTCAAAAATTCTAACTAGGAAGGGGAACCAAGAGTCAGAAGAAGCAGGGAGGGATGGGAGGGATAGGGATGAATAAAGAATTAAGATGTGTCCTGTCCATGTACCAACTCCACATGATAAATGTAATCATTATGCACTGCAAACATGCACTAATAAAATAAAAATTTGTATGTACATATCCACAACTCACCGCATAACCTCTGAATTAAGTAACCTGACTGGACATCTCTAGTGGGACAAATTGTAAGGTCAAATAAAATCGAGGAAGCCAAAACCTTACACTATTTTCAAGAGCCATATTTTTGCTGATTTTGGTACTGTATTTTGAATGATTTTTTTTGTTTTGGTACCAGGAATCGAACTCGGGTCCTTGCACTTGAGAAGCAGGCAGCAGAACCACTGAGCTAAATCCCTTGCCCCTGGTACTGTATTTTGAAACTGGGTGCTTCACAGAATTAAGCAAATGAGTAATTATTTTGTTATTGAACATCAAGATTTTTGTCATAGTTTAAAAGGAGATACAAATGTAAGATCAATGAGGTTAAGTAAAAATTCTGTAATTTCAAATTTTATTTGGAAATTTATCATAAAACTAACCAACAAATTTGAGTCCCCTAGCTATCCACTGAATAGATTCCTAAGTAATGATCATCAATGACTGTGAATACTACTACTGGCAGGTGAAGAACAGATGCTAACAGTGCAATGATATAGAATATCTGAACCTCCAATCACTATTAACATCACAAAGAGACAGCCAAGGGCTGGGGATTTAGCTCAGTGGTTCCAGCTCCTGCCTCACAAGCTCAAGGTCCCGAGTTCAATCCCCGGTACCAAAAAAAAAAACAGAGAGAGAGACAGCTAATACTGTGTGCCTCCTAATGTGATACAACTGGAAATACCACTACCTAATAAGCATTGTTCTCATACCACACCCCCAGTGAAACCTGTATCTAGCCAGGCCCATAGGTTTAACTATTATTTTACAGGAAAAATGAGAGGGCAGGAAATATGTTAAAATGATATGAGAATTCAACCAGGAAAATGCGGAATGTAAGAATTCCACAGGGCAAATAACCCAGTTTCTTCAACAAATAAATTACAAGGCAAATGGGGCCGGGGATTTAGCTCAGTGGTTCCACCGCCTGCCTTGCAAGCGGAAGGATCCAAGTTCGATCCCCAGTACCAAAAAAAAAAACCAAAAAAAAAAATTTACAAGGCAGAAAAAGAAAACGTATGTTTATCAAAAGAGATTTAAATAACATATCAATCAAATGCAATATATAGATCCACTGTATGTTTTAAAAGAAGAAATCTAGGGCTAGGGATGTAGCTCGGTGGTATTGTGCCTATCATAATAAATCCCTAGCACCACAAAAAAACAACTATCATTTACAGTTATACAAGAGGTGTTTATGAATGAAATGAAATGATGTCTGAATTTGCTTTTAAATAATCTAAAGGGAGGAAATGTCTGTTAATGGTACCACAATGAAGCAGGGCAATTCTCACAAATAATTACTAAAAACTAGACAAAAATATTCAAAATGACTACTTGAAGGTACTAGAAAACAGTCAAAAGCAGGCAGAAACCTTAGAAGGATTCACATTTGGGCCACCAGGGAATAGCTCCTTTGAGGCCTGCCTATCTATACCCTAACCTCACCCATCCCAGATGGTGGAAAACCTCAGCCTTCCTTGCCAGCTGTGGAGACAATATTATTAGAACTGAGAGCAGCAAAGATACTGCAAGTGGGGACAGGGCATCTAAAGAGCAATGCAGTGGGCCTGGGATGTAGCTCAGTGGTGCCGCCACCTGCCTCGCAAGCGCAAGGTCCCAAATTCAATCCTCGGTACCAAAAAAAACCCCAGCAACGCGGAAGGGCTGATTCAATCTGAGTATAAACTCGCTCCAATCCCTGGGGGCTACTAAACTAAGTAAGCAAATAGGAGTCCTCAGGAACATGACGAAAGGGTAGAAATTAGAGGAGATGCTATCCTTTGAAAGACATAGGCACCCTTAGTGAGACCTGCGGGTCGGCTGAACCCCCCACGCCCACCCCTGCCCGGGTTGGGGATGAAACCCAGGGACTCACTCACGCCAGGAGGTGCTGTGCCCTTCATTTCACTATGTGTGCTTCTGAGCCACTCCATCTTGGGCTGCAGAGGAAGATGCCTTGCTGTGTTGAAGTATCAGAGGACAGAACACAGTTGCTGGGAGAGCAGCTGAAGATTCAGGATGAGAAACCCCAGAGCAAGAACCACAGAGAGGTGAGCACCAAAATCTCAGTATCACCTCTGCCTGAATCTTCAGCTGATGGCTAAACTACAGAGAAACAAGGAACAATCCCCCAAGAAACCAGGCTAAAGAAACAGCAGCTGGCCAGGCACAGCAGGGCATGCTTGTGATCCCAGCTC
This sequence comes from Heterocephalus glaber, assembly GCF_053883595.1. Taxonomy (NCBI): domain Eukaryota; kingdom Metazoa; phylum Chordata; class Mammalia; order Rodentia; family Bathyergidae; genus Heterocephalus; species Heterocephalus glaber. The sequence goes on from NW_028258305.1 coordinate 41,383,501, forward strand.
CTCAGGACGCCAAGGCAGGAGGATCATGAGTTTATGAGGCCAGCCTGGAAAACCTAGCAAGACTGCGTTTCAACATAAAAAATAAAAAGGGCTGGAGATGTAGCCCAGTGGTAGAGCACTTCCCTAGCATGTGGATGGGCCTGGGTTCAATCTCCAGCACTAGGAAGGGGAGGTGGGGCGGCTGAAAGCTGAAAAGAATTACATAGGGACATCAGCTGTTACATACTGTGAGGGACAGATATCTCAGTCTGAATTCAAACAAGTTAAATGCCTACTAGAATAACAAAAACATTTTTTTTCAGAAGAACAAAACAGATTCCAAAGTCTCTACAAATATTTTCTCTATGGCCCTTCTCTTTCACAAGGTATTGGGGATCAAACCCACGGCTTCCTTCACACTAGACAAGCACTCTACCACTGAACTACACCCCAACATACAATAACAATGTCTAGTTTCAACAACAACAAAATTGCTAGATATCCAAAAAGGAGGGAATAGCAATCATTAGAAACTGCTGGATTTGACAGACTATAAAGCAGCTATTCCAACATGTTCAAAGAACTGAAAGAAAATATGGTGATAATGAATAAACAGATAGAGATTCTCAACACAGAAAAACAAAATAGAACTAAGTGGAAATTCTAGAGCTGAAAAGTACAAAAACTTAATTGACAGTTTGAAAAGACAGGCTCAACACCAGACTGGCAATGGCAGAAGAAAGCAAGCAATGAATTTAAAGACACATGAACAGAAATGATCTAATACAAAGAACAGATTAAAAACAAGAGTACCGCCACCTGCCCTGCAAGCGCAAGGACCACAGTTCGATCCCTGGTACCAAAAATAAACAAATAAACAAAAACAAGAGTAAAGAAAAACTTAAAGCCTCAGAAAATTACCTATAAGACACAGCAAGTAAATCTAACATATATATAACATACATATGTCCTAGAAGAGAGAGAAGAGGCATAACAATCTGAAAAAATAAATGTGGCAGAAAATTTCCCATACACAGTCAAAAACATTAACTTACAGATTGAACATACCTAACATGCTCAACAAACAGTAAGGACAAACGTAAAGAAAACCATGCCTGAACAATCCTAGTCACACTTCCAAAAGCCAAAGATTTTAAAAAGAGAAACTTGAAAGTAGAAAAGAAAAATAATACTTTACACATAGGGTAATAAGGATATATAAGCTGATTCAGAAACAATGGATTTTAGAGGACATTAGAGTGACACATTTAAAATCCAGGGGGAAAAAAGACAAAATCAAGATGTTTTCATTACACAGAATGTGAGATACTATGCAAATACTTAAAATGTTTTAGGCAAAAGAAAGGTATAGTATTACTAGGAAATGAGCTGAGAGATTAGCAAATGAATATATATTCTTTTTTAGATCATGACACACAGTGTATTCACCAGTTATTCTCTAATCATTTTTGTTATGAAAAATTCTTTCATAGAACACTTTTATATTTTAATCTGGTTATTAACATTAATTAATATCTACTGGTATTATATTAAAATACAAAATTTTTAAAAACAAAAATGTTTTCACATAAATACAAAGAATGTATTGCTACCATATCTACACTACAAGAAATCCTACAAGAACACCTTCAAAATTCTAAGAAAAAGCACTATACACTAAGTCAGATGTACAGAAAGGAATGAAGTACAGCAGGAACAATAAGTCTGTGGGAAGCATAACAGATTGTATATGAGAAAATAACCCAGGGATTAGAGGGAAGTGGTACATCTGAAACAAGACTGACACGGGTAATGAAGACTGCTGACGCTAAGTGGTAACACATAGGAATCCACTGTATAAAAGTAGAAAAGCTACAAAGAATGCAGATGTTCAATTCCTTTTCACAACAAAAAGAAGGGGGGAGTAGAGACTGAATTCTGCTTTCTACCCTGGTAGCCTGTCTGCTACATCCAAAGGTGGTGACCTTCCATGCAAACAAGCCACTCACCTCCTACCAGGCTTTTCCACCCCCCCCCCTCACCCTGAGGCTCTGCCCACCCAGCCACCTCAGCACCACCAATATTATCAGCAGGAGCTAATGGCACAGGCTCAACGGTTCTTCTATCCATTTGTACCTGCTGGACACAACACTGGGAAAGCTGCTTAATTTCTTTGTGCAGAGAGAAACAAATGGGTTATTTTACTTTAGAGAATTCAAATGAATTTGTAAATTACAAATAAAATTATGTGTCTATTAAAGAGTGCAATTCAAAACTATGCTCACATATCAGACATATTTTCACATTTTTTCTTTAATAACTGAGCATAAAATGTAGCAAACCTACCCTAGGACAGGCTGCTAAAATCAAGATTCACTACATGGTAGTAGAAAAAAGTAACCTTTTCGAGGTAAAGAAATAACAGCTTATACAGGTACCAAAAAATGAACTTTTGGTACATTACAGGGTAGTTTCCAAAATGTATATTCCTGAGTCATAGAAAAAGGCCCAAACCACTCCTCGGAAAGCCAGAACATAGACTTTGAGAATTCCAAAATCAAGCACTGTCCATGCCTAGTACAGACAGTTTTTAGCAGTTTCTAAGCCTTACCTCATTCCATTCCCTTGCCACACTTCACCAACAGAAGGAGACGGGGATAGGTAAGTAACACAGCAGCAGCCTATAGGTGTGCTTTTTACTTCTACAAAGTCCTTAGTGCCATTCCTAGTGCACTCAACACAGCGACCAGATTCTTCTCCCTCTTTACCCTTCCACACTGCTGACCCTGTCCTACACTCAATTACCCTACAGATATCCACTTCAGCTAAAAAAATAAGGAAACAGTACCCTATAAAGACCTTAAGCACTCAGTGGAAGGAGGGTGGGTATCTGAGAGGAAAAGATTCTTAACTTTCATTTTTGAAGTGCATAGATTAATCTCTACATTTCAACTGCTCTATTTCACACAAACTACTACTTTTCAACATTGAAGTAAATATGAAATCTACATCAAATGTCCACCTAAATGTGGATATTCCAGTACAGTCTAGGTTAAATTGAACGATTACTTTCCAAGGCCCGCGTGAGCTATTCTGGCATTTCCCCCTGATCGGAGAAGGCTTGGTGCTAAACAAAAAATCAAAACAAAGAAACTTTATTTTCTTTAATGTTTAGGTTGAAGTCTTATATAGTTGTAGGATTATTCTGCTTGCTGCAAGGCAGGGACAGGAGTGCTGTCATTTGTTATAGTCAAACACTGGCTTTTGATAACAAAGTGATGGTTAAAACAGGCTTTGACATGGAGCTTCTTACCAATAATCATTGCAGTGAATAGGTCTCTATATAAGAAATTAAACAGGAAAGGTTCATACCAGGCCTCAACTCCCACAACTGCAGTCACTATGTAGACAAAAGAAATAGTCTAGAAGGAAAACAAAGACAAAAGCACACAGAGGCATTAACGGCTGAAGAGACCAGGAGCTGACAGAGCTTCACCCAACATTAAGTCTAGTCAAACAGTTTTAGTAAATGCAAGAAATACTCTTAAAATTTGGTATATGGCAAGTCTTGCCTTTTTTTCTTTGTCAACAATGCCATAAAGTAACTAACTTCTGTCAGCTTCTACTGGCTATCATCTGAAGCATTTCAAAGGTGTCCCATACCCTGGTTAGGTCCTAAGATGATCCCATTTGCCCACCCAACCACCTCCTTCTACAAACACACTCCAGCTTCTGAGGGCTTAGGTTCAAATGGGCAAAATGCAACATCAAGCCTGGGATCCAATGGCAGGACTAAAGGAAGAGAAAGCTTTGTACTCACTGAAATTTGGCAATGAAGACAAAAGCCAGTAAATGAGTTACATGTGAATATCTTATCTTTTTTTACAAAAATCCACAGTTTAAATGAATGTTTAATAACATTAAGAAACCATTATATTTTGATGTAATAATGGCATTGTGATTATGTCTTTATCACTGAGAGATATAGAGCAAAATATTTATCACATTTCCTTTGAAAGAATTGGAAAGGGGTGAAGGAGGGTAGACATGAAACTAGACTGGCCACATGCTGCTAAATGCCTAAGATAAGTAATGGATATACTAGGCTTTGTTATAATATTTCCTCTATTTTTATATGTTTGAAACTTTCCAGGAACAAGTAAACAATTTTTTAAAATTTACTTGTTCTTTGAAAAACACACATCAGTTGTAACCAAAACGGCATAAGGGCAGTAAACAAGGAATGACAAGAACTTTCCAAAAACATCATGGCAGTGTTGAAAATTTAACACAGAACATGTACTTACCACCTGGCTAAGGTCATAGCCCCATGGCAGGAAAAGAATCCCTGTGTTATATTTTTCCCAGTGGGACAGGATGAAAGAAAACAAAACTACCCATAGCAGGAGATAAAGAACAAAAACACTGACACCAGTTGATCCTCGTCCAAAGATGGAATACACAGTGACAACAAAGTAAACACATGACCAACTATCCAGGCCATGGTCAAAAAGCTCCCCTAATGGAGTGCTGGAATTGGTCCTCCTAGCTTGCTTTCCATCTACGCCATCTGCAACAAAAACACATCACGAGAAAGAGTCAACACCTATATTGGTATGGTGGAAAAAACAAATCAGTACATCACAGAACTGGTAAGTGTAGCTACCAGCCAATACTATAAAAACCATACCCGTAATTCCCATAATTCAAAGGTTTGAGATATGAAATGTATACTTCTTTAAAGTATAATCTAAAAATCAGAACGCATAGCACACTGAATGGTGTCAATTTTAGATCTAAGAACTATCTAGCTGGAGTCTGAATTCTTCTAGCTCTGCCAAACATCCCAACTGGGTTGTTCTACTAATCATAAACTCTTAAACACTTAATAACTTTTCATTCCAACTTATCTATTCACTCCTTGCTCTAGGATCCAAACGGACTTCAGTTACAACACCTATTTCATCCTGTGTGAAATCAGTCATTTCTTCACAAATCTACTGCTTCTGTATTTTCAAGTGCATTCAAAACATGTACAATGCTCAGCAAATATAAAAATTAGGCCGGGGATTTAGCTCAGTGGTTCCGCCGCCTGCCTCGCAAATGCAAGGACCCGAGTTCAATCCCTGGTAGCAAAAAAAAATAAACAAAAAAAATATATATATATATACAAAAATTAAATTTACTGAACGTGTGCAATAATACACTATTCTTCGTGCTGTAAAATTACAAGAATCTTAGAATAAATTAAGTTTGTCCTCTGAGTGTTTATAACTGAGAAAGGGACAAACATGATAAATAAAGGTATGGTTATGTCACAAATCATAAAAAACTTCATGTAACGCAAAGAAGGGGTTCCTTCAAGCTAAGATAACCTAGAATGGCTTTTAAGACAAGATGAAATCTGAGAGAGGACATAAAGAATGAGTTGGGTTTCGGCAGGTAAGAGATAAAGAAGTATCCCATTTCAAGAGGAAGGAGTACCATCGGAATAAACACTGAGATGGAAAAGTAGAGTCCACATTCAAAAAATGCAAGTAATGTAGTCTGACTAGAAGCCAGATGAAGACAGCAATATAAAAAGGCTAGAGACGAGGTCCGAGCCAGTTTGAAGGTGTTAGGGAGCACAGGAAGCTACTACAAGGTGCACAAATAGGGGACTGACAAGAGTGCAAGTGACGCTGTAAGAAAATCCACATGACATCGTTGTGAATGACAGGCTAGAAAGAGGGCAATAATGAGTAGGCCAAAATGGAGATGGAGGGCAGTAGGAATGAAAAGCTGGGGACAGGTGAACATTAAGGAAATAAAAATGCGAGAATGCTGCAAAAGAGACAAAAGGCCTAAAGAGACGACAATCTCTAAAGGTTCTAGACTGGGTAACTGAGAGAGTAGTAGTGTTCGTAGAAAGAAGTCAGATGCAGCAGCAAGAGTGAAGACAGGAGAGACTGTAATTTTAGGGACTATGCCTGAAGGTGTGAGGGATGACTCACATGGTAATGTCAAGCAACTCAATCCAAAAGTACTACTAGCAACACAGAAGGCAAATGAGGCCTAGATATAAACATGGGAATAGTGGAAAGTAAGAATGTTAAGTATGAGGATCCAGAGAATAAGGAAAAGAGAAAGCTAAAGAAAAGCACAAGAGAATGGCTTAACTTAGGGGAAGAAACAGAGGAGCCTGCTGCAGAAAGACTTATAACCAAACCTAGTTAAAAAGGAAGAGAAGAGGTTGAGGGTGTAGCTCAGTGGTAGAGGACCTAGCATGCACACGGCCCTGGGTTCCATCCCCAGTAGCAAGGTAGGGGATCCCTACAATAACTGTGCTTACTTTGCTCACCACAGTATTATCCTCAGAGCCTGGGTCAGTCCATAGAAAAGACAGCCTTTATAAATATTGTCGAAGGAATACATGAAAAGATAAATCCCAAAACACCGGCTCAAACCCTGCAGATCTCTGTTATGCAGGGTTGGGAAATTTTCTCTCGTCATGTAGCTGAAATATCCTCTAAAAGTCTTTTCCATTATTCATTGGCTTAACAATTTCCTATTTTCAATGCAGCTCCTGTATAGCTATATCATATGAAAATCATGAAATACATATTAATTAGGTTTTATAAGTTTTCTCAATGAGCCCATTCCAGCTTCATAAGTCTGGTTTCCAAGGTACGTCTAAGAATTTTATTTTAGAAAGGTAATTCAGGGTATATTCTATATATATTATGAAAAATATCTCCTATGACCCTCCCAGGACTTAGACCTGGGATCAAATACTCTAATACTTCTGTAGCAAAATGAATGCATAGTCACACTTTGTAGAATAAAAATTATAAACTGCTTCATGTTGGGGCCGGGGATTTAGCTCAGTGGTTCTGCTGCCTGCCTCGCCAAGTGCAAGGTCCTGAGTTCAATCCCCAGTACCAAAAAAAAAAAAAAAAAAACTGCCTCATTTTAGTTAAAGACAGGTTTTGTAACAAATAGTTCATGTTAGGTCAGGATTTTTACCAAAAGGTTGTGGACTTGGGGCCAAAGATTTAGCTCAGTGGTTTGTTCCACTGCCTGCTTCACAAGCACAAGGTCCCAAGTTTGATCCCCAGTACCAAAAACAAAACAAAACAAAACGCTGTGGACTGGAAGCAACAGGTAGATAGTATAGTACATTAAAAGGCTCTTAGGGAATGCTGTCAAAAGTCAGACTCACAAGCCACTCTCCTTTTTCCTTGTTCCAGCCACTGACTAAAACCACTGTATTTTCAAAAAGAGACAAGGGTGTCCACTATCACCACTCCTGTTCAATATGGTCCTGGAAACATCAGTTGAGCAATCAGGCAAGAAAAGGAAACAAAAGGGATTCGTATAGGAAAGGAAGATGTCAAACTCTCCTTATTCACAGATAACATGATCCTTTACATAGAAGACCCAAAAAACTCCACTAAAAGACTACTAGAAAAAACAAAGTCAGCAAAATAGCAGGATACAAAATCAATACACAAAAATCAATAGTGTTCCTGCGTATCAACAATGAACCCACCAAGAAAGAAAATAGGTAAACAATACCATTCTTCATAGCTTCAAAAAAAATTAAATACCTAGGAGCAGGAGGCCTCACAATCCCAGATTTCAAGTTATATTACAAAGCTACAGTGACAAAAACAGCATGGTGCTGCCACAAAAACAGACATGTGAGGCAATGAAACAGAACTGAAGATGCAAAAACAACACCAGGCACATTTAGCCATCTGATCTTCCACAATAGCTGCCAAAAACATAGGCTGCAGGAAAGATCACTTCTTTGCAAACAGTGCTGAGAAAACTGACCATCCATACGCAGAAGAATGAATCCAGACTCATTATCTCTCACCCTGTACCAAAATAAAATCAATAAAATCAATGGATCAAAGACTTAGATATTAAAACAGAAACACTTAATGTGCTGGAAGGTAGAACAGGGAAAACTTGGGCCGGGGATTTAGCTCAGTGGTTCCGGCGCCTGCCTTGAAAGCGCAAGGTCCAGAGTTCGATACCCGGTACCAAAAAAAAAAAGACACAGTATGCCCATGACAAGGACTTTCTAACAGAACCCCAACTACACAAGAAATAACACCAAGAATCAACTATGGAATTTTTTTTTGTTTGGTACTGGGGATCGAACTCGGGTCCTTGTGCTTGCGAGGCAGGCGGCAGAACCACTGGGCTAAAAATCCCCAGCCCAACTAAGGAATTTTATCAAATTTAAAAGCTTCTATAAAAAAAAAAAAAAAAAGCTTCTGCACAGAGTAGTGGAAACAACCAATACAGTTAAGAGACAACCTACACAATGTGAAAAAATCTTTGTCAACTATTCCCCAGACAGAGGACTAATATCTAAAGTATATAGAGAAATTTAAAAATTAGGCCCCTCAAAATAAAATACAATCAAAAAATGAGCGGATACTTGTCAAAAGAAGCAGCACATATGGCCAATAAGTACATGAAAAAACATTCAGCATCTTTGACCATTAGAGAAATGTGAGTCAAAACACCACCAAGATTCCAACACTAGAAAGAATGGCTAGCATCCGGAACTCAATAACCAAAACGTGCTAGCAAGGCTGTAAGGAAAAGGAACTCTTCTACATTGTTGGCAAAAATGTAAACTAGAATAACCACTATGGAGATTGCTCAAAAAGAAAATAAAAATAAAAATTCCATCCTAGCTCATTGTGGGTTTTCCTGAAAGTTACAGACATCGTATTACAGTGATGCATGCATACCCATGCTTATAGCAGCATAGCTCATAACAGCTAGATCTTGGCAGCCACCCTGTATGTTCATCAACAAATAAAGAAAACGTGGTGTACATATACAATGAAGTACTACTCTGCCATAAAGAAGGCTATGTTTGAATCATTTGTAGGGAAATGAATGCGCCTTGAAATCATAATGTTAGGTAAAATAAATCAGATACAGATGGTTAAATATTTCATGGTTTCTCCTACAGGAGAAATTCAAAGTACAAAGAGGATGATAGGAAAATGGGAGACAGACTACGTGGAGATCAGAAAGGGATCCAGGGATGGCAGAAGACAAGAGGAGCTGAAAGGGAAGGGGAAGTTAAAAGAACCAAGATGTCTTCTGTGTATGCACCAATTCCCCAAGGTGAATGTATTTATTATATATTGCAAACATATACTAATAAAAAGGGGAAAATGCTTAAATCAGTATTTACCACTTTCTTACCTAGCGTATAGGCTGTAAAGTTGAGGATGCCCACAACAATCCAAACCCAGTCAGGCACATGCTTGTGACCTGGTGCTGTAAAGGAAAGCAACCAAGATTTGAGAGCAGTCTTTCTGCAATCATTCTTACCATACCACTTCCTGCCAATGAGGAATGTTTCTATTTGTTAGATTCAAGCACAGTATGCTGAATGCAGAATACTAAAATTTAACACTCAACTCTGCATTAACAATAAGTATTCGCATTGAGCTTGTATTGTAATTCAAGACTAAGTGTTCCCCTTTGCTTGAAAATTACTTAGCCCACAATGAAAAATAACATATTTTTTAAATTTATAAAAATGATTGCAGGCTGGAGATTTAGCTCAGTGATACCATCGCCTGACTCGCAAGTGCAAGGTCCTGAGTTCGATCTCTGGTACCAAAAAAAAAAAAAAAAAAGACTGCATGCAATCTAATTCTTATTGTTTGTGATTATACTACAAACATATATTGTTACAGTTTAGAACTAAAATGGCCCCCAAAGTCTCACATTTGGAGGTGGAGCCTGGTCAGAAAAGTGGGGTCACTCAGAGTATGCGCTGGCGTGTGCCTTGGAAGGGTGTATTCTCATCCTGGTTCCTCCATTCTCTCTGCCTCCTGACCACCAAGACATGAGCAAATTTCTTCTCCCAGGCTCTTCCACCACACGGCTTCTGCCTTAGAACCAGCCAACCATGGACTGAATCCACTGGCACTGTATCCAAAATTGTGGCTGTCAGGTACTTTGTCTCAGCGACAGAAAAGCCACTGATATATACAGAGCCTTCATACAATACTTTCTCATTATAGATGGATTTCCTCAACTGTATAATTTCAGCATCACAGTCATCTAAAATGTCTGGATCTCACTTTTTTTCCCTATGATGAAACAACTGAGAACCCAGAACTCTATGTTCTAGGCCTGCCTCTGTAATCCATCAGTAGTGTAACTCTGAATATATCATTTAACCTCTCCTATCTTGCATTTTCCAAGCTTACTGGGACTTGCTGGTTTATTAGTCATTCAAGTTCTATGATTTGAAAAAATGTACATAATTTTATATATTCTTATTTCTCTGAATGAGGTAATAACTTTATTTAGTCAGATAGTATTTCTAATTACAAAGGTAAATATTTAAGCATTTCCTAAAGATTAAAATACAAAATTAAAAATCTAAACAATAAAAAGCCTCATAATACCAAAACCATGCTTACTAAAATTTAATCTTACTGATTATTCTTATGCTATTTAAGATTTCAGTGACCATTTTGCTATATTTTCAGATGTGTTAGTTGACAAAATTTGTTAGTTGACAAAATTCAGCATACACAGTTTCAATATTCAGAACTTCAATAACATCAAAAAATGCTAAGTGATTGAAACCCCAAATTTTCCTACAAAACAATACCACCAATGGCTGTTGATTCTTCTGGGTCAGTCCACAAAAGTCTGCTGAATCCATAACACAGACAAATTATAACACTAAAATTCCGGATTACATCATTTAGAAGTTTTGATTTTGTTTGTTCTCTTGAGACAAGGTCTCATGTGTAATCCAGGGCAGCCTTAAACTCACTATGTAGCCCAGGCTGGCCCCGAACTTTTAATTCCCAGGCTTCAGCCTCCGAAGTGCTGGGACGACAGGTGTGCACTACCACACTTGACTCATTTATTGGTATTCTGATCAGAAAACAAATTCTCCTGCTTGAAGGCAAAAATTACTCATTGGCCTCCACCTTTCTACTCCTTTCCACTCAATGAACTGGCTGAACAATAACAATAAACCCTGTCTCCCAGTATCCCCTCATCCTTCAAACACTCCAGACTCCTGTGGCCAGGAGAACAGCTGGGTGTGGCAGAGCGGACAGGAAAGGATGCTGCAGAAAGCGGGCTGGACACTGACCCCCAAAGTGCTTCCGGTCTTCTCTTCCCCAAAAGGGGTCGAGGCCAGCATGAAGAACATTTAGGGAGGAGGCGGGGAGGGGATGAAAAAAGAATTAAGATGTGTTATGCACATGGACCAACTTGCTCAAAGAATGTGATCACTATGTACTGCGAACGTGTACTAGTGAAAATGTTTAAAACATTTAGGTCTAAAAAGCACTGTCAGAGGAAACTCGGAGTCATTAGAGCAGAGTGGGGAATGAACAGAGGGCAGGACAGACCACATCCCCTTTAGAAGAAAGGAGATTTTCCTTCCATGACTAGAAAAGAGGAAGGGATGGATATTCCTGGATGATGGGTATGTTGGGCCCTGCTTGAATTCATTTTTAAATAGTTTTGCTATCCTAAATTTCTGCCTTCATGTAAATCTAATTATTATTTGCCAAAACTTCATTGGCTTTTAGATAGCACATCTAAATTCAACAGGCAAAATGGTCTTATATTTCTAGAACTTAATGGAAACATACATAACACAACAGTTTTTATATGCAATTATGACATCTCAAATAACTTTATAACACCCAAAGCTTTTCAGAAATACAAGCACCATAACAGAATAAGAAAATAACCAACTACACCTCATTTTTCTCTACTCAGATATTTTAAACTTTATATTAAGCTAATATTCTTACCTGAAGCATAAAAGTCAGGATCAAAGTATGCCATAAGTAGAAAATTGAATACAACCAGCAGAAAGCCAGAAAAGGTTATCAGATTCGGAGCCAGCCAAGTAGGGAATACCTATTTTTCAAAATAATTATAAAATAATTAAAGGAATCTTTGATAAACACCACACATAAAAATTTAAGTCATAATAAAAGCTATTAATGTGAAAGATCATATGCAGGAGTTCTACATATTAAAAATGTTAGCCATAATCTCCAGTAGATAGAAATAAGCATTTTGCTGGGCATGATGGCATACACCTGTAATCCCAGCACCCTGGAGACTGAGGCAGGGAGATCGCCACAAGTTCAAGGCCAGCCTGGGCTACACAGTGAGCTCAAGGTCAGCCTGAACTACTGGGAGAGAACCTGCCCCCTCCCAAAAAAGAAGTATTTCCTATAAGCCAAAATAGTTTATAATCATAAAATTAAAATTTTAGAAAATGTTAAAAGGCATTTTAGAGAAATGAGCTTACATTATATAAATTTAGATTTCAACAATGAGGTAATGCGAAAGGTATGTGACTAAGGGAAGGGAAAATAGAACGTGTGGTGTGTCAAGCCAGGCAAAGTGGTCCACACCTATAATCTCAGCTCTAGGGAGGCTGACGCAGAAGGACTGGAGGTCAGCCTGAGCTACACTGCGGGACCCTGTCTCAGAAGAGAGAAAGTGTAGTGTATGTCTGAGTATCTTACTAAACTGAAAGCTGCATCCCTAACACCATAAAATAGGTTAAAATACTTAAAACTGAACTAAACAAAAAGTACATGCCTATTAATCATCTCACCTTCACTACAGTGTTCCAAAATGGATGCATGACGTACAGAGAGAGTGGGTTGCTGTCCACAGCACTGTACTGTTAAGAAATGAAATACGTGGAGTTAGTCCTTGCATGCTAGCAAATAGGTCCATATTTTTCAAAGGAAAACAACAGTACACAAATAACCTGCAAAATACACCTATTTATATGAATAAATACACCTCATCTGAATAACCAAACTAGAAGAGCAATATAAAGAGGGCATAGAAAGTGTAAATAAGGATTAAAATGATTAAAACGAATAATCAATAATTTGAAATAGGAAAAGGTCCAAAGGGTAGGGGTGGTGGGAGGGGAAGGGGAAAGGGAAGAAAGGAAAGGAAAAATTGTGAGAAAAGAAAACAATGGAAACGAAATCTATGTAAATAAGGAAGGGTGCAGGGGTGAAGGGCGCACAGGGAATGGGGAAAAAATAAGAACCAAGATACATCATGTACAGGGACAAGCACCCAATGATACATGTAAACGTACTGTATACCGTAAATGTGCCAATAAAAGAATTAAAAAAAAAAAAAAAAAGAGGGCGAATCAGGTACGACTCTCACGGCAAGAAGGAAGGGGTGGTCAGGCAAGGTGGTGCACAACTCTAATCCCGGCACTCTGTGAGGCTGAGGCAAGACGACTGCAAATTCAAGCCTAGCCTGGGCAACTTAGTGAGAACCCGTCTCAAAATTTTTAAAAATGGAAAAAGTGCTGGGTATGTAGCTCAGTGTGAAGGCTCTGGGTTCAATCCCCAGTACCAAAAAAAAGAAAAGAAAGGGTCAGTCACAGGGGAAATCTACAGATCAACCCCAAATCAGAGTTAATCATACTGTGGTTGTTTCAGTCACATATACTCCTCCACAGTGCAAACTGCCAAGATGATCAATGCCTCACCCTTCCCTCTCAGTCAACTTTTATAATACCATAGTGTTTCAGTTAAAAAGATTACATTGCTTACATATTCTCAGTTATTACGCAGATCAGTAAAACACACGCCGTGTACAGTCAAACACTGACCACACACCTCAGCTCCCCTCCCCCCTCTCACCTACAGGACTGTAGTCTCCCCCGTGGTACCATTACTGGTATACTGCCTGTCTATGCTGCCTTGGGCAAGTTACCTCTTTCTTAGTTTACTCACCTGCAAAGTGAGTATGATCGCCCTTACCTCAAAGGACTGTCACAGGATTAGGTAAGTTAATAACACATGTAGGGCTGGGGATTTAGCGCAGTGGTTTCCCTGCCTGCTGTGCAAGAGAAAGGACCTGAGTTCGATCCCTGGTACCAAAAAATAAAAATAAAAAAATAAACTAAATAACATATGTGAAGCCCTTACAACACAACCTGGCTTTTATAAAAATAATACAGCTAATATTATTATACGTGTGTTGAGCACCAAAGGAATACAGATCCACTTACAGTAAGAAAGCAGATTCCGTAAGTCAGCAAAGGAGCCAAAAACAGGTTACCGTTGTATGGTAACAGATGGAGCCTATGCTCTAATTACTGAGCTATTTGGTAAAATTCAAGGGCATTTTAACAGATATATGTATGTATGTAAACCCTAAGAGTTGTGACTCCTTCATCTCTTCCCTTACTCTCTCCCCCACCTCTCTCTCTCTCTCATCCTCTCTCCCCTGGCACGCAGAAAGCACTTCGCTAGGTGTGGGGAAGGATATAAAATGTAAGAGGGAGTCTCATTTGTCAAGGAGTTCACGGTATTATTTAGGTTAAATTACCCAATGCAACCATTTGACATTTAAATTACATTAGTCTAGGGGCCGGGGATTTAGCTCAGTGGCACCAAAACCTGCCTTGTAAGGGCAGGGTCCTAAGTTCAACCTCTGGTACAAAAAAAAAAAGTTATAAATTATATTAGTCTAGTCAAATGTTTGAAAAGTTTGGGTTATATTTCATACTTAAACTACATATATGTAAACATTTGATAGCTAACATATGTTAAATTATAATTTAAAGGTCAAATTTCTTCCTGAATATGGAGGAACTATTTTCAGTATTTCAAGACTTAAAAGTATGACGGAACAAAAAAGTAAATAAATAGAAAATAATTACAGTACTGTTAGCAAAGAACTAAATGTTTATTCAGCAGACTCCATGCCTGAAGTTCCTCCATTTCCCCAACCCCTCCTGACTATAATGGTATAACCAGGACAAAGATCCAGGGCAGGTAGCAAGAAGATGATGGAGAACGTGGTTTGCTTTTCCTGGCCAGGCTCAGAGGCTGTAAAGCTGCATCCAGACTCTCAGCAGGAGCCTCTTTACCTTAGTCTCACTGATCCCCTGTACTTTCACTCTTACTAGGCTGTCCACTGTCACTCTGCAGTTGACAGAACTTTCCCACACTGTAAACACTGTTGCAGCAGAAGGTGTCCCAACCTGACAGGATCAGCTGACATTAAGCTTGCAGACCTGAGGAGCTGGTGACCATATGAACCCTATGGCTGCAGTGGATAAGGGGGAGACAGCCCTTCACCAACGTCTGCACCCCAAACCTTGTGAAACAGCCAGCAGGCAGATAAACTAGGAAATCACCCACTCAAGTCCACCATCCTCTGCAAAGTACTAAAGGTGTAATATGTGCAGGCCAGAAGAAAAAGGTTTAAGATATCACATAAACACTTAATACAGTACACAAAGTATAATGTTCTTAATTCAAATGTTTACTGAATGAGACTCAGCAGCTTTTCATAATTTTAATTTAGATCTCAAACAAAGTCCTTAGGGGATGGTATTTTGATATGAAAAGCTTTCTAAATTTTGAAGCTTTAAATCTCTACTTCAGGAGACCAATATAAAAGTCAGATAAGAATAAAGAACTAAACACACGAAGGCCAGTTTATCTACCTGGATTTCAGTTATTTGACATTCAATAGCAGCTGATGAGCTCAAACACAACAAGAAAAGACTAATATGAGATTGTAAATCACAGCAAACAATAAACCCAAACAACACACAGTGCTCTCACCTTACGTACCTGAGTATTTCTTAAGATCATGTGTCACTCGATACACATGAAGAAGCTCTAAACGAGCTTGTGAATCAACAGGAAGAAAAATAACTTAAACCTTCCACACATACAAGGAAAAAAATTCAAAATATAAACTTCTAAAAGTACTAAGCTAGATATAGGGTACTTGTTGATGCCTGTTAAATGTCCTTTATTCTGCTTTAGGGTGCTATTTTAACATACACCAGAAAACCTGAACCCGGTAACTAATCCAGTTAACACCTAGTGTGACTTGCTTGGCTCAGTAATCTACAAAGCCATGGAAAAACGCTCAAGGACCTCAGCCTGAGCTTAAGCATTCCAAGGCAAAAATCTCAGGGCACAAGAGTCTACTCTCACATTACCTTCACGTCTGATCTTCATCTAGGCAAACAGGTGCTATAGTCAGTTGGCCTAAACCGCCCCGGTGAACAAAAATAAAACAAAGCTCATTTCCTCCAAAAGCAACCCAATCCAGTGTTAAAACAATTTCGCTACACACTGACAAGCTTCCCCCACCCTGTATCTCCTATCTTGTGTTTTCATTTTGCTCAGCAAATTAAGCAGGCAAGAGTCCAATTTTTCTTCAAAATAACAGTTCAAATATTTGGAGACAGCTCTCCCTGTCACACCCAAATCTTCCCTTTATCCATTCCCATGTCCCTTTTGCTGCTCCTCTTGCCATGATTTCAATTTCCCTCATCGTCTAGGTCTAGTTTCAAGGGACTGGAGAGCTTTTTCTGTAAAAGGCCAAATATTTCAGGCTTTGGAGGTAGAACGGTAACAAATATGCTATACTGCCACTGAAAGAGGAACAAATTTGAAGAAAATATGTAAACTTATAAGTAAGCACAGCCTTGTTCTAATAAAACTTTATTCATAAAAGCAGGTAGCTTGGGGCTTCTAGTTTGATAATCCCTGCTACCAAAATCCAATTTGTTATTAGTCCAACAGAAAGGTTGATCCAGAGCAAAAGGAAGGTTTCAAGTGGTTAGAAATGAAGAACATGGCTATAACCCTCTCCTTCAATGCTGCATGCTGCTCAAGATATTATTAATTTCTTGTCATAACAAAATCACACTGCAGTCTCACACAGATTTATAGTCACCTGGATCCCCTGGGCCTCTCCCATAGGGACTGAGTCTCAGGTAATGCCCTCTATCCAAAATCAGCAGCAGACTTTGCTCTGCTTTGTCTTCTGATCAATATAAGGAGAACAGGACTCTTACTATCAAATGATTTTTTAATACAGGGCCTGTGCTTACCTATCTGAACCGTGAACTTTCTATCTATAAAACATACTTACTTAACTATGGAAGTTCATAATGTCACTTGAGTACAAATAATAGTTCATAAGCTGCACATACTGACATCACTTCAGATGTGAGCAAATAACATTTCTGGTTTTTAAAAATCATTTCCAAATTCCTTAAGTTCAAAATCATCCCTGGAAAAAAACAAAAAACAAAAAAAACAAAAATCATCCCTAGGAGTTTTGTTTTGAAAAGAGCACATCACTGGATGAAGTATATTTATTATTCATATCAACTCCCCAGATATAATGAAATAAGCACTCATTATCAACCTATCTTCAGAAATCAAGAGAGGCTGGGATGTAGCTCAGTGGGACAGCTCTTGCCTAACACACACAAGGCTCTGAATTCTATCCTCAGCCCTACAAAAAAACAAAACAAAACCCAAAAACCACTTCAGAAGAGAAAGAGAAAATGCCAACTCTCCATGGAAGCCCCGGCACAGGGTTGGTGCAGTTTGCTGCTAAGGCTCAAGACTCAACCATGTTTAAATATAAGTCTTTAAGGGGACAGAAGCCCCTGTGTGGCTTGTGGTCTGTTCCACCCTTCCAGGAACAGAGCTTTGTTCCTCTTTCTTTCTTTTGGAAGGGAGGGCGGTCCTTTCCTTGGTACTGAGCTACTTCCCCAGCTCTTTATTTTTATTTTGAGAAAGGGTCTCACTGAACTGCTAGGCTGCCTGAGTTGGGCTGGAACTTGTAACCTTCTATCAGAGTATTGTAGCATTGACACTCTAACTTCTGGGCACATTTTCCTTCACTAAGCACAAAACATAAAACAAGAGATCCCGATTATTAAAACCTTACTCCCTCAACAATATGAAAGAAGTTGAAAGGACTGCCTTTCACATACGAATGTCAGGCACAACGAGATATATAAAGAAATATAAAGAAAAGGTTGACAATGTGGAGAAAGTTCTGAAAGTTGATCCCTTCTGCTTCTGGCACAAAGCAGAAACTCAATAACCATACCTGAGTGCTTGTATATATGCAGAGGTAAACACACGGCCTTTCCGCATTTTTACTGAAACAGCAGCATACAGTTCATCCAGCAGGGATGAGACGAAGAATGAGTTCCTTCACCAAACAGATCTCTGCTCTCACAGGAGCTGGGCCATAGCAACTTTTACTTCACAAGGGGAAAACGCTTTCTTGTCCCCTACTGACAATACCATGTTGCATCTGTATATATTATAATTTTATCTTTTCCCTCATTTGAGATTCTAAAATAGGTAATTATCCCACCCCATTTACATAAAGACCATAAAATCCAGAGATTAACATAGCTAATAAAACAGGAAGGTCTAAACTGTAAGTCTTTCTGTGTCCAATAACGATCAAGTCATCTCAGCGTACGTCTCTGAAACTGATCACTTTGTTTTAAACCAGACTTTCCTATCCTGGCTTGGGTACAAGCAAGAACTCCTTGGATCCACTGTACTGAAATCAGTATTCCCAGAAGATCTTCCAGTATACGTTGCTCTCTTCCAATCTGTGGCAGACAACCTAATCAATCTTCTTCGTGGTTCATTTCCCTTCCTTGAGGGCGGGACCTCTAACTTAAGTCCAACCAACAGAATATAGCAAAGCTGACTAGAGTCATTGGCTTGAAGGACACATTGTATGGCAAAGGTGGCAAGATGTCACTCCATCTTGGTGGTTTGGAGGTCTCCTGTTGACCTTGAAAAAGCACACACTTGTAATCCCAGCACCCTGGGAGGCTGAGGTAGGATGGCAGGTTTGAGCTCAGCCTGGGCAACTTAGGGACTTTGTGAGACCTTGTCTCAAAATAGAAAACAAAAAAAGGGTTATGATATAGCTCTGTGTGGAGGCCCTGGGTTCAATCACCAGCAAGGCACAAAAACAAACAAACAAACAAAAAAACCCAAGAAGTATGTTTTACAAAACCAACACTGTTGTTGCAATTTGTTACTCAGTAACTGAAAATAAACATGTCTAAAAGCATCACATCTTATCTTCTAGAGATAACTATTTTTTTTGGTACCGGAGATCGAACTCAGGACCTTGTGCTTGCAAGGCAGGCGGCAGAGATAACCATTTTTAAAAAGATGGTTATGACTACATGATCTTATTTGCGAAACCTATAGACCAGACCTTTTTTTGGAGGGGAGGGTGTTGTTGGAGATTGAATCCAGGGTCCTGTACAGGTTAAGCACACACTCTACCACCCCAAGCTACACCCCAAGCCCCCCAATGGAAGATTATCTTGAAGCTCAAAAATTAAGACTATTTGACTGGGCATGATAGTGGATGCCTATAATCCCAGCAGTTGGGAGGCTGAGGAAGGAGGATCATTACAAACGAGGCCAGCCTGGGCTACATACATGGTGAGTTCAAGGCCAGCCTGATCTCCATAGAGAAACCTTGTCTCAAAAAACAAAAATAAAATCAAGACTACCTTATATTGAGAGCAAATGTGATTATACTGGTAATAACATGACTTCTTATTCCTTTACATTCATTTCTTGGTTTCATTAACTGCTCTTCAGATTGCAGTATAACTGAGTATTTCTTTATGTGCTGGTTCTGAAAGCACAGATCTACACAATCAGATAATGCAGGAGTGTGGCCAAGCAACCTTTTAACAAACCCTCCAGGAAATTCTGATGTAAGACTACTGCTCAAGTGAAAATACATGAAATTCCCTCAACTTCTGAGTTGAACAATAAGCCACCAAAAATGGCTAAGTGGCGAACACCTATCTCCCTTATGTGACTTCAAATACAAGCAAGAGCCAAAGTATAATAAAATTCAGTACTAAATGCCCACAAAGTGCAAGGAGGCATTGCACTAAAACAATCTGTGACATGAAAACACCAAATCTAAATTTAAAATGCAAAAAAGGGTGGAGGAGATTGATCCCAGGGCAGAAATAAAAACTTCTTTCAGTACTTTTGATCAACACAAGCCTCTAAGAAATACACACAGAGCACATGACTCAGCAAACAAGGAGGTCTCCTTTCAGAAAACAGCTGTCAAACATACCCGCTGACCAGTCAGAGAAAGGGTGGAAAGAGCAAACTGGAGAAGAGTCGGCACCAGAAGACAAATACAAGTAGCCAGGACTACTTACTTAAGCAAGTAAACTCTAAGGAGATAAAAAGATAACTTAAAATGTCTGTTGAGGAATCTACATCACAAACACATGCCCAACACACTGAAGCCACTGAAGATTCTTAAATAGGAGAATGGTATTTGAGAAAAAGTATCTCTCCTGCCTATTACACTGTTGTATGTGATTAGAAAGAAGAAGAAATCTAAGACCAGGGATTGTCTGTAGGATGCAGGCAAGATATAAACCTCACTAGTCTTCCCACCTGTCCATTAAGTTGCCACCCTAAATTTCCTTTCCTAAAACATACTTTCTTCTGGAATAACCTCCCAGATGTATGCACATGTATGTTACATGCTACTTAAGGTTCACAAGCAGGGATCCACAAATATCAAGCTTTGTTTTTTTATTTACTCACCATTAACATAGAATTTTGTGCCAGGTACTTTACAAATGTTGTCTCATTCAATTTTTATAACAATCCAATGAAATGGGTACTATCCCATTTCACAGTTGAAGAAAGCAAGTTTTAAGATTAGCTTACCTGCTAAAGATCACACAATTAGTTACGTGTTATTTTTAACTAATCAAAAGCCTTTTTTTTCAATTAGAACCAATTGTAGATGAAATATTCTTAATACAGTAGATCCTCTTTTCAAGTTTCACTTTCTGTGGTTTCAGTCAATCACGGTCTGAAAACATTAAATGGAAAATTCCAGAAATAAAAAAATTCATAATTTTTAAAGTGAGTGCTGTTCTGAGATGCATAATGAAATCTCACTCTGTCCCAGGCAGGATGTGAACGAACCATCCTTGAAGGTATCCATGCTGTATACACTACTCACCTGTGAGTCACTTGTAGCTGTCTCAATTTTCAGATCAACTGTCACAGTATCACACTGCTTGTTTTCAAGAGACCTCTACACACTAGTCTAACACTATGCCACAGTGCCCATGTCAGCCAGGATACTTGATCTCTTTGTGCAGGCATCGTAACATCCCGAGACATCCCCAAAGGGTTAGTACAAGATATTTTGAGAAAGAGACCGGGTTCACATTACTTTAACACAGTATATTGTTATAATTGTTCTATCTCATTATTACCTATTGTTGTTAATCTCTTTTTATGCCTAACTTACAAATTACATTCTATCAAAAGTTTGTGTGTATAGGAAAAATACTGATACATAAGGTACAGTACTCTCCAAGGTTTCAGGAATCCACTGAAGTTCCTGAAATACAGCCCCTACAGACAAGGGCGATAACTGTACTCAATTAAATGCATGACTAGTAAATGTAAGTTCACTTGTCCCTATTAGTAATTTTAAAACTGAGGAAAGAAAGGATAAGCAAAATTAGAGGTTTTCTTTTTCTTTTCCCACTTTGTTTTATTTTGTCCTACTGGGCATTGAACCCAGAGGAATTCTACCACACACCAATACCCCCAGCCCTTTTTATTATTTTATTTTGAGACAAAGTTTTACTATAAGTTGCCCAGGGTGGCCTGAAACTTTCAATCCTCCTACCTCAGCCTCCCTAATATCTGGGATTAACAATGTGTACCACCACACTAGGCCAACAGTTTTTTTACTGTACATTTTCCCCATCTGCAAACATCAAATGCATATCCAATTAAGCACATTTTGAGGTCTTTATCCTAATGCATTAGAATACAAGGCAGTTTGCACAGCATTCTTAGTTTTATGAAGCAACACAACTTGAAGAACACGGACTCCAGATCCCCGCTGCCTGGAATCAAATCTCAGCTCCATTACTTAGCTGCAGTACCTTGTGCAAGTTACTTAAATTGTCTGCATCTTAGTGAAACAGAGAAAATAATAGTTTGTCCACCCCCCAGAGCAGTTGTGAATACTAAATGAGAATCTATGTGAGGCACTTCAAGCAATGTCTGGCATATATCCCATATAAATGTTCACTACTGTTAACCATCATTCAGTATTTATGATGATTCTGCTCTTGCTGCTCCTCTTGCTCCTGAGGCATGGCCTGGCCCTTACACACCTACCACTTTCTTGTGCCTCTAACAGACCATGGTCTTCAAGCCTCTGGGTCTGAATTCCTAGGTCTCTGATTAGTACACCTTTCCCCACATCTCCTTACGCAGTGGGCAAAGTCTTATTCTCCGAAGTTTATAATATTAAGCATTCAGCAGTTAGAAAAGAATCCATCCCCGGTGAACCGATATTTGAGAAAGCAGTAAAGATCCAGTCAAGATGTTTCCTCCAGAGTATCTAATGATATAGTCTCCCTGCTGCGGAACCCCTCCCCTTCACTGTGCAGAACTTCCCCACTCTTCCTTCTTTCATGCCTTTAGAAAGGCTCCTCTGGGGAAAGGGGCTGTCGCTCAGTGCAAAGTGATTGCCTTCTTCAGGCAAGGCCTTAGTTCAGTCCCCAGCACCACAAAAACAAACAGACAAACCAACAACTCCTCTGTCACTGCCAAATGCAGAAAATAATTCTATGAGACATTTCTAAATCTTTACCTAAGACCATGGGAATATTTTTACAGAGAGGAACCTCATGGAGGCAATCAAGGTACAAATAAGGAAGAGTTAACGCTTGAATCAACTGTAACATCTGGGTAATGCCATAATTAACATGTAGGATGGCAGTCAGTTTGCAGCTATAATAAATGAAAAGAAAATCAAAAGAACAAGGATTTCTCCTACTGTTTCACTGTAGCTCAGGAGGAAAGTGTTCCAATCTTTGGAATTATTACAGAAATTTTTTCTGAAGACAAGTCAACCACAAGTAATTCTTTAGAATAAGAAGTTTTTTTGTTCTGTTTTAATTCCAAGCCCACAAATCACACTTTCGTGTGGCCCCATCCAACAGAAGTGCAATGCCCAAAAGCCTACTTGTTTGAAAAAAAAAAAAATGTTTAGAAGATTACAGTGTAGAGCGTCACAAAATCCTGGCTCAGTGACTGCCTCTCTATCCACCCAGTCGTCCTACCGGATCGTGAGCTACCCAGCCTCCTCCTCACCGTCTATGTGCCCCCCACACGCACACTACCTCTAGCTAGTCTCACGTTGGCAATCTTACGTCAAGGAGCACACTGATCAAGCAGGGAGGTTGAACTCAACAGATCTGCATGAAACATGGACTGGTAGGGAAACGGCAACTAGAAAGCCAATGGCCCTGCTAAAGAGGTCAAGCACTATCCAGCTTCAGCTGATAGAGGAAGATGAAATTCAGGGTCAGTGTTATCCAACATTCTGATTTTTCAAAAGCATCCAGCAATCTGCACTTTTATGAGAAAAATACTAATTTCTGAAATAAAGTAAGGGCCAAATTGAACATACCTGCTGGACAAATTCAATGTGTGACCTCTATTTTTAGAATCCCCATTCCATTCCATCCCTGCTACCTCAATTCAGACCTTAACATTTCTTACACAGTTTTAAGGCAGGAAGATTCTAAAGGTCTCCAGAGCATGCCTACCTCCACTACCATCTCCCCATCTACAGGCTGCCAGGGTGAGCTCCCAACATTCAAATCTGATCCTGTTTACAGGCTGTGCACGCCTGTAAAGGTCCCAGCACTCAGGAGGCTGAGGGAGAAGGATGGCCACAAGGTCAGGCCAGCCTGGACTACACAGCAAGACCCTGTCTCAAAAAAAAAAAAAAAAAAAAGCCTTCAATAGGCCCCTCCTTAGCCTTTCGCACTACAAAGTGCCATAAAACTCTGTAAGATGCTTAACATGCAGATAAGAGCAGGCGATTCAACATGAAATCTCCCGAAAAGGGTGTAGGCCAGTGATGGCGGACCTTTTAGAGCTTTCAATGATACAAACAGCCGGCTGTGTGCTCCCCGTAGGTTTGTACCACTGGCCTAGGAAGCTGCTAACCAATTTCTCCCAAGTGATTCTGACACCCACAGCCCTTGCACCACAGAAATACTGCTGTGCAGGGCAAAATCCAGGGGCTCTGCCAGGACCCCACCTCCCTCTCCAGTTTCCTGCCTTATTACCACAATTATGCCTAAACACGTCACCTAACTTCATGTGGTTCCCAGGAAACACTCTCTGGCCTCCACCTCTTTGTGCTCCGCTGCTCTCTTCTGTGACACGTTCTCTCCCTCTTCACCTGGTGCCACCCAGCCTCTGTCTTCCCACACAGAGCTCCACCTTCACCTCCATCCTCTAGGAAGCCTTGCTCAGCTCTAAGCCCTGCCCTACTTGATTCCCTGGAAGCTGCCTCCGCTCCCCAAGGCACCCGCCACTTACTAACTGCACTTACTATTTATAACTTTATTTGCATGTCCACATGCCCCAACTGGGTTCTTTGAAGTGAGGAATTTCAGCCTAGCTTAACTCTGCAGTACCAATGCTGTACCTGACAGAGAGGCCCCTCATAAATGCTTGCCTAATAAACAGTCACACTGTATGAACCAGTAAGATGGAAGGCCAGACTGGACTCTGGTTCTTTAGCACCGCCAGCAAGATGCAGACAGCCTCTCTTTACAATCTCTTAATGTAATACTAACAAAGTCACAATCATCAAGATTCCTGTAATCAGACTGCCATTGACAGCCAAGTTAATTAACTACCAAAATAGCAGAAACCAATTCATCCTGACATCATATTCTAAAACTTTAGTTTATTAGTACATATGTGTAGCACATAATGTTTACAGCCCTTGCGGGAAGTTGATACATGTACGTAACACATCTTAATTCCTTTTTTCATCCCTTATCCCTTCCCTTCCTCCTCCCTCCCTTTATCTCCTGACCCATTCCTGTCTAAGAACAACCTACTTTCCATTACCTATCTTTTATTTTGTTCTTTATTCTTGAAAACCAAGCCAACAACAGTATTTCACACAGCATTGCCTCTCTGAAGCAAAATGATACAATTTGAAACTGCTGCTACACTATCAAATAAAACCATGCTTTCCCTAGGTGGGATTAGGCAACCCACAACAACAGTTTTGCCCTTAAGTGGGAAAAATCCCTCAACTACAAAACCCAGACAAAAAGATAGGTAAAGGGGAAAGATGACAGCCCTCATAAGGGTGAAATCCCTCAACATTACTGTCTGAAGTTACATGGTTAAGCAACAGAATAATTGCAGTAGTAGTCAACTTTTTCCCATTCAAAATGCGAAAGTATCCTCCTAACATCCTTTCACCAAACTTCCAAAATGGTTTATATTCTTTTCCATTTTCATTCCTTCAACGTTCCCTGTGTACCTACTATTTGTGGTACTGTGCTAGACCTTGGTCACATTGAAAAAGGCAGCTATTGGCCCTGCCTTACTAGAGCTCATGTCCTAACAAAGTAACCAAAGCAGCCATTCAGTGAATTATTAAAAGAGCTATTTAATAGAATGGTGTTAGGTACCACAACAGAGAATACCAGTGTTAAGAGAGTATGTAACATAGAATCTATCCCATGCTTTCTTCTGTCCTGAAAACCAACTTTCTGCAGCTCTTTACTACAGAAACCTAATTACATCTCTATGTGTGCTCCCCTTTCGGCAGCTATTCTGTGAAACTGCCAGGTTTCCAACTGTAGCTCTCAGATGTACCTCTGGGGAAGATAAAGAAATTAAACTGGTTCAAAAGTAATTTTTCCACCAGCTGCTTTTATAGTATCCATTTTTCTCTGCACCTCTTTGCTCTATTATGAAGGGTCACACCAGGAAATAAAAATTTCTTTTGAGTATTTTGACTCTACCCGTTTTTGAGGGGAAAAGGTTGTTTTAATTCAATAAGCTTATAAAAACTCTTACTATCTCTGCAGGTGACACAATGGAAATGCAAGGACAGAAAAATCTGTGTGTAATTCACATTCCAGCAAAACTGACCACACAGATTTTCCCTTTGCACTCCTGGGTTCATATTTTTAATATGAATGCAGTAGTGAGTAAAGAACCCTCTACTATAAGAGGGTTATACTATGTTTAGGTTATAAATTTCTGTTCCTTTTTTCTCTCCCAAAGAAAACCTCACTGTAACTAAAAATAACATCAACTATATTGGAGTGAACTGAACACCTGACACTCGCTAAACTGACCTCTGTTTTCTGGGATGATAGGAAATCTGTCAGACACAAGAACTGAGATTAGAGAAGCAGGAAAGAGATAGAGACAGAAAAATCCACATTTACATTTCTGGCATATCAGGACACCTAGCTAGCTGAAAATACCAATCTAGAGAAGACTGCTTAGAAGAAAATGGAGAGACCCTATTAGACGCTGTTGCAAATAAACAACTATTCTATTAGCACTTACTCTGAAAGTCAGGTCCTAGTAAAGCAGAAAATATTTCACATGTCAATATTTACAGTGCTGAGCAGATAAGAAAAAGGCGATAGAACTTAGGCAAAACAAGAGGAATCTGGGTCCCTTCTACAATCAAAGTTGTAGAGTCCTGGCCTGAGTTCCCAACAAGGCTCTGGAACCTCAACTTTGCTTGAAAGCAGAGGAACATTCTAAGGCCCCTTATTGCTTTTTCTATTCCAGTTAAACCAAATCCTTTATGATTCATCCAGTTACTCATTCATTCCAACAAATATGTACCGGATGTCTAGTACTTACAGGAGCGCAGTGCTCAAGCCTTAATGGTCCATTAGGCAAGTCTCATGGTATGGGCATTACATTTAATGGAAAGACACAGTGAGAATAATACCATGAATGAACAGAGCACTCTTGAGGAGAAAGGGGATACTGTGCTTAGGGATGGCTTCTCTGAGAAGTTTAAGCCAAGATGTGAAGATCCACAGGGAACAAAGATGAAAGCCTGAAATCTCTACATCAGGCCTGTGCGGCTGAATGGTTAGAGAGGTCACTTACTGATAAGCGAACAGTGCAGGGAAATTAGAAGGTGAAGCAGAGACTTAACAAGCAGCGTGTACTGGGGGCTCAATAGGTGCTAGGCGCTTCTCAAATCCTTATAATCACTTTGCACGGTAAAAACTCTTCCCAGTTTACCAGCATAAAAGAGAGGCTGAGCGGGGTTAAAAAAGAGAAAGTCTTGCTCAGGGCTAAATAAAGAAACGTGACTTTGGCATCAGGTTTACCTGTGCTCTTTCCATTACACAGTTCCTTCCTGCACACATTTATTTCATCTGACAGCCCCGGCGCCAAGTACTACCGCTAAGGAAGCCTCTTTTCGGGGGAAAGAAGTGGAATGCAGCCCCAGGTGAGGCCTGGATAAGTCAGTCCCCTCCACAGCCTCCTCCGCCAGACGATCAGCCCCCCTTTGAAGTTGTATGCAAGAAAGGCAGGTGGAAAGTTCATTCAAACGAAAACTATTAAAATATCACAGAAGAAGTCAACTGCATCCTTTCAGGGGGCTAAAAAGCAATCATAAACAATAACAGGTAAAAAGAGAGAAGGGAATGCTCTCGCTCCACTATCCTCGGGAGCTCTTCCCAGGAAAAGGAAACCTCCAGGGAGCGCGCCCCCGGGGCGGCGGCCCAGGATGCTCTCACGCTCCCCGACCCGCAGCCCCAGGGCTCGCAGGACCCCGCACAAACGCCCGCCGGAGCCACGCGGCAGGCACAAGGTGACACGGACCGCGCGCCGGCCCCTCCGCCGCCTGGGCGCGGCCGGGGCAAGGAGAGGGGCGTCCTTCGGCCGCGCTACCTTGTACTTATCAAAGCCAGCCAGCTGCTCCGGGGTCACGTATTCGTAGCCAGTCATGACGACCCGCAAACCAAGCGCCCACTCGGCAGCTGCTGTCCGCGAGGAGGCGGTGAAGCACAAGAAGCACTCGGCGAGAGCAAAGCTGGGCGAGACTAGGCAGGCAGAGGTCCAAGCCGCGCTCCACCCGCCGCGCACGCGTAGCCCAGGCCACTTCCGCCGCCTCAGCGCGCAAGCGCAACCTCGCTTTCTCCCCTCCCGCTGGGGGCGAGGCTCTGCGCGCTATCCCCGCCCTGCTGCCGTTTTGGTCCAATCGGCGTGAATCAGGCAGCACTAAGTCCCGCCTCCCAACTCACCTCCTCATTTTATTTGCTGTCGTCAACATTGGTGAGCTGAGGTAAAGCAGGAGGGGAGATGAAAGGTTAGCTTCCCAGTGGGCTTTGCTCGTCTCCCGGGTGAGGGGCGGACTTCTTGGGTGTCTGTGCCTGGGTAGAGATCTGGGATATCCTGTTAGTCCCCCGAGCAGGGAGAGTGCCTGCGGCCAGATCAGGTAAGAGGGCGTAAATCCCTCGTTGCAGTGAAGCAGAGGAGCAAAGGAAGGCCTATGCAGCAGCCCTCATGGGGCTCCTGATACGATGCGCTGCAAGAAGTAGGCGCTTAGGAAATGTGGCTTTCTGTAGAGAAGGCTGAGCCACAGCCTAGGCCGATGGGAGGTCCAGTGTGCGATCCCTGAAGAAACTGGGCAGGCGAGAGAAAGGACGTTAGAGACCAGCCCCTCAGGTCAGCGTTGCTCTTGAGCCTTGGGCTACGTGCTCACGCTCCGTTCTGTTAAGCCGTTCCAAATTCAGATTGCTAATGTCTTCGCAGACCAGATCAAAGCAGTAGCCCGTCAGCCAGGACGGTTCCTTACAAGCCTGTGTAAGGAGCCCAGTGAATTGTGGAAAGAGCGCCAGATCAATAGCAAGTATGTATCTACTCATAGTAAAATGTAGTAATAGTTGCTACTTTTTATTGAGTGCTTTATATGCAGAGAACTTTACATTATCACCTACACCTTAACAACACTATGAAGTGGAAAGTATTCTCCCTACTTCAAAGAGTAGGGACTTAAAATTCAGATTACAGGGGCTGGGGATTTAGCTAAGTGGTTCCGGCGCCTGCCTTGCAAGCGCAAGGTCCCGAGTTCGATCCCTGGTACCAAAAACAAAAAGCAGATTACACGGGCTGGAAGTGTAGCTCTGTGGTGGAGTGCTTGCCTAGCAGGCTCTGGACCCTGGTTTGGATCCCCAGTCGGAGTTGAGGGATCAGTCACTTAGTTATACAGCTTGGAAATGGTCAGACCAAATGGAATTGCTGTGTGTTAAGGCCATTACATCAGAGAGGCTCAAAATCTCCCTGGGTCCCTGGGGGAAAAGGCCACAATTATTTTGCAACCTCTTACATTCATTCATCCAACAAATATTCATTGGGGAACAAGGATATCCCGAGCACACTATTATTTCACCTGCATCTTATTTCTCCTCCTAAAGTATAAGATTATTATGAGGTAAGTAATAGATACAAAGCACCTAAGTACATGGTAGATAATCTATAAACTTAAGTGTTCTTGGGCCAGGGATTTAGCTCAGTGGTTTCACCGCCTGCTGCGCAAGCGCAAATGCAAGGACCCGAGTTCGATCCCCGGTACAAAAAAAAAAAAACTTCAATGTTCTTTATCACGCTTGAGTATTTGTATCTTACACATCCTAATCTTAATTTCCTTGTGTCCCATAGCCCAGTAGCTTGCAGATTACACATGGTCAGCCTATTTTATTGAAAATGAATGACCAAAGATCTCTGATATGCTATAAAGTGCTAGTATCGAGACAGACATGAGAAATGAATGGTTTTAAGAAGAAAACTGCACCTAGGCATAGTGGCCCATATCTTGGGAGGGTAAGGCAGGCAGATCACTGAGTTCAAGACCACCCTAGGACTCGTGAGACCTTGTCAAAAAAACCCCAAAAACTGGGCCAGGGATTTTGCTCAGTGGTTCCGCCTCCTGCCACGCAAGCACAATCCATCTGAGAATTTCTGCACTGAAACACAACATAGATCCTTGTATATATTTTGGCATCTTTTATGTGCTGGCTACATGATTCCAGGCAGCTTATTTCATGTAGCCCCAGTTCCCCTTTTTGTGTGTGTGTGTGGTTTTTTTTGTTTTTTGAGACAGTCTCACTTTGTAGTTCAGGCTGGCCTTGAACTCACTTGGTAACCCAGGCTGGCCTTGAACTCCCAGAAATCCTCCTGCCTCAGCTTCCTGAACACTGGGATTACAGGCATGCACCACCACTCCTGGCCCCCAGTTCTTTTTTAAAAGGAGGGCAATAGGTTAAATCTAATCATCTCTGAAATTCAATGAAATTATATATTGTTTAACTTCTCTGAGATTAAATCAGTCCATCTGTGAAAAGAGAATAATTCTTGTCTTACCATGGCAGTTACAATTCAAAGCATGGGAAATGATAGTATTTCAACCTTGAGAAGTATAAGATACTATTTCTCCAGAATTTTATGAATTCTCACCTAGAAAGAAAAAGTTGTCAAACAAATTGGCTTTTGGAACTGAATCACTTTTCTGCCTACTCTTTTCTGAGTTTCATTCCCAGAGGCTTTTATCTCGGAGGCAGCCCAGAGCTGCCCTCGGCTGCTTTCTTTTGGCCTGGCTGTTTCCATTCCCACTGTGTACACCACACACAGTACGCATAGTTTGTTGCTTTGCTTTCCTTGTCTGCCTCCTCATGCACTGAAGTTTTTCCCCTCTGCATCTCAGTCAAGAACAGGCATTTTGCTTTCTAGAATGGTAATCATAAACAGGGTATGGTGGCGCCCATCTTTAGTCCCAGCACTCCGGAGGCTGAGGCAGGAGGATTGCCTCGAGTTTGAGGCCAGCCTGGGCTACATAGTGAGTCCAAGGCCAGCCTGAATTAGAGTGAGACCTTGTCTCCAAACACGAAAAACAAATAAATAAACATAGAATAGTAATTATAGAAAATATGAAGTAGTGCTAAGAATATTTTCATCTTTGTAATATGACCTAAAAATAAAACTTAATTCCCAGAGTTCTTTTATTTAAAGTAAGAGTGTCAAATAAATGGAGTTAGCTAGCAAATTGGAAGTTGAAGAACTAATATAGTTAAAGACTCCAGTATCTTGTTGAAGCAAAAAATAAGGTTTTCTAAGGAAGTTTGTTAAAAGGTATTGGTTTTGTTTTCATTCTAAAATTTAGAAACAGGGGATGGGGCATAACTAAGTGGTAGAACATATGTGCTTGGCATATACGAGGCCCGATGCACCAGAGAGCAATGATAATGAAATAGAAACAATACCTTCTGAGTTCTGTGGTTCTCAAAGCAGTTTAACACCACTAGATCACCTAACAACGCTGAGCCATAGGCCAAATGATTGTTCCAGTTGGACAAAATGGAACAATAGAAAGTTTTGTTTTCCCCAAAAGTCACCCAACTTGTTCATAATAAAACTTCTGCTTTTCATTGAATAATTTTTATACTGCACCATGCTTCTACAAGGTACCATGATAAGATGGTTAAGGGAAAAAAGTCATGAGCCTTGTTTTGCAGTGCTGGAAGTCAAACCCAGGACCTCACACCCTAACCAAGAGCTCTCTGGCTGAGCTATATCCCCAAACCCATTGTCAGTTTGTAATCAAGGGCTGGAGAAGGAACTAGGGAAGAGCTGAAGAGTCATTAAGTTACTTATAATTTCTTAAAAATTGAATTACCCGGCTGTAGTAAACCTTCTCTAGTAGG
Source organism: Heterocephalus glaber (assembly GCF_053883595.1). Taxonomy (NCBI): domain Eukaryota; kingdom Metazoa; phylum Chordata; class Mammalia; order Rodentia; family Bathyergidae; genus Heterocephalus; species Heterocephalus glaber. Next base: position 41,414,942 of record NW_028258305.1, read on the forward strand.
GTTTTGGTTGCCTGTTTTTTGCTGTATTTTACTTTTTTTTTTACCAGGAGGTAACCCTCTTGGGCAAGAATGTCTAGAAAACTGTCTAAGTGGGTCATTCTTTATCACAGAATAGGACTGTGCAACATACTGACATTCAGCTTAAACTAATGCCTGTTCTTTTCTGTATCAGTGGAGGAGGACTAGGTCTCTACTCATCTGTGACGGGTATCAGAGCCTTCTGGCCCCACTCCTGCTACTGGTGATGAACCCAAGACTGCAGCCACAGTCCTTTATCTTTTATTGTGTGACAAGCTTCCCAGGCTGAGTGCTTCAGCTTTCTGCGTTTGCTCTCAACCTTTGACCACTAACGCAGGCAATGTAAAGACTCTGAGGGATCCAGAGCCATAGTGATAATGAAGGTCAGAGTAAAATCACAAATCTACTCATGAACGTGGACCCCGCTACAACTTGCCATTCTTGTTTCAAGATAAGTGATTTATCTTACCACCACTACTGAATAAAAGCTATTACTGATAATGCTAAATAAAAGGACCATTATCTTTGAAACAGACTTCAGGCAAAGCTTTACACAGAGCAGAGTCTCATTTTCAGCATTTTTGAAGTTGTGGTAATCCAGCAGCTACATGTTATCAACAAAGAATTGCCACCTCTGCCCCACACCTCCTCCCCACTATGACAGCACTAGAATGGAAGCAGAACTCTAGTCCAGGAACAAATCGTCCAGATGAGTAGTCACACTGCCAACACCCTGGTGATGCCTTTCTCCTTATTCCTTTTTGCAAATGTTAGCCGCAACTAAGGTCAGGCATGCAGATAGAGCAACTGTAACCACTATTGTATTGTTTTGTTTCCTTCTATTTGAATATAGGAGCCTCAGTTTTTAGTTTATTTTTTATCTTCATCAACATTTGAGATCGTTGGATCAACGATCATTTAGTTTTGGTGAAAGACGGGCATTAGCAGAAAAACCTAAGTGGAGCAAGAGAATAGGGGCAATATTTCCATGATCCATTTTCCTGTAGAAATCCTGGAAGACCTCCAGGACTTGAGGTAGGAGTTGGCAAAACAGTAGCACTTGTGTCTGCTTTTGTCTAACTTGTGAACTAAAACTTAGGTGCAAAAAATAAATCCTCTTTTCCAACCCAGAACTGATTGTTCAGTATGAGTTTTGATGCATATAGGAGGAATTTACTGCCGGGTGCATGTGCATGCCTGTGACCATGGCAAGAGGAAGGAAAGTCTGAGGCCAGCCTGGATTACATTGTGAGACTGCACCTCAGAAAACAAAACAAAACCAAAAAATTATGATACCTAATACAGACTAAAATGATGGGAGGTATTTATAACCTTTAGAGTTGGTTCTGAGACAAAAGAGTTGTTAATTAGAAAGCATGGGACATAAGCAAAATCTCAGCTCAATTGATCTGGTATTCTAGTTTTCATGTTGTGACACATGAAGATGGCTTTTTCCTCCCCTTTTCCTTAAAGGCTTCCGTCTTGAACATGAGGTCTGGAGTTAAAGATACGTCGTCCTGTGAGTGGTTGGATCATATTTGTTTAAATATAGTAAGTAGAAACATTATCAGATTAAAATTTCCACAAGTTGAAAAGAGTTGGCAAAAGCACTTCTCCATAAGGCTTTGAGGTGTCCCGCGATAGACCCAAGGCTCTGTATACCCAGAACTCAAGGCTAAGCTACCTCTGCTTTAGAAAACAAGATATATAAATATGAAGCAATGTATAAAAATAATTTTACCCTCTCTTCATGTGTCCTAGTTGAACACCAGCTGTGAAGAAACTACAAATACCGGTGTTAGACCTTGAAGATAGAAAGTTGAATAAGACACGGCCCCAAGACAGTAAGTTATTACTGCACTCACTGGATATCCAAGACCATCCAGTGCCGTGGTCATGATAGGTCCTTCCATACTCCTCAGCCCCTCCACTGCCTTTTATGAATTCCCTGTTAAAGTGTGAGACGTTTTTAAAATAAGTAACCTAGATCATGGAATGCAGAGACAACTCTTTAGATTTAGTGATATCTAGCCTTTAATAATGAAATGCCATAAAAACGGGCACAAACTGAAAAAAGTACACTTTAAAAGATAAGCAGATACAAAAGTTATTTATTGCCACATAGCAAAGTACTCAAACCTTAGTAACCTGTAATAACAACCATTTTATTTGCTCATAAGTCTATGAGTCAGCAATTTGGGCTGGGTTTAGCTGAGCAGTTTTGCTGGTCTTGTTGGATATGTTAATTACATTGAGTGTGGTCAACATTTTAAATGTGTACATAAAGCTGCCACAGTGGTGCCCACCTGTAACCTCAACTACTTAGGAGGCTGAGGCAGGAGGATCACAAGTTCAAGGCCAGCCTGGGCAACTTAGCAGGAGACCCTGTCTCAAAATAAACAGGCTAGGGATGTAGCTCAGTGCTAGAAGACTTGGCCAGCTTGTGCAAGGCCCTGAGTTCCATCCTCAGTATCACTATTCCCCCCCCAAAAAAAACATGCTGGGGCCGGGGATTTAGCTCAGTGGTTACACTGCCTGCCTCAAAAGTGCAAGGACCAGAGTTTGATCCCTAGTACCCCCCCAAAAAAAAAAAACATGTGGTACGCCTTAAATGTATACACCATGTATTAATAATAATAGAAATAATAAAACCGAGGGCTGGGGGAGTAGAAGCTACAAAGCCTTAAAGGCCTTAGCTCAGAAGTCACACAATGTTGCTTCTGTCTTATTCTACCAGACAAAGCAAATAGCAAGGCCAGCCCAATGGAGGCGAAGTAGGTTCTGTCTCTTCACGGACAGAATGGCCAAGTCACATGGCCACAGACTGCAAACAACCTACCACACCATATTAATTCTACAGCTGAAGGTCAAGACAGTAAGGCTTCATTAAGAGATTTGGGCTGGGCGTGGTGGCACACAGTAATCCCAGGGCTCTGGAAGGAGGATCACAAGTTCACAATCACCCTGGGCAACTTAGTGAGACCCTGTCTCAAAACAAAAAGCATTCAAACATCTGCCCTATCAAAATAAAAACAAAGAAAAGGCTAGAGATGCAGCTGAGTGGAAGGCCCTGGGTTCATTCTCCAATACCAGAGAGAGAGAGAGATTGAGATTTGGAAAGCACTGAATTCCATTTGAGTTGTTTACAATATTCAGATAAAGAATGGTAAAAATAATAAAACAAAAAAACTAAAACAGTTTACACTGCCTACTGTTACTACCATGAAACATCCACTGCTCTCTGTTGCTTCTCCCCTACAATGTTCATAGTAGCCTTATACGTAATCTCCAAGCTATTACCCTTGTGCTGATTATTCTCTTTGACACCCCCTCCCAACACACACACATACACACACACACTTGATCTCCCAGGAATACTGATTATTTATAAATCCCCAAACAACTCTGGCTATGTATAGAAAGCTGCTGTTCATTTACTCATGCCTGATTAATTCCATCTCAGCCTTCCAGATCCATCTTATTTCCTTTCTTCCAAGGAATCTTTTTGTGTCCCAGTTCCCAGCCTACTTCTAGCTCTTACCAGTAGAGTTGATTCCATTCCCCAATGCTTCTTTCTTTGTACTTAAATGTTATTGAAACATTTTTTTATCTGTCTTACTGGAATATAAATTACTTGAGGCTAACCACCATACCTGTATACCCCTGAACGTAGCATAGTGCTTACTACTCAATTAGCCCTCAGTATGAACTATGACAGACTAAAGAAATATACATCACTGGCATCAACAAGTGCTATAAAACTATCAGTATTCATTGACTCAGTAATCCCACTTTTGAAGAATATACTCCAAGAAATAATCTGCAAAAAGTCTTTGTTGCAAAGATTTAACTGAGCCTGTGAAACTTTGAGATACAGTACAGAATATCTCTTCTATGCTAATGAAAGAACTAGGGGCTGAGAAGCCCTAGATAGCTTAAGGCTGGTTGCCAGAAAGACCAAGGCTGGATTAAAGAGGGGACTTTCAGCCCACCCCAGGTTTCAAGGAGGGGCAGGAGCTGAAGGTTAAGTTAATCCCCAATGGCCAGTGATTCAGTCAATCATGTCTACAGAATGAAAATTCTATACCCTAAAGGACTGGGTTCAGGAGCTTTAAGGTAGCTGAACATGTGGAGGGTCCTGAAGGTGGCACATCTGGAGGGGACATGGAGCCTCTGCATGCCTTCCCACATACCTTGGCCTGTGCATCTCCCATCTGGCTGTTCATCTGTATCCTTCATTACGCCCTTTACTAATAAACTGGTAAAAGTAAGTAAAATGTTTCCCTGAGTTGTATGAACCCAAGGAGGGAGTCATAGGACTTCTGACTTATAGCCAGTTGGTCAAATGCACAGGTAAAACAATTTGAGCCTTATGGTTGGCAGTGAAAGTTGGGGCAGTTTCAGGGACTGAGCCCTCACCTTTTCTTTGAGAAACAGTGTGAGAATTGAGTTGAATTAAAGGACACCCAGCTGGTGTCTACTGCAGAATCAGCTGCAGAAGGATTGCTTGCTTGGTAAGTAGGAAAGATACCCCACACATCTGGGATCGGAAGTGGTGATTATTGAGTGAGAGATTAGGAAAAACACTGTTTTCTTTCCTATATCGTAACAGTAGCCATATATATAAGAGTAGAGGGAAAATGCAGGCAGAAATCAATTAGGAACCCAAACTGTAAACTCTACAGTCAATGAACGATAAAACACATAGTCATCAGAAAGATAAACAAGGAAGAAGCAGGGTCACTGTGGGCGGGGCACACACCTGGGAGCAGCCCCTACCTACAACTCTGCTGCACGCAGTGCTCTCCCTGTGACCCCCATCAGCCCTGTGCCCCATCTCAGCCTTCCCAGCTGCACTGGGCCAGGGATTTTGGCCAAGGCATATGGCCAGGTCTCTGGGGTTCTGAGTACCCAATGCCCCAGACCTCAGGCAGCTCTGCCTACCACCACCACCACCTCCACATCCTCCTCATCTTTGTCCTCCAAGGCTCCTGGGGTCTGAACACACCCCTCTTTCCCCAGGATGACAGGAGGGGGCATCTGACAGGCCTTGTCCCCCCACCCCCTCAAACCCTGGCAAGTGCCCATGCATGAGCAGATGCCCACCAGGCAGAAGTGATGGAGAGCAAAGTCCTGGATGGCTCTCACAACCTGAAGCTAGCGGCCCACCACACACCAAGATCAAAGTACACTATGGAGGTACTGTACTCTGGCTTCCACAGAGGAATGCATCTTATGCTGGAAGATCTACGTTGGGTCTGCATGGCCCGGGTCACTTATTCCTGCAAGACTTACCTGGAGAAGAGTCACCACTAGGAGTTGCAAACTCAAGAGCAATATGGAACAGATCCGAGAAGCCTTTGCCACCACCTTCTCCAAACTCAGCAATCCTCACAGAATATAGTGGCCTGAAACCAGGACACAGGTTGGAGAGTGAGAAGCAGCAGGAATTCACAGCCACCATCCTGGGGCTCATGTGCAAGGGGTTATACATGGTGTCCATTTTGGACGAGCCTACCTTCTGAGCACTGCTGAAGATGGCCACTATTCTCCAGCAAGGCCATCCCTGAGAAGTATGGAGCATCAGTGAGGTAGTCCTCAAGGAGCTGGCCAATACCTCCTGGTGTGGGATCTCCACAGACATGCAGAGGAGTGACAACCGGAACAGGACTTACATGACCCTGGCCAGCCATTTCCTGACCATGGGCTCTCCCGACTCTCTTTCTGTGGATCCAGGTGCCTGAAGATATTTGAGATGCCTGAGAACATAGCAGGGACCATCACTAAGTGGGCCATTGGCAACAAGGTGTCCAGGGCCAACATCAGACCCCAGGTAGAACATCACCAAGGCATGCTCCTTGCTGGACATCCAGCAGGTCTTCTGGCTGCCCAAGCTGGGTGGCCTCCTGACACAGTGTCACAGGCTGGTAGAGTATTTCCAGCAGTCTTCGGTGACCAGGTACATGCTTTATAAGAAGCAAAAGCATTTGGCACCCTGCATGCTGGTCAGCAACCAGGTGTCCTCGTGGGACAGCATGCTGGGCATGCTCCAGCATCTCAAGGAGTAGCAGTTTGTCATCACCAGGGCCCTGGTGGAAGACAACAACAATCATCACTTGATGCTGGAGACCACCAAGTGGGCCACCATCAAAGGCTTGATAGAACTACTCCAGTCCTTCAAGCAAGTGACCAAGATGCTGTCCGTGTCTAAGTACTCCACCATCAAGGTGGTCAAACCACTCATCCTAATGCTTCTGAACATCAAGAAAACTGACACCAAGGAGATCCGCATGGCCAAAGAAGTCATTACTAAGGAACCGGCCATGATCTACCAAGGGGCACTGAGATCAACATGTTCCTCAATGTGGCCATCTTCCTGGATCTGCACAAGAGGCTGCCCTTCCTGTCCACCTTCAAGAGGCTGCAGGTGGAGAAGGCCAAAGGCCTGCTGGACAAAATCAAGGTTCCTTCACACCACCAGAGCACAAATCTACCATGTGGTCCCCAAGGAACCTCTGGCCAAGAAGTTCATGTTGGCCAAGTCCACATTGCTACCACCCACCAGTATGACCAACAACATGATGGCCAAGATCTTCTGCCAGACTGATGGCATGGATGACCAGAAGTAGCACACTCACATGGTGGGGGAGCTCAGCAACTTCAAGAACCAGGAAGTACTGGCCACTCAAGTGGTGGTCTGACCGCTTGGCCCTCTTCCCCATACTGCCCAAGGTTCTCTGGAAGTACTGGTGTGTGCAGCCAACCACTTCTTCCCTGAGTGCCTCTGCAGCTCCTTGGCCAACATGATGAGCACCAAGAGGAACCAGCTGGGCCCGGCCCATGTGGGCCAGCGGATCTTCCTGTACAAGAACTTGTAGAGCAGGGCAGAGGCCAAGCCCAAAGATGAGGACAAGGGGGGATGGGGCTTGGACCGGGAGCAGATGTTCCCTTTGGGGGACAGTGTCAGCAGTGGCTTCTTTGGGATGAGGGATGCCGGTTTCCTGCAGGGACAAGAAAGGGGACATGACCTCACCAGCTTGGTTTGGAATCCCAAACACGATTGTGGTTCCTTCAATCCAAGTGGGAAAGAAAGAGAAAAGAAAGACACATGGTGGAACCATGCAGAATGACAGCTCTTCTTTCTCCCTTTATCCTCACCCAAAACGGAAATTAACTTCCTAAATGAGGTTAGTGTGAAATGGGGCTTGCTGGGAGTCCCAATACTCAGTTATCAAGACAACCAGAGCTTGCTTGTTTTGACGCAGAGACCCTAACAGTATCTTAAGGATCCATGCAGTTGATTCCATCGATCCTGGAAAATTCAGTCGTCTTGGGTGGAGAGGGGGAGAAAGAATCCTTGGCACAGCACAGAAGCCTCCTCTGTGGATTCAAGTCTCATGCAGCTGCATGGATTCCATGTTTACATTTTAATTTAAGCATGAGCTTCAATTTGGGGACATGTGGATAAAAAGTTCTTTAGCTACCATAACCATCTTAAAACAGATGTTTTATGTTGGGTTGGAAAGTGTTCAAAATCAGCATAAATTGCACTTATAAAAAGAAAGAGAGCTAAAAAGAAACAAGAAAAAATGAAGTTGAATGTGTTGTCATTGGGGTCGCATTGTTGGCCACAAATTTTCCTTGCCTCCCCTTGCCAAAATTCACCTTGTAAACATCCTCTTTCCTGGCTGGGTAGTTCAGGGGTCCCATGAGTCTTTCTTCTGTTTGTGACAGCGCATGAAGGGCTTAATTTCCCATGAATCACCCCTCAACCCAGCCAGGGTGAGAATATGGACCCCACTTGGAAATGTTTTAAAACTTTCTTGAGGTTAGTTTTGCAGCATAGTGACGGATTATGGGAAAAGACACTTGAATTCTCTCTTTAAAAACTCGAGATCCCAGGAGCAACTAGTTTTCTAAATCTTGCAGCTAGAATGTTTGGCCTTTGTGATGAGGGAACAGCATGTGGGTTGCTTTGGGGGATTTGGGGAAACTGGACACCATCTTCCGGCATTTAGCACTACAATATTATTTTTAAATTTGAGATAACAATAACTTCCTTTCTAAGAGGCTGAGACATTTCCTAGAAAGAAAGCGCCACTAGGTTCCACACACAGGCTAAGAAAAGCCAGTTTGGGGAAGGTGTGACTTAGAAAAGGGACGTGGTTTAGAAATGACACATTTAAGTATTGCCAATATTTTACAGGTACCCCAACCTCTGATGTTAAAGGGAAAAATGCTTGCATTTTCATGGTCGGTGGCTGCAAACAAGACAGGGTTTTTATGTTTAAGTTCCATACATACAGATGCATACTTTTAGAAGATGAGGGCAGGAAGGAGATACACAAATTTGCCTTTATTTTTTAAGGACTGTCTCAGCACTCTGGGAGACTGAGCTAGGAGAATCTCAAGTTTGAGCCTAGCCTGGGCAACTTAAAGACTTAGTGAAATCCTGTCTCAAAATAATAATAATAATAGTAGTAATAATAATAATAATAATAGGATGGAGCTCAGTGCAAAGACCCTGGGTTCAATCCCCTGTACAGGAAGGAAGGAAGAGAAAGAGGGAGAGGGAGAGGGAAGGAAAGAAGGAAAGAAGGAAAGAAGGAAGGAAGGAAGGAAGGAAGGAAGGAAGGAGAAGAAGAAGGAAAAAGAAGGGAAGCAATTCTTTGACTTGGAGTTTGGGCTCTGGGATTCTGTGAGATCTGTTCCCTTCTGCTCAGAGACTAGGAATACAAGGTAGCAGATGTCCCCATGGGCTGTGTTTTGTAGCACCCCAAAGGGCCCCTTACCTTATCTTAAAATATGGCTTTCTTTTTTAAGAAATTTCCCAGCACTCTGGGTAGCTGAGGCAGAACAATCTCAAATTGGTGCCCAGACTGGGCAACTTCTGCAGCTCCTTATGAAAATGCAGATTGTCCCAGCCAGCTGCCTCTTTGAATCTTGCTGCTTTTATTTTTTTTTTTTAATTTTTTTTTTTTTGGTACCAGGGATCGAACTCAGGACCTTGCACTTGCAAGGCAGGAGGTGGAACCACTGAGCTAAATCCCCAGCTATTATTACTATTATTATTATTATTATTATTATTATTATTATTTTAAATCCATGATCACTAGACTTCCTCCTTTCTCTTTTCTTTATTTAATGCTTTAAAATTTGAAATAAACCAATTTTTAAAAAGTGGGAAGAAACATTATGTAAGTGTTGGCAAGAATGTAGAAAAATTGGAATCTTTATATATTGTAGGTGGGAAAGTTACATGGTACAGACTCTTAGAAAGAAAGTTTGATAATTCCCCAAAAAGTAAGCATAGAATTAGCACACATGACCCAGCAGTTCTGCTCCTAGGTACACAGCTAAAAACTTGTACATAAATGCTGCCGGGGCTCAGAAAACACCATCCTGAAGGCCAATGCATTGCACACTGAGAGCCCTGGGAGCAACTTCAGAATCCAAGGCCCTCTGACCCTCCCTTGTTTCTCCCTGTCCTAGTGCGGGGAGCAGCTTTCTGCAAAGTCCCCTTACTTGCTTCGAGTCCAGACCTGCTGAAGAAGAAACAATTACCTCTGTCCCGTCTCTAACCATTAACTAAACTCACGTCGCAGGGAGAGACACTGGTCTGTGAATTCACCTGGACAGACTCACATCACACCTCATTGTCTCTCTTTTGGTCCCATATAGAATTGGTTACAACCATCCTCCATCCTGCACACCAAACACATCTTGTCCCAGCCCGTTATATGTCCTCCAGCCTGTGGAGATTCTCTAAAACCACTTCCTGTTTCCCTGACATTTCCTATTCTTCCACTCCCCCGCAGAAAAAGGGATATAAACTTATGAATAATTTTAGGCTAGTGGGAAATAGTGCTCCTGTGGTTCCCCCCATGCAGTGTAAACACTTTACATGTTAAGAAATGTGAATGCCTTCTCCTATTTGATCCACAGGATTAAATCTTCCAGAAAGCCCTCAGAAGACAGAAGACAAGTTCCCTTTCTCCCCTGCAACGTTCAGAGTAGCACATCTTTTTAAAATCTTTCCTGGTGATCCTGATCTTTCCTCTCCTTCTACCCTTACTCCTGTAGCAGAAAAAGAGTTACAATTGGTAAAGAGTTACAATCCAACAATGTCAATTAGACGGGATCGGCCCACAGCTTCCTCTTCAATTATTTCTCCTTCCTACTCCTTATTTGCCTACAGGACTTATTGAACAATTAACTCCTATGTTAAAAATTCTTGAATGGCGTTATTTGAGTCATGGAGGCCACAAATATATTACCCCTATGCTACAGTTTTGGCCTCCCTTATTATCATGGGTAGAAAAACAATGAATCAGTTATCCAGCTGTGATCCTCACTTTATTCGGATTCCCCCTCCTCATGGAGAGTTTGAGATTTTCCTCCTACAATCTATATCTTTACAATGTGCCTTAGCTGATTTAGCAGGACAAATTCTTGGATCACGGCCTGCTGAAAAACATCTACATTTTTTTAAACTGAGACCTCTTTTATTCTTCCCAAAATTGGTCATTCCAAACCTATCCCTCAGGCCTGCACTGTGTTCACTGAAGGCAGGTATAGTGTCAGGTTCTGTAAAATTAACTCAGGGTAGATTCTCTTCCACTCAGAAGGCAGAATTGGGTGCTATCATACTTGCTTATCATACAAACCTTTCCTGGGGAACCTTTAAATCTAGTCTCTGATTCTCAGTATGCTGTGTATTCTGTACAAAGTATTGAGACTACCCATGTCAAACCCTCTATTGTGCCAGATTTGTTCTTACCTTTCAGACAGAAGTTAGTCTGAGCATGCCCTCACCCTCTTTTTATTACCCATCTCTGTTCTCATTCTGGACTCCCGGGGCCCATTTCTAAAGGAAATGAATCAGCTGATGCTTTGGCTATGTTTTCTGCTTCTGATGAAGTCTGTCTCTCTCATGAACTTTTGCATCAAAACTGGCTTGCCCTTCATAAGGATTTTGCCCTAACAAAGATTCAAGCCCAAAATAGTGTACAGCAATGCTCCCATGCTGGGGGGAGGAGGGCACTGGCCCTCTGCAGGGGTTAATCCCTGAGGATTGGGACCTAATCAAATTTGAAATGGGTGTTACTCATGTCCCTTGGCTTGGTCTGCTATCATATGTACATGACTCTCGATACTTGTTCAGGAATGATACGTGCAACGGCACAGTGGGGAGAAACTACTTCTCATGCTATTCATCATTGCCTTAGCTGCTTTGCTCACACTGGTCTCCCTAAGCAAATGAAGACAGATCATGGCCATGCCTATACTGTTTTCAGGATTTTGCAAGCAATGGCGTATTTCCCACACAACAGGCATCCCTTACAATCCACAAGGTCAAGCACTTGTTGAAAGAGCTCACCAACCCTTAAAAAATATGCTAAAGGAACAAAATGGGGGAGATGGTGGGGGTGCAACAGCAACTCCACAAGTGAGACTATATAAAGCTCTGATGACTCTTAATTTTTTTCATATTTAACAATCTAGGTCACACCCCCGCAGAGCAACATTGGGCTTTTTAACCCCACGCGCACACACAGAGTACCCACTAGTTCTATGGAAAGATGTTAACTTAGGGCTTTGAGCTGTCGCTGTTTCTCTGTTAACATGGGGTTGAGGGTTTGCTTGTGTACTGTTACAGGAAGAACGAATTTGGTTACCAGCCGATTCCTCAGATTCATATGCTCTACTTGAAAGGGAAGAAAGACCCACCTCCCTTCGTGCTGCTGTGGATGACTTGGGCTCCCAAGATGACCTGGGGGAGCCTGAAAAGAATGATCCAGTGAGCAGATGAAGTTCTTCAATGCAGGGGACAACAAAACACCCCCCAAACCCTCTTCCTAGCCATGCTTGCCATGGTCAGCTGTGCAGTAATGCTGGAATGCCCCCCAATGGGGCAAGCAGCTCCCTACTGTTGCCTTCATACTAGGTCTCCCTGTATGGGAACCAGTGATTTGGTTTGATTCCCCTTTTCTTGTATTCAACAATGAAAGTTCCTGGATAGGAGGCAAAGAGCTCCCTCCTTCATCCTTGTCTGACTCCATGTCATAGAAGCAGACCAATATAACTTATTGGTCCATGCACTCCCCCCATCTGTAGGGGTGCTGATCCCCTCTGTTTAATCCCTAGAGCACAGGTATGGCTCCACCTGTGCTTGGGTCCTAATGCCCTTAAATTTTTGCGGGGGGGGAGATTTTGCAAACATAGTAATAATACTACAAATATGTCCAGGCTCATCTTGCTACCTTGTTGTGTCATCAAAGTCTTGTACCCTGAATATCAGGAAATAACTTGAGAATTATGTAGAGGAGAGGCCTCATTGGCCACAAGACCAAATTGGAAACCTAACCATCACTGATTGGAGACCAAGAGGCTATCTTCATGATAAACATAACCATACACTTCCTGTGTACACTTCCAGTTTTTCAGATGCCATTGTCTATAGTAATGATTCCATAATCTGGGGAGAAGTTGATTTATCTGCACCTCAACCCCTCTTGGGTAATACCCACCATGTGGAGGTTGGAACATTCCTTCCATCCACTCCTGATATGACAGGAACAATTGTCTAAAGACAAAAGTCAAACCAACCAAACTTAACCTTTCATCAAACAGTACTTCCTATATCAAAGTGTGCACCAGCCATCCTGTCTTTTTACAAGCATTTCTTAACATTTCCCTCCAAGATTCTCTATATGAAGTTACCTGTCATAGCTGTACATATTATGCCTGTTTGCCTCAGGTGACTACAAATTCCTGCATTTTAGTGCTACATTGAAATACATTTCATTTATTGGCCTGTCAACCCATCCTTGGGAAGAGTCTCATGCCCTTGATATCTTGACTCAGGCCCTCAATGGTCTTTGCCACCCTATGTGGTTTATTGGCATGCTCACTGCTGCTCTCATGGCCACCATGGTCATTCTGGCCACAGCTGCTGCTGTGATTCCTTCTTTGACCCAGTCTCTACAGCCCTTAATATTCCATGATTTATAAATTAAAAACTGCTTACCCACCTACAGCTTGTGGAAACTGCTACTGAGTTTCTTGGGGCTCACCTAACTGCTCTTAATACAAAAAAGTATCTTGCCTGTGATTGGCGTTATAAGCATGTATGTATCACACCTCATCCATGGGATGAAACCCAACATACTTGGGAAATGATCAAAACACATTTATAAGGGTCCACCAAGGATAATATTACTTTTGATGTACAAAAGCTACATGATCAAATCCAGCAAACTATCATGGCCACCCAAGAGCAGAAGGACCAGACAGAATGGTTTAAGACCTTTAAATCTAATCTTAGCTGGCCTGATCCCTGAACTTGAGTTGTAGGAACTCATTGGGAAATGATAGCCATTGCTGACTTGTTATAATTACTTTTTTTCTCCTTTGTCTAGTCTGTAAAATTGGCATAAAGGCATTGGTGATCCAAAAACAACACCAAGTCTGGCTTACTAAGCAACTGCTAAAGAAACAAAAGCGGGAGATGTGGAGCTCCTTGCAACACCCAGTGGGTCAATGTCTGCTCAGGCTGACTCAAGGGATGGAAGACTCCTAACTCTGAGGAGCCAGAACATGTTGAAGACAGGATGTCTTGCCAGCTTGAGCAGAGATGGACCTCATGGGGAAAACAAGGAAGCTCCCTAGGGTACAATCAGATAAAAGTTAGAGAAATTCAGTCAAATTTTCACCATGCCTTGTTAATCTAAAACAAATGTCTGCTCTCAGCAGAATTCTATGTCTTCGTTGTTCCTCAATAAATCTGGAAGTTTGAGTCAGTTTGGGACTTCATTTTGGTGGAGTCCCCTGACCCTCCACAAAGATACTTTCTCTCTCCCATGTTTTCATTCATTTCTCTATCAGGGTTTGCTGGCCCAAATCCAGCAGAGTATGACTTCATAAAGGTCAAGTTCCTCCCCTTCAACCCAACACCTCTTCTGCAGCCCATGGACCAGCAAGTGATCTGCAACTTCAAGAAGCTGCACACAAAGGCGCTCTTCACCAGATGTCTTAACGTCACTGAAGAGACACCCTTGACTCTGAAAGAGTTGTGGAAGAAACATCTCAATGTCCTCTACTTCATCAACCTCATTAACAAAGCCTGGGAAGATGTCACGTACTGGACCTTAGACTCACCCTGGAGGAAACTGCAGCCAGATTGTGTTGTTGAATGTGACTTTGAAGGGTCCGAGGCACAGGTAGTGGAGGAGATTGTGTCTGTGGCCAGGAGTATGGGTCTGGATGTCGATAGTGCAGACACAGGGGAGCTTGTCGGGGATGATAAGGAGGAGCGGACTACAGCAGAACTTGCTGAGCTCCAGTGAGCAGCAGAAGGCGCTTGTTGAGGAGCCTTCCACTGAGGAAGAGGAAGACAGGGAGGAGGTTACAGTGATGGGATAAAATCCAGCGTGGAAAAAAGGAATGAGTGCCAGGATTTCTTTGAGAAGCACCACCCCAACATAACTGTAAGGAACAGAGTGCTGAATCTGTTGAATGATAATATGCTGTCTCATTTCCAGAGGGTTATGTAGCGCAGGAAAAGACAAGTGACGTCAGACAGATTTTTTTCATCAAAATTGACCCTGCAGCTAAGAGACAAAGAAGAGAGGAAACCCCTGAAGGAGATGTCCCCAGTGTCTTTGTGGAGGGGACTCTCCCGCCAAACCATAACCTCCTCCCCACCCACTTTCGTGTCCTCCATGCCAGAAGTCGCCTCAAGCAAGGTTAGTGTTCTCCTCTTCACACTGTACTGTGTTGTATTGTACTGTACCTTGTTTCATATTTTTGTGGTTAAAAATGCATATGGTTCAGAATGGATTAACCTTGTTTACATTGAATTTTATGGGGAAATTTGATTTGGTTTGCAACCAGTTCTGGTGATGACCAGAATAATGGAATGAATTACGTTCGTAAACTACGGTACCACTGTACTTGAAACTCTTGCCAGAGCAATTAGGCAAGAGAGAGAAATAAAAGAGATGTATATAAGAAAGGAAGAAGTCAAACTATCCGTTTTTTGCAGATGACATGATCCTTTACATAGAAGACCCAAGAAATTCCACTGAAAAATTCCCAAAACAAACAAACAATTCAGCAAGGTATCAGTCTACAAAATTAATACCTAAAATCAATAGCATTCCTGTGTAACCCTAATGAATTCATAGAGAAAGAAAATCAGGAAAACAACAGCATTCATAATTGCTTCAAGGAAAATTCTTAGGAATTAACCTAACAATGAAAGTGAAAGATCCCTACAGTGAAAACTTTAGTACTCTGAAAAAGGAGCACAACAAGGACATTAGAAAATGGAAAGACATCCCTTGTTCCTGTTAGGAAGAACCAATGTTGTCAAAATGGTCATACCGCCAAAACCAATATGTAGATTCAATGTGATTTCAATCAAAATGCTAACAGCACTCCTCACAGAGCTAGAAAAAATATTCCTAAAATTCATATGGAACCAGAAGAGACCCAGAACAGCAAAAGCAATCCTAGACAATAGTATTATATTATATTATATTATATCAAATTATATTATAATATAATATCAAATTATATAATATCAAATTATATTATAATGCTATGGTGATAAAAACAGCATGGTACTAGCACAAAAATAGACATGTAGGTCAATGGAACAGAATAGAGGATGTAGGAGCAGCCCCAGGCACATTCACCCATCTGATCTTTGACAAATGGGCCAAAAACAAACCCTGAAGGAAAGAGCACCTCTTTAGCAAATGAAGCTGGGGAAACTGGTTACCTATATGTAGAAGATTGAATCTAGAGCCATATCTCTCACCATGCACTAAACTAAAATCAAAGTGAATCAAAGATCCAAAAGTCAAAACAGAAACAATCTTCTGGAAGATAAAATCAGTAAAACTTTTGAAGACATAATATGCCTATGGCAAGAACTTTCTGAACAGAACTCCACTTGCACAAGAAATAACATCAAGAATCAACAAATGGGGGTGGGGGTGGGGGTGCACACCTATAATCCCAGCACTCGGGAGGAGAAGGCAGGAGGATCATCACAAGTTCAAGACCAGCCTGGGCTATGTAGGGGCTACATAG
This sequence comes from Heterocephalus glaber, assembly GCF_053883595.1. NCBI lineage: Eukaryota > Metazoa > Chordata > Mammalia > Rodentia > Bathyergidae > Heterocephalus > Heterocephalus glaber. The sequence continues at coordinate 41,431,061 of NW_028258305.1, forward strand.
TGAGTTCAAGGCCAACCTGAATTACATAGCAAGACCCTGTCTCAAAAATCAAAACAACAAACAGAATCAACAAATGGGATCACATCAAATTAAAAAGCTTTTGCACAGCAAATGAAGCAATCAACAGAGTGAAGAAATAACCTATAAAATGGAAAAAGATTTTTTTGCTAATTACACCTTGTACAAAGGACTAATATCTAGAATATATAAAGAACTCAAAAATTAGGCCCCCTAAAATAAAAGACCTAATCAAAAAATAAGCAACTGAATTGAATAGGCGTGTCAAAAGAAATAGTATAAATGACCAATAAATACATGAAAAAACATTCAACATCTCTGGCCATTAGAGAAAAAGAAATTAAAACAATACTGAGATTCCATCTTACTCCAGAAAGAATGGCTATCAAGAAATCAAATAACAAATGCTGGGGAGGGTGCAGGGAAAAAGAAATCATTTTACATTGTTGGTGGGAATGTAAACTAGTACAACCGCTATGGAAACAAGTATGGAGATTCCTCAAAGAGCTAAAAATAGAAATTTCATTTGATTCAGCTCTTCTCCTGTAAGTATCTCCCCAAAATTTAAAAACATTGTATTACAGAGACATGCATACCCATATTTATATGATAGCAGTACAGCTCATAATAGCTAAATCTTAGAAGCAGCCAGTATGTCCATCTGCAGATGAATAGAAAAAGAAAATATGGTGTTTATATACAATGGATACTGCTCTGCCATAAAGAAGGATAAATTTGAGTCTTTTGTAGGAAAATCTATATACCTTGAGACTATAATGTTAAGTGAAAGAAATCAGATACAGAAGCTTAAATAATGCATGTTTTTTTTCTTATAGGAGGAACCTCAAGTATAGATAATTTAAAGAGCAAAATAAAAAGATAGATAAAGGGATCAGGGGTACTGATTTTTCTCAAGTAGGAAGGGGACCAAGAGATGAAAGAGAGAGGGGAAGAGAGGAGAGAGGGAAGAACAAAGAATTAAGATTATATACAGGTACAAGCTACCCATGATGAATGTAGCCAGTATGTACTGCACACACATATTAATAAAAATTTTTAAATCTCATCAGGCATGGTGGCACATGCCTGTAATCCCAGCCCTGGGGAGGCTGAGGCAAGAGGATCACTATGAGTTTGAAGCCATCTTGGGCTACATAGTCCGTTCAAGTACTGCTTGAACTGCATAGTGAGACTTTGTCTCAAAAAAAATTTTTTTAATCTCATCTTTTTGCAAAAAAACCATAATGATAAATCAAATGCTCTCTTGTGAGTCTAGACCATGTGTAGTCCATCAGTTGAAAGGCTCTTCTTGTCCCTTTTTATTTACCATTATCACCATCATCATCCATTTTCACGGTAACATACAGGAATTGTATTTGATATCACTATACCCAGCACCAGGAATCAGTGGATGTTAATCATTTGTTATATGTGGTTAAGCACTTTGTTGTTGTTGTTGTTGCTGTTGTTAAGATTTTGGTTACTGTGATAAGTTCTTTACCACTTATATGCATTTTGTCCCCAGAGTTAATCACTATCTTGAAGTTGTTATCAAGCCCATTCATACTTTATACATTTATCATATGTATTAGTATACAGATTCAACAGAGTAATATTTTGTGTTTGTATACCTTGTTTACTTAAATGGTATACCTTTGTTCCTAAGCTCTTACATTTTTCATACTTTAACATGTGTTTAAGGCTGATACAGTGAGACATATGTATCCAGTTCATTTATTTTAATTTCTGTATGGTGGTAGATTATAAAACTTTCTAGAGTTGTTCTGTCTATCCTACTATTGATGAATGTCAGGACATATCCTCTTTGGGGACCATTCTTTAATAAAAACCTTCAGAATTTTTTTTTAAGTTCACAGATTCTCAAGAAAAATCCATCAAAAAACCATATTCAAGAAAAAGAATTTTTGTATATTTGGTTTTTTATTCTTCTGTTTTGTTTTTGTTTGCTTGATTGCTTGCTTGTCTGTTTGTTTGTAAGACAGGTTCTCTCTGTGTAGTTCAGGATGGCCTTTAACTCACTATAGAGCCCAGGCTGGACTTGAACTCATGGTGATACTCCTGCTTCAGCCTCCTGAGTGCTGAGATTACAGGTGTGCACCATCATGCCCAGCCTTGTATATTTGTTTTGTTTGTGAGAGAGTAATGTGAAAATTTCTGACCAACGGATTTTTTGTATATCCTTTTATTGGTACATTTTAGGTGTACAATATAATGACATTCATCATTGGAGATATGCACCTTTACATACTCTTGGTTCTTATTTTTTCCCCCTTCCCCTGCCCTCCCTTCAACCCCTCCATCCCTCCCTATTTACAAAGACTTTGTTTCCATTTTTTCATTTTCTCATATTAATTCCATTCCCTTCTTTCCTTTCCCCTACACTTCCCACTTCCCTTTCCCCTTTGCCCCTTTTCTTCCTATTTCACATTATCTATTATACCTTTTAGTCCTTATTTACACTTTCAGTTTCTCACACTAGAGAAACTATTTGGTATTTACACATGTGTGTCCTGTTTATTTCACTTAAGAGTATCGCCTCAATGTGCATCCATTTAGCAATAAATGTCTCTAATTTCTCATTCTTTATGGCTGAGTAGTACTCCATTTTATTTAAAAAACACATTTTCATGATCCAGTCTCCAGTTGATGGGCATTTGGGCTGTTTCCAAGTTTTAGCTATTACAAACTGTGCTGCTATGAACATGGGTGCACATATATCACTGTGGTATGATTCCTTTAATTCTTTGGGGAAGATCCCCAGCAGGGGAATAGCTGGGTCAAATGGGACTTCCAGTCCTAGTTCTTTAAGGTATCTCCATACTGATTTGCACAGTGGTTGCACCAGTCTACACTCCCACCAGCAGTGGAGCAGTGTTCCTCTTTCCCCACAGCCCCACCAGCATTTGTTGTTGGTTGATTTCATGATAGCAGCCATTCTTTCTGGGGTGAGGTGGAATCTCAGCGTTGTTTTCATTTGCATTTCTCGAATGACCAGTGATGTTGAACATTTTTTCATATGTTTATTTGCCATGTCTACTTCTTTGTGTGAGAAATGTCTGTTCATTTCAGATGCCCATTTTTGGACTGGGTCTTTAAATTTGGGAGGTCTGATTTTTTAAAGTTTTTTATAGATTCAAGATAGTAGACCTTTGTCTGGGGGACCGCTGGTAAAAAAATTTTCCCACATTGTGGGTTGTCTCTTCACACTGCTGGTAGTTTCTCTTGCTGTGCAGAAGCTTTTTAGTAAGAAGAGATCCCGCTTGTTGATTCCTTGTGCTAGTTCATGGGCAACTGAGGTTTTGTTCATAAAATCTTTTCCTACACCAATGTCTTGAAGAGTTCTACCTAACCTCTGTTCAAGCCAGTTCAGCGTTTCTGTTTTTATATTTAGATCTTTAATCCATTTCAATTTTAGTTTAGTGCATGATGAGAGATATAGGTCTAGTTTTAGTCTTTGGCAAGTTGAAACCCAATTTCTCCAGCACCATTTATTAAATAGGCTATCTTTCCTCCAGCGAGGGTGTTTGGCTCCTTTGTCAAAGATGAGGTGGCTGAGTGTGTCTGGAGTTGTTTCTGCATCTTCTAATCTGTTCCACTGGTCCTCAGGTCTGTTTCTTTGCCAGTTTCTTTGCTGTTTTTATCACAGTAGCTTTGTAGTATAGTTTCAAGTTGGGGGTTGTAATACCCCCTGCCATGTCTCTGTTGCCTAGAATTGCTTTTGCTATTCTGTGACCAATGGATTTTTTAAAAGTAGCTACAGGCAACATAACATTTTATAAGTAAACAACTGCTAAGCAAAGTACAGACTTCGTTTCATTTTTTAACTAGAAAGGAAACTGCAAGTACTTTCCGCTTCTAAATTATATATTCTCAAATGCTTTAATTTTTTTCAACAAGTCTATATTGCTATGACAATCTAAAATCAAAGTCCCTTTCACTTATTTATTTATTTTTGTTTGTTTGTGTTTTGAGGCAGGGTCTCCCTTTGTAGTTCAGGCTGGCCCTGAACTCACTGTGTAGCCCAGGCTGGCCTCGAACTCCCATCGATCCTCCTGCCTCCCAAGTGCTGGGATTACAAGTGTGTGCCACCACGCCCGGGTACTGTATTGCCTCAGCAATGAGGAAAGTGACTAAGACTGCTTTTGTTTTGTGGTCTTTTTTGAGTAGTTGCTCCCTAGTTTGTTGATTTCAACTGCAGTGCTTTAGCTGTCTGACCACATCGCGTTCTGCTTCACACCGCCAGGCTTTGTAACTGGTTCTCGGTATCTGAAATGTCGGTATCCATGGACACAAGGCAGCCCCATACCAGACACTGGTGACTGTACAAACAGAGAGAACACAGGAGACCCCAAGGTCTGGCTCAGGGGAGGAAAGTGACCTTTAAAGCACAGGAGTAAGGGAAACCCTTCCCCTTTCTCTCTCTCTTCTCTGTTCTTTTCTCCCAGCCCCAAGAGATCCCAAGGCAACAGTGGCAACACGGGTCTACTGGAGCCTAAAACTCTGAGGGAGGGAAACAGCTCCAACCAGAACTGTGGTGCCGGGAGGGTGGGGCAGGTGTCCTAAGTGGCATATGCCATTAACACAGTCAGGACATGTTGCCTGACTTTACTGAATAACAATACATCACAAGCTATGCCAATTTTGTCAGCTTTAACTCGCTAAGTAGTCTTAATTTCACTTGCTGCTGGGACCAAGGCAATCAAAAGTTCTTTTATTCTTTTCCAGTCTTAATTACTAATGTCTATAATGCTCAAATTAGTGTAGGCAGCTAAGTTAGATAGAAATTAATATACAGTCAGAGAGGGGCTGGGCTCTCAAGAAAGTCGGCAGAAAAAATAGACATCGGAATTGTGGCTGGAAACGAATCTGAAGACCAGGCCTCAAGATAGAGATGCAATGGACAGGCCTGCACGCCTCCCTGAGCGATGAGCAGTAACTGGGATTATACTCTAATTAGCACCACCTGGTCCAGGAAGTCCGGCTGGGCATCAGTCGCCCAGGTGGGTGACCAGAGCATCTGGACTCGTTTCTTCCCAAAAATGCCTTTGTTCTTCCCATGTACCCTCGCTAAGTGACCGCTTCCCTATTGGATCAATATTAGCTAAGCAGCTAAACTCCTAATCCTACAGGTTGATTGTAGTTTGACCCACGTTGCACCCGCCTTGTGACTTGGCTGTAGAAATCACCCCTGACAAAGGGCCTTGGTGGCCATTCCACTTTTGGGACCCCTCCTGTCTCTCAGGAGCCATCTCTCAATAAATCTTACCTACTCGTAGTTAACCTCTGTTGTTCCTTAAAATTCATTCTTCAATTTCAGGGGAACACAAACTTGGCACCCCTGACATCTAACGAGTTGGGGGTTGTATTTCTCCTATTCAGAATCACACATTACACTTCACACAGTAATACATAGGTTACAGAACACTAACAAAGGCTTCGACGTAGCCACGGCGCCTAAAGAGTCTACTTGGGAGACCACAGGCAGTTGGTCTGGTACCTTTTGACCTGATACAAAAGGTCTCAGCTGGAGGATGGACCAGGAATTCACAGACCTGGAGCCAGAGGAAGAGCTGCGGAGGTGGAGGCCCAGGGCTGTGAGGTGAACGGGGCCGTCCAAGGCTGAGTCCAAGCCTCAAGGGCAGGTGGTTTTGAAAGTGCCAGCTGAAGCCAGTTGTGCTTGAAACTGTGGAGCTGAAGCCCTGGGCACAGACAGAGGGAGGTCCTTTGTCTCTTGATTTTCTTGGGCAAGACTCTTAATGAGCAGGTGATTAGGTAACAGGCCCAGGGTACAGCCATGCCAGTTTGGGGTCCACCTCGTTTTATGAGTCTCAGGGCCAGGCCAGGAGAGCGTATCTGGTAAGTTTGATAAATTCACGTGCCCAGGTTTTCTTTCTTCCTTCCTTTTTTTTTTTTTGTGAGACAGAATCTTGCTATGTAGTTCAGACTGGCCTTGAGCTTCAAGTGATCCTCCTGCCTCAGCCTCCCAGAGTGCTGAAATTATAGACATGTGCCACCACACCCAGCTTATGCCTGAGTTTTCTGATACGACTTGCTGTGCCCGTGCATCCATGTGCTCTCAGTCCAATTCAGTAGCTTGATTTTTTATGTAAATGAATAAGTAACTTATCAGTTTGTGCTTTGTGGTTGTGCTAAGTAGAAGGTGATTATTTGTACAAAAATGTATAGAGTCATTCAAGGTTAGCACCTGTATGCAAAATGGAGTAACTCAGGCCAAGCTGCTGCTTTATAAAATAGAGTAACTCGGGGCTAGGCACAGCCTGCAAGCTGCTGTTCTCTACAACATGGAGTAACTCACAGCAGGACACAGTCTGCCCTTCACAGGGGAAAACTGAAAAACTTCATTAAGCTAATGACAAAATATACAAACAAGCCATGTGTGTGATTGAACCCAGGACCTCAGACATCTACAACTTAAATATATGCCCAGGCTTCAAGCAGAAGTTTTAAGCAAGCAAAATCAAAACGTAATTGCTAGTAATAAGAACAAAATTTTGCTGAGCTTTGTAACAGACAACTGTGATTTCAGCCCTCTGGGAAGCTGAGGCAGGAGGATGGCAAGATTCACCCCAGCCTAGGTTAACAAGATCCTGTCTCTAAACAGGAAATAAATTGCTGAGGATGTAGCTCCAAGCAAAGGCCCTGAGTTTAATCCCCAGTACAAAACAAACAAACTAATAAATAAATAGAGCAGTGTTTCTTTTAGATGAGGTCAAATTACGCTGGTCAGGTCATGCTACAGAGTCTTACCCACATCAAAGCTTTCCAATCAGACTCTGAAACTGTACGTATTGTACAGGCTTTGAAGGATTTGGCAGTTAATTAGAAGAACATGTACTCTGTATATATGCCTTCAATATCTTTTGCCAACAAATCCAGTTTGCATTAATACTGCAACTACATGTTTAGTAACTTCAACTGAATTCTTTACATTTGCTAATTGCTTGTGCAAGGTTTCAGATGCTGCTTTCAATTTCCCCTGATGTGTTTCAATAGCAATGTTGACATGTGTTGTGGAGACCCAAGGAAATTCATGTATTCTACCATGCCATGATTCAGGCAAATCCCTATACAATGTTTCTGAGGTAAATGAGGCTAGGTAAGATTTTTCCTTTATAGCAATATTGGTAACACTTGTCAATTTTATATATGCTGAATCTATAAGGAGCTGAGCATTTGACCTTGAGGTATGATTGTAATATTGTACCTTAGTGTTCGACCTATGACATATTATCCATACAATATTCCTTTTTTTTTAACCATATGTCGGGACAGCTGCTATATATTAATGGGATAATGATTGGTGGTTGGGATCGTACGATCAAATGTATAATAATGATACTGATTATTTATGTACCATTTCCTCATTTATAAAATATTCTGGCATGTATAATGCATCAGTCTGGCTGAAATTTGAAATCTGTGATCATTGCATGTTTCTGGAATTGCTTTGGTGTATAAAAAGAGAATTACTGGGCAATAACACTCTTGTGGGCAAAATAGGTAGTAGGACATGATAGTTATGGTGGCAGGGATGGTTAGAATATAACTAATGATGGTTATGAGTGTGCATAAGTGGAACACAGCTAAAGCTCAAATGTATTTTGTCTGAGTTTGGATATTGACGCTTGAACACAAATGGATGTTACAGTTGCATGTAGGGTTGCGGGTACTAGTTTTCTGTTGGATTCTGTAGGGGTCTTTCCAATGCTGCTGTTACTGCTATGGTGGCTAAAATGAACGAAGTTCATTTATGTTCCTAGTTATGTAGGTTAATATTGTTGATTTTCTTTAGTCATAAATTTCCCTTGTGTCCTATTGTCCAATAGGTATTTTCATTTCCTGGTGCCAAGATTTCTTGTGGGGAAATATTGTTATCCTTCACTTTGTAAGGGACCATGTTATGTTTCACTGTGTCCCTACTCTATATTTCCAATTACTGTATTTAAATAAGAGTGTGGGCTTCCCTTAATTCTTCATTCTCTCTGACATAGACTGAAACATGCTAGAGCTGGAGCAGTTTGGCTGGAAAATTAGAAAGTCTGGTAATATTCTAATGGTAATTCTCTTTTCAATAGCCCTTTACATCTTTCTGTGTCTCCTACTGCTGTAGAGTTATATAGTGAGTTTTACAAATTGCAGATCCAACCTCATACCTCACCAGTCCCAGCTCCAGAACTGCCCCAGAAGAGAGAAATCATCTCAATTTAGTGTAAGACGGTATCTGTGGTCTGTACGCAGCCAGGGCCAGTGTAATTGCCCATGAATGGCTACTTCATGGTGCTCATTTGAGTGGAGAGCAGAATCTAAAACCTGAGTCAGGAAGTAGGTGGGATGTAAGCAGAAACAATGAGCCTCCAGTGCACATTTCTTTAGGGTTTCTAACGAGTTGTTCCAAAACATTTCCTGGTTCACTGACTTAAAAATTGACTTATTGGGGCCCCAAGGATATAGCTCAGTGGTGGAGAGAGTGCTTAGCATGTCTGAGGCCCTGGGTTCAGCCCCCAGAGCCAAAAAAAATAGAAGTGACTAATTTATATGTTTGTCATTAGTTAAAGGAAGTTTAATCCTCTCACTGGAATATTGAAATAAATTTTATTATTATCAGTACTATGCGATGTGGGCAGGAAATGCTTCTCTTCTTCTCATACTTCCACTGAGGACTAGAAACTTCCACCACCTCACCCCATGAGGATACAGTCTCCGTCCCTCTCCCTCTCCTTGAAAAGGGACTTATCTGATTGGCTAGACTTGGGCAATGAGCACTGACTGCTCCAGTCTTGTCTTGTCTTGTCTTGTCTTGTTTAGTTTAGTTTTGTTTTGTAACTCGGTTGCTACGTTGCCCAGGCTGGTCTCAAATTCCTGGGCTCAAGTGATCCTCCTGCCTCAGCTTTCCAAGTGTCTGGGACTATGGGTGAATGCCACCACACAGGACTTGCATGCTTCCTCTTTCGGACCAGTGAATCCTCTTCATTTATCATCGGTCCCTTTCTCTGGAGGGAGAGCTGGGGCAGTGTATTTGTAGCAGGCGCTGGGTTCGTGCATTCAATGCAAGAGTCATGAATTGGAAAGCACTTCTGGCTCAGACCCAAACCACTGTCTCCTCAGCTTCCCCATAATAAAGCAGATTTTGTTTGGGGTTTTTTGGTTTTTGGTTTTTTTGGTACTGGGGATTGAACTCAGGACCCTGCGCTTGCGAGGCAGGTGGTGGAACCACTGAGGTAAATCCCCAGCCTGTAAAGCAGATTTTGGTTTGGGGTTTTTGTTGTTGGTGGTGGTGGTTATTGGCTTTTGGTTTTTTGTTGTTTTTTTATGTTTTATTTTTTATTTTTTATTTTTTTTGTACCAAGGATCGAATTGTTGTTGTTTTTAAGACAGCATCTCTCTCCAAAATGCAATCACTATTCTCTTGCTCACTGGCTACTCTGTAAGGCAGGTAAGGCAAGGATAAGCTGATTGGGGCTGGCACTTTTCATCTTAGTTTTCAAGGCTGATTGTTTTCTAGCTAAGTCTTACTTTGGGGAAAACATGGTACCATCATCTTTGTAGCCTTCTATGATTTGTATAACACCTCTCATATTTTTCATACTCAAATCAGTCATAGTGGCAGTTAGAGTGCCAACTTGATTGGCTTTGGGATCTGCCCAGGAGACTGATGTGTCTGGGTGGGCCCTAGAGTTGTGAGTTGGGGTCTGTCTGGTCTCTGGCCCCCTCTTCTCCAGAACTGTTCCTCTGCTTTGCTTCTCACTCACCATGAACTAAGCAATGTTGCTCCACCATGATTTTTTTTTTTTTTTGGTACCAGGGATCGAACTTGGGTCCTTGTGCTTACGCAGCAGGCAGCGAAACCACTGAGCTAAATCCCTGGCTCACCACCATGATATTTCTGACTTGGAGCCAGCTGACCATGGACTGAATCTCCCTAAAACTGTAAGCTAAGTGAAATCTCTCCTCCTTTAAGTTGTGGCTGTTGGATATTGTGTCCCAGCAATGGGAAAGCTAACTGATACAGTCATCTTTTGCTATATGGTTTCAGGATTTCACATCATGCTTAGAAATGCCATCTACACCTCTAAAATTATAAAATAATTTTCACAGATGGTCTTTTTGTTGTTTTGATGCTTGTTTTACAATACTGGAGATTGAACCCAAGGCCTCACATGTGCTAGGCAAGCATTTTATCACTGAAGTGTATTCCCAGCCTTTTATTTTGCTTTGAGACAGGGCTTGCAGTGTAACCCAGAATGGCTTCAAACTCGCCATCCTCCTACTTCATTCTCTCAAGTAGCTGGGATTACAGGTGTGCACCACCATGCCCCGCTGGACAAATAGTTCCTGTATTAAGAGCTTCTCGGCCCAGCCAAGGATTACCTGATTAGCTATTACTGACCTCACACTGCCTCAAGGCTTCCAACGGAGACAATAGCTATGTATTCCCCTACTCTCTACGCACTTCCTGTTATTATATTTGAATCTGAAATTTCCCAAAGGCCATGCGCTGAAGACTTGGTGGCCAGCCAGGAGCACCATTGGAAATGATGTTTTTAGGATGTGGGGCCTGGTAGATGGATGTGAGGTCACTGAGGGTGAGTCTTAGAGGAGATACTAGGACCCTGGCCCCTCCTCTCTCTCTCTTCCTGCTTCCAGCTGCCAAGGGATGAGCAGCTTTGCTCCACCATGTGTTCCCTATCACGGTGTCTGCCTCTCCCGAAGCAGTGGGACCAAGCAACCACCGACTGAAATCTCTGAAACAGTGAACCAAAACAAGTTGATTGTCCTCCTTACATGTTGATTATCTCAGAGGTTTTTTACACAGTGGAAAGGTAACATATTTCCCATGATCCACCCTGCCATCTGGCCAAGGCTTGGCAGCAGTGTGAAGAAACCCTGCTACACGACAGCTATCATGACCCCTGTGCTCAAATTTTATTTGGACACATACACCAAGGTACCACATCTTGTATGAGTAAGAATACGTAGCAGTCCCTGGCAGTCACCTACTGTAAGTAACAAGAGTTCTGCTTACTAACAGCCTTTGCAGTCCACATGTAGACTTGCTCAAGGTACAACCTAGGAGCTCAGAGAAGCTGCCAGCAGGCAAAGACTTGAAATTTTTTTTTAATTTTTAAGTTTTTATTTTATTAGTACATGTTTTAGTTCATGCAGTTTACAGTCATCTTGGGGCATGGTTACATGTACTTACCACAGCTTGTTTCTTATTATAAATCCTCTTCCTCTTCCCTCCCGCTCCCTCCTTCCTCCTCCAATTCCCCTATCCCATTTTTCATTCAGTTTTGGTTTTGGTTTTGTTTCTTTTTGAGACAGGGTCTCACTATGTAGTGCAGGCTGGCCTTGAACTCACTGTGTAGCCCAGGATGGCCTTGAACTCATGACAATCCTCCTGCCTCAGCCTCCCAAGTCCTGGGATTACAGGAATGTGCCACTATGCCTAGCAAAAATGTAACAGTATTGACAGACGTGTCTGGAGTGGGAAGGGGCCTCCATACAGCCTGACTGCACTCAGGTTGGAGTGGAGAATGGCAGTATGATAGCCAGAGGGGACACTGAAGCAAACTGTCCCAGTCCATGGGGACCCAAGGGGTAGTAAAATCAGCCAAGGCACACCCTCATAGCCAGCGCAGAGACAAGTGAGAAAGACAGGCACTTTTCACCAGTCTCGGTGGGAGGTGGAGGTGGAGGTGGACAGGCACTGCAGCTGGATTCCACCATCAGTACTTTGTACTAATGTGTGTGTTTGGATCAACTTTTTCTTGCCCAGGGCAGTGGTGCACACCTGTAATCGCAGTTACTCGGGTGCTAGAGGCAGGAGGATTGCAAGTTTAAGGCCAGCATGGGCAATTTAATGAGATCCTGACTCAAAAATTTTTAAATTTTTAAAAATATTTTCTTTATTACTATCTACTTGTATTACATTGAAATAAAAATTTTAAAATTTGTAAATTTTTAAATTGGGCTGGGAATTTAGCTCAGTGGCACCGCGTCTGCCTGGCAAATGCAAGCAAGGTCCTGAGTTCAATCAGTGGTACCGGAAAAAATAAATTAATTAAAATTAAAATTAGAAAATGAAAAAACTAGGGATATAGTTCAGTGGTTGAGCACTTTTCTAATATGTGTGTCCCTGAGTTCAATCTTTGTACCACAATAAATAAATAAACTTTTTAAAATTAAAAACTATATGTCTATTTTAGAAGAAATATACACCAAACAGCACACAAATGCACCCAGACCACTAATCCCCTTCCCTAGAAACAATACTTTGGCCACGTTTCTGATTTTCTTCCAGAAATAGTCTGAGGATGTACAAGGATAAGCACCTATATAGATTCCCCTTTTTACACGAATGAGAACATAATATACAAAATACACACTTTCTGGAGACAGGACCTGGTACAGAGACCATGCTGCCATAGAACTCACTGTCCTTCTGCCTCAGTCTCCTGAGATCTGGCGTTGCAGGCGTGGGCCACCATGCCCAGCTCAAGCTATACACTTGTTTTTAGTACTGGAGATGGAATCCAGGGATGCTCTACCACTGAGCTGCATCCCAAGCTGTTTATTTTGTATTTTGAGACAGGATCTAACTAAGTTCCCCAAGCCTGCCTCAAACCTGCAATCCTTCTGCCTTAACCTCCCCAGGAGCTAGAACTATAGGTGTGAGCCACCACACCTGGCTCAAAATATTCACTTAAATTTCATTATTCATGCCAGAGATCACTCCAAAATGGAGCTGTTCACTTTTTCCTCCCACTACATTAACAGTGCTATATTGTTGGGAACCCTCAAGACGGAAGCTCCCCCTTTTAAACAGGCATTTTGGTTGTTGAATTCATTTGCTGCCTCTAACAATTTTGCCTCGGTCAATCTTCTTCAGAATATACATGTGTTCAGCTACACTTCAATAGGTACAATGAATATTCTGTCTTCTCATAATTAGTTAGTGAGAAATATTATCTTCTCATTTTCATTTCTTATGTGTGAAGTTGGAGGTTTTAAAACATATATGTATCAAATTATATTTCATTTTTAGTGAACTTCCATCTTTTGCCTACTTACTGTTTTATTCATGTGTGAGGTATAAGAAAATTCTTCTGTTAAGAAAATTAGTTTTGCCACACATGGTGGCACTTGCCTGTAACCCCAGCTACTCGGGAGGCTGAAGGAGGACCACAAGTTCAAGGCCAGCCTGGACAACTTAACAAGACCCTGTCTCAAAATAAAAGAATAAAAAGGGCTCAGGACCTAGCTTAGTGTCAGAACAAGAGGAGGAGGAGCGGGGGGCAAGGAGAAAATCATTCTTTTCATACCAAATTTAAAACTCTTTAGACAAATTTTTTTTGGCTTCTGTTTTATATCTTATTTTAAAAACATACCTCACTTCAAAATTATTTTGTGAAATGACATGATAATTTCTTCTAGTATTTTTTAAGTTTCTTTTTTACATTCAAGACTCTACATGGAGAGTCATCAAAGTGACAGAGGCTGGCAGCAAAATACATACAGTCTCTCTCGGACCTGGAAAAACAACAACTTGAAGAGAAAAAACAGAAGTAGATCTCCAGGAATGGGGAGAGAGCTGACAGAAAAACTAGAACCTACAGAGAAGATAGAGAAATAGATGGACACTGTTGACTGACCATGCCCAGGGGGAAAGGTGGGGCAGGATTCAGTATTCACAACAAAACCCCCGAGTGTGGAAACAAAATTGGTCTTACCAGTGACTCTCTCCCATATCTGGTGGATTCCAGCACTGCAGACCCTGGAGGAAACTGCTCATTCAAACACACGGAAGAATTTTTTGGACTCATTTGTTTTTTTCTGCATTGATTTTTAGGCAGTTGGGGGCTCTTTTTTCTCTTTATTCTTTACTTTTTTCTTGTTTTTTTCTTTATGGTACTGTTTTTTCTCTGTTCTCTTCTTGTTTGTTCTTTTTTGTTACTTTTATCTCATTCATTAACTTTCCTTTACTGATTAGTAGGATCCTCTATCTCACTTTTCGCTCCTCCTTCTCATCTTCTTTTTATTTGTTTTTCAAAATTTACTTCCCTTGAGGGCCGGGGATTTAGCTCAGTGGTTCTGCCACCTGCCTTGCAAGTGCAGGCTCCCGAGTTCAATCCCTGGTACCAAAATTTACTTCCTTCTTTCTCCTGTTCTCCATCTTTACAAGTACAACTCTTAAGCTTTATTAGTCTTTAGATGTTTAGTTAACACTATGCTATTATTGTTGAATTTTTTTATATTGTTAATTGTGGTATAATTGTTGCATTAGTACTAGATGTTTACTGTATGCCAATATTTACTGTGTCTTTTTATTTGTGTTATAAAAACAGATCTCTTTTCTGTGATTAAGGGTGGTAGAGTGGTAGTTTTTATTGGTTTGATATGTCAATATCCAGATTGTCTCTGACTCTGGCATTTATTGTTGCTGATTTTGTTGCTGATGGTGGCATAATTATTGCTTTTTATTGGTTTTTACTGTATGTCAGTTAGGGAGAAGGGGAAAAAAAGAAATCGGCAACAGGAAAATAATGCAATGACAGGAATAAGTCAATGCCTTCTACAATAACTCTCAGTGTGAATGGTCTCAATTCCCCAATCAAAAGACACAGACTGGCAGATTGGATCAAAAAACAAAACCCAATAGTATACTATATACAAGAAACACATTTAATTCAAAAATAAATTTATACACTAAAAATCAAAGGATAGAAAACAATATTCTATCCAATAGGAGCCTGAAAACAAACAGGAGAAGCTGTCATATTTTCAGACAAAGTGCACTTCAAGTCAAGACTGATCAGAAAAGGCAAAGAAGGGCCAGGGATCTAGCTCAGTGGTGCCACTGCCTGCCTCATAAGCACAAGGTCCCAAATTCTATCCCTGGTACCAAAAAAAAAAAAAAGAAAGAAAAAGCAAAGAAGGTTACTACATATTGGTTAAGAGAACAATTCAACAGAAAGAGATCATTTTAAACATATACGTACCAAATATCAACACACTCAACTTCATAAAACAAACACTACTAACCATAAAAGATGACGTAAACATCAACACAGTTATATTGGGTGTTATAGCTTGTATCTAAATGTTCCCACAAAGCCTCATGTGCTCATTGGTGGGGCTTTTAGGAGGTGGCTGTATCATGGATGTGTGACGCCAGATTAGGGTGTGTGATACTGGGATTAATGATGTATGATAACTAAATTGGCTTAGCATAGTTCTGGCTGTGGATAATGGGCAGAGTCACCCTGAGTGTGGTATATCTTGGATGGAATATAAAGGGAGGCTTTTTGTTGCTGGTGTTTTCTGCCTCCATTTTCCCCTGCCATGGACTGTTGTTTTGTGTTTTTTTTAATCAATTGTTATCTAATGGGGGGGGTACCAGGGATCAAACTAGGGACCTCGCGCTTGCAAAGCAGGCAGCAGAACCACTGAGCTAAATCCCTAGCCCCATGGACTATTTTTGCCTCTGCAACATCCCTCTGCCATGCCACCATGCCTTGGAGTCAGTTGACTATGAACTTAAACCTCTACAAACTGTGAGCCAAAATAAACCTTTCCTCCTTTAACTTGTGAGTGCCAAGTATTTCATCTCAGTAATGAGAAAAGTAACTAAGACAGTGGGGGACCTCCATACCTCACTGATAAAAATAGACAAATCAACTTGACAAAAAAAATCAACAAAGAAATATCAGAGTTGAAGCACACCTTTAAAACAAATGGAATTAATAGATATCTACAGACTGTTCACACAATAACAACAGAATACACGTTCTTCTCAGTAGCACACAGAACTTTCTCCAAAATAGACCATATATATCCCTTCAACATGCTTAATTAAATGCAAAAGAATCAAAATTGCCCCATGCATACTATCAGATGATAGTGCAATGAAACTAGAAATTAATGACAAAAGAAACCACAGAAATTATGCAAACACAAGGAAATTAAACAATAAACTCTTGAATAATCAATGAGTCACAGGAGAAATCAAGGGAGAAATTAGACAGTTCCTAAAATCAAATGATAATGCCAGTACAACATACCAGAACCTATAAGACATAATGAACATAGTCCTAAGAGAGAAAGGTATAGCTGTGAATGCCCACAATAGAAAAATAGAGTGAGCACAAATGAATAACCTAATGATGTACCTTAAGGTCCTAGAAAAACAAGAACAATCCAAATCCAAAGCTAGTATAAGGAAGGAAATTATAAAGAGCAGAGAAGAAATTATGCAAATAGAGGCTAAAAAACTATAAATAATCAATGAATCTAAGATCTAGCTCTTTGAAAGAATTAACAAAATAGACAAAGCTTTAGCCAACTTTACCAAAAAAGAAAAGCAAAGACCCAAATCAATGCAGTCAGAAATGAAAAAGATGAGACACCACACTAATCCAGAACATTATTAATAACTACTTCAAAAAACTGTGCTCCAATAAATTGGAGAATTCAAAAGAAATGGATAGATTCCTAGATACATATCAGTTACTGAAACTGAATAAAAAGATATAAAAATTCTGAATAAGGGCCAGGGATTTAGCTCAGTGGTTCTGGAGCCTGCCTCTCAAGCACAAGGTCTTGAGTCCGATCCCCAGTACCAAAAAAAAAAAAAAATTCTGAATAATCCAATAACAGGCAATAAAATTCAAGCAGTAATAAAAAAAAATCTACCAACTAAGAAAAGTCCAGGACTTGATAAATTCACTTACCAGAACTACAGAAAAGATCCAATCCCAATACTTCTCAAACTCTTTGATTAAATTAAAAGGGAAAAAATTACTCCCAAAGTCATTCCTGGAAGTTAACATTACCCCGACTCCAAAACCACAAGAATTCAACTGAAAAAGAGAATTACAAGCCAATCTCTAATGAACATAGATGGAAAAATCCTCAACAAGATACTGGCCCAAAACAATCATCAAAAACATCATAGAGGACTTTCAGGAAGATGGCAGAGTGATGAACAGCAGAAAAATAGTCTCTCCAAGATTTGGTGTCCAGATTCTGAAATACAGCAACATGAGGAAGAGAAGAATAAAGGAAGTGGATCCCTGAGACCCAGCAAGGATCTGAGGCAAGAACTGAAGCCCACAGGGAGAGCAAAGAGAGACTTCAGTGAAGTAGAAGGAGATGTGAAGTAGTGTTTTGTCCCTGAGCCCTGACTTACTGCGTGGGAAGGGTGGCCCGAACCTGCAGATGCACAGTGACTACTGGCGAGCCTAGAGACCTCCAAGGAGAAATGCACAAGTGGAACAGAGCAGCGGACACAGAGGACCACAGTGGCTGATGAGTTATTCCAGTTCAGACATCACCCAGGAGAAGGCTATTGTCTTGGAGCCATCTTGGCGAGGGACCAACTGAGCTTGGAACTCAAAGCAACTGCTGGATCCATCTAACAGCTCCCAGCATCAGGGTGAGGTGGAACTGAGTTCAAGTTGGCAGGAGGTCAAGGAGCCAAGTTCAAACCAGCAAGGAGCTGACTTCAAGCTGACAGGGGGTATGTAGAGTGTTGCAAACAGAACAAATTGGGCTGAAGCCTCACAGCCAGAAACCAGCCTGAACATCAATGGAACTGAAAGTGCAGGCTCCTTGGGATTACCTACTATCCCGCCGTAAATCTATGGCTGGCCTGCTGGGATTAATCAACATGGATCTGAGCTCTGTCTGCCCACTCTATCTACTAGTGACAGCAAAGACATACCTTGAAGTGGACTTTTTTCCCCTTATTTTCTTCTTTTACTTTTCTAGTTTTTATTTTGTTTTGTTCTTGATTGTTCCTTTTTGTTTTTATACAAGAGTGAACATTGTTTCTGGGTTTTTTGTTGTTCTGATCTGCTCTTGCTTATATTTCTTCCTTCTCTCTTTCAAGCCTGTCTTCATCAGTTTCCCAAAGTTCATGTAATCTTCCTTTCTCCTCCAGGCCTGCTTCTAATATCTTCCTCTTCTTCTGTTTCTCTATTTTCCCCCAACTCCTTTTAAATTTTCTCCTCTGAGGGTAAAATCACTATACTGAAGGCATATTTACTGTATATGCTTTTCTGGTTTGTTCTAGATTTTGTTATATAACCACAAATATACTTGATACAATTAAAGGTATCAAATCAATGTTGAACCTCAAGCTTCTAGAAAAAGAAGAAGTCAAGACCAAAGCTCATACAAGGGAGAAAATTATAAAAATCAGAGCAGAAATTAATGGAATAGAGACCAAGAAAACAATACAAAGAATTAATTAATTAAAAGAGTTGGTTTTTTGAACAATTAAATAAAATTGACAAACCATTAGCCAATCTTATAAAAAGGAAAGGTGATTTCCTTATGCTATACTGGATATTTATCATCTTCTTGTGTCTACATTTTAATTGGGTTGTCTATTAATGAGCTCTAAGAATTCTTTATATATTCTGCTCATAGGTTATATGCATTGTAAATATGGTCTGTTCAAGGACTACTTTTCATTTTAATGAGGTCATTTAAAGTTCTAAATTTTGATGGAATCTCATTTATCAATTTTTTTTCTTTTATACATCATGTTTTTTGTATCCTAGGTAGTTCTTGCCTACCCTGAATTCATAAATATTTTCTCCTATAATTTTTTCTTAAAGTTTTATACTTCTAGGCTTTCTTATTTAGGTTCATAGATACCTTCAAGTTATTTTCATGTATGGAAAAAAAGGGTTGAGATTAATTTTTTATATATGGATACCAGGTGTTCTAGTGCCATTTGCTGAAGACACTATCTCTTCCTCGGCTCTTGAATCGAGTTTATATTCTATAAAATGCTAATGTTAAATAATCTTTCAAAATTCAGTGGACCATATATGTGTGGTTCTATTTCTAGATTCTCTGTTTTATTCAAATGATCTATACGTCTTTCCTTACACCAACACTGCCTTGATTACTGTAGCTTTAGAAAAAGTCTTAAAATTGGGTGCTAAACGTCTTCCAACATTGTTTTTGTTTTTGTTTTTGTTTTTGGCTTTTCTGGGTCCTTTGTACTCCTACATAACTTTTAAATTTCAATATCCAATTCTTCATTTATAGCAAGTATACACAGATCTGAATTTTTATATATACCTTGTGTTTTCTAATCCTGCTAAATTCAAGTACAAGTTCTAGGGGCTCCTAGAGATTTTTTAGTATTTTCTCTGTAGATGATCATTTCATCTACATATAAAGATTTTGCTTCTGCTGTGCTAATCCTATCCTAGTTGTGTCATTTTATTGCCAGACTATTTTGGTTTAGACCTGTGTTTCAAAGTCTAATGGACAGATGAAGAGTAGACATGTATGCCCTTGTTCCCCACTTTAGGGAGAAAGCATTGTATCGTCTCCATTCATAGAAGGAGTTTCTGTTGGAAGTATGGAGTACATGTCTTTGATCTGTTGAGAAGGTTCTGATCTACTTCTAGGCTCCTGATAGCTTTTACCATGAACAGTTGTAGAATTTAGTCCAATACTCTTTCTCCAACTAGTGACAGGATCATATGGCTTTCTCCTTTCCTCTGTTAAAATGATTACTTTTGGGGGTGGATCTTCCAATGCTGAACTAACACTGCCATCCCTATAATAAAACCACTTTCTACATACTGCCAGATCTCACTTCCAAGAGTTTGTTTTGTTAAACAAATTTCTATCTATGTTCATACCTTTTTCTTCTATTATCTTTATCCAGTTTTAGGATTAGCACAATGTTGAGTTCCTAAAATGAGGGGAGAAGTGTTCCTTCTTTTTTCTGCTTTAAATGTTTGATATAATTTAGCAGTTAAAATGTTTATGAGCCTGCTGTTGTCATATAGGTAGGTTTTCAAGCTAGGAATATACTTTCTTTAATAGGTGCTATTCAAATTTTATATTTCCTCCAGAGTTAATTTCATTAATTTGTCTTCTAAGTTACTTCTTAGAAGTTGTCAAATTTATTTCAAAAAACATTTTTGTAATATGCTTTCTATATCCTTTTAAATTCTGTAAAATCTGTAGTAATGTCTCCTAGATCTTAATATTGTAATTTTAAAAATGTATAACTGATATTGTGTAACAGGAACAGAAGGTCTAAAAGAGCAGGGGAATTGTGAGGGGTAGGGGAAGGGAAAAAAGGGAAAGGAAAAAATATGAGAAGAGGAAAAAATGGAAATAAGGTCTTTGCAAATAGGGAAGGGTGGAGGGAGTGAAGGGAGGGCAAGGGAAGGGGAAAAAAAATAAGAACCAAGAGACTCATGTAATGGTACAAGATCCCAATGATGAATGTAACTGTATTTTATACCTAAAATGTACCAATAAAGTTAATAGGAGGGAAAAAAAAGAAATCAACCAATAACAAATGCTGGCGGGAGTGTGGGGAGAAAGAAACCCTTCTCTATTGTTGGTAGGAGTGAAGACTGGTGCAACCACTGTGGAAATCAGTATGAAGATACCTCAAAGAACTGGGACTGGAAGTCCCATTTGACCCAGCTATTCCTCTGCTGGGTATCTTCCCAAAAGAATTAAAAGAATCTTACCACAGTGATATATGCTCACCCCTGTTTATAGTGGCACAGTTTGTAATAGCTAAAATTTGGAAACAGCCCAAATGCCCATCAACTGGAGATTGGATAAAGAAGATGTGGTTTTTCTATAAAATGGAGTACTACTCAGCCATAAAGAATGAGAAATTAGAGACATTTAGAGCTAAGTGGATGCACATTGAGGCCATACTCTTAAGTGAAATAAATAGGACACGTGTAAATACAGAACAGTTTATCTGGTGTAAAAAACTAAAAGTGTAAATAAAGATCAAAATGTATAATTGATATTGTGAAATAGGAAGAAAAGGTTTAAAGGAGTAGGGGAAATGGGAGGGGTGGGGGAAAGAAAAGAAGGGAAAAGAAAAAATACAAGAAAAGGAAAAAAATGGAAACAAAGTCTTTGTAAATGGGAAGGGAAGAGAAGTTGAAGGGAGGGCAGGGGAATGGGGAAAAAATAAAAACCAAGATACATCATGTAAAGGTACAAGATCCCAATGATGAATGTAACAGTATTGTATACCTAAAATGTACCAATAAACTTAATAAAAAAAAAAAAAGGAAAGGTGAAATCACAATAGATTCTGCAGAAATCCAGAAGGTCATCAATACCTACTTTGAAAACCTGTATTCTAATAAGATGGAAAACTCAGCAGAAATGGACAGATTCCTAGGTACATGTGAATTACCAAAGCTGAATCAAGAAGATATGAAAATTATTAATAACAATCAATGAAATTGAAGATGAAATTAAAAACCTACCAACAAAATTAAGCCCAGGACCTAATGGGTTCATACTGGATTCTACAAGAAAGTTAGAGAAGAACTAGTGCTGCTACTCCTCAAACTCGTTAATGAAATTGAAAGGGAAAAAATACTCCCAAATTCATTCCTGGAAGAAAGCATTACTCTGATATCTAAACCAGAGAAGGATCCAACCAAAAAAGAGAACTATAGGCCAATCTCCCTAATGAACATGACAAAAAAAATCCTCAGTAAGATACTAACAAAGAGAATGCAGCAAATCATCAACAAGATTATACACTATGACCCATTAGGATTCATCCCAAGGATACAGGGATGGTTCAACATATGTAAATCAATGAATGTAATACATCATATTAACAGAGCCAAGAACAAAAACCATATGATCATCTCAATAGATGGAGAAAAAGCATTTGGCAAAGTCCAACACCCATTCATGATAAAAATCCTACAGAAAATTGGAATAGATGGTCTTTATCTCAACTGATAAAAACCATCTATGACAAACCAATAACCAACATCATACTAAATGGTCAAAAAATGAAAACTTTCAATCTAAAATCAGTAACAAGATGAAGATGTACACTCTCACCACTCTCATTCAATATAGTTCTGGAAACATTAGCCAGAGCAATCAGACAAGAGGAAGAAATAAAAGGAATAAGGATAGGAAAAGAAGAGGTTAAATTGGGGCAGGGAATTTAGCTCAGTGGTTCCACTCCCTGCCTTGCAAGCACAAGGTCCTGAGTTTGATCCCCAGTACCAAAAAAACGAAGAAGTTGGGCTGGGGATTTAGCTCAGTGGTTCCACCACCTGCCCTGCAAGCACAAAGACCCAAGTTCGATCCCCAGTACCAAAAAAAAGATAATAAATTAAATAAAATAAAAAGAAGAGGTTAAATTATCATTATTTGCAGATGGCATGAAATTCTATGTAGAAGCCCCAAAAATCTCCACCAAAAAATTTCTAGATTTAAAAACCAAATTCAGTAGTGTAGCTGGGTACAAAGTCAACACTCAAAAATCGATAGCATTCCTGTACACAAATAACAAACTCACTGAGGGAGAAATTAGAGAAACAACATCTTTCACTATAGTATCCAAAAAAACAAAAAGAGAAATACCTAGGAATTAATCTAACAAAAGAAGTAAAAGACGTTTACATTGAAAACTACAGTATTCCAAAAAAAAGAAATCAAGAAGATATCAGAAAATGGAAAGATATCCCTTGTTCTTGGGTTAGGAAGGACCAATATAGTGAAAATGGCCATACTCCAAAAATTGTTGCAAGATTTAATGCAATTCTGACCAAAATTCCTATAGCATATTTCACAGATTTAGAGAAAACAATTCTAAAATTCATTTGAAACCAGAAGAGACCTAGAATAGCAAAAGCAATTTTGGGTAACAAAGGCAAGTCAGGGGGCATCACAATCCTTGACTTGAAATTATATTACAAAGCTATTGTGATAAAAACAGCATGGTCTGGGCAAAAATACAGACCTGAGGATCAATGGAACAGATTAAAAGATGTAGAAACAACTCCAAACACACTCAGCCACCTTATCATTGACAAAGGAGCCAAACACCTTCACTGGAAGAAAGATAGCCTCTTTAACAAATGGTGCTGGAACAACTGGCTTTCCACATGCCAAAGATTAAAAGTAGACCCGTATCTTTCACCATGCACTAAACTAAAATCGAAATGGATCAAAAATCTAAATATTAAAACAGAAACTCTAAATCTTCTGGAAGATAAAATAGGTAGAACTCAAGAAGACATTGGTATAGGCAAAGACTTTATGAGCAAAACCCAAATCACACAGGAAATATTACAAAGAATCAACAACTGGGATCTTATCTTATTAAAAAGCTTTTGCACAGCAAAAGAAACCACCAACAGAGTGAAGAGACAACCCACAGAGTGGGAAAATATCTTTGCCAGCTGTTCCTCAGACAAAGGACTAATATCTAGAATATATAAAGAACTCAAAAAAATTAGACACCCAATATTTAAAGATTCAGTCCAAAAATGGGCATCTGAAATGAACAGACCCTTCTCAGATGAAGAAGCAGAAATGACAAATAAATATATCTTAAAATGTTCAACATCACTAGTCATTCAAGAAATGCAAATGAAAACAATACTGATATTCCGTCTCACTCCAGAAAGAATGTCTATTATTAATAAATCAGCCAATATCAAATGCTGGTGGGGATGTGGGGGGAAAGGGAACCCTTCTCCATGGTTGGTGGGAGTGTAGACTGGTGCAACCACTGTAGAAATCAGTATGGAGCTTCCTCAAAAATCTAAAACTAGAGCCAGGGATTTAGCTCAGTGGTTCTGCTGCCTGCTTCACAAGCGCAAGGTCCCGAGTTTGATCCCCAGTACAAAAAAAAATTTTTTTTAACTAAAAGTTCCATTTGACCCAGCTATTCTCCTTTTTAATATCTTCCCAGAGAATTAAAAGGATTATACTACAGCAGTATATGCATACCCATGCATATAGTGGCACAGTTTTTAATAGCTTGGAAACAGCCCAAATGCTCATCAACAGATGAATGGATAAAGAGGGTGTGATTTTTCATATAATGGAGTACTACTCTGCCATAAAGAAGGATAAGCTTAAGACATTTCTAGCTAAATGGATGCACTTGAGACCATACTCTCATACTCCTTTTTTTTTTTAACCAAAACATTTATTGGTACATTTTAGGTACTCATAATGATAACATTCATTATAGGGAATTTTTACCTGTACATGATATGTCTTTCATCTTTTTTCCCATTCCTTTCCCCTCCCTTTGACCCCTCTTCCCCTCCTTATTTACAAAAGCTTTGTTTCCATTTTTTCCTTCTCTTCTCTTTTTTTCTCTCTTCTTTCCTCCTCCCCCCTTCCTTGTTCCCCTTCTCATTTCAACATTTCATTCCTATTTCCCAGTATCTGTTATACATTTTGGAGACCATACTCTTAAGTGAAATAAATCGGACATGGTTCTCTAGTGTGAGAAACCAAAAATGTAAATAAGTACCAAAATGCATAAAAGATATTGGGAAATGGGAAGAAAATGTTCAAATGAGAAGGGGAACAAGGTGGGGGACAAAAGAAGGTATAAGGAAAAAAATTGAAACAAAGCTTTTGTAAGCAAGGAAGTGAAGAGGGACTGAAGTGAAAGGGAAGGGAATGGGAAAAAAAGAAGAAGCAAGATATGTCATGTACAGATACAAATTCCCTATGATTAATTTTATCATTATGTATATCTAAAATGTACCAATGAAATAAAATTAAAATTAAAATATCCTACGTCTTGACCAAGTAGGCTTCATCCTAGGGATGCAAGGATGGTTGGACATAGGCAAATCAATAAATGCAATGTATCACAAACAGAAACAAGGACAAAATCCATATGATCATTTTAATAGACCCATAAATAGCCTTTGTCAAAATCCAACACCCACTGATGATTAAAAAAAACCTGAAAAAATATACAGTATAGAAGCACCTTATCTCCATCTGATAAAAGCTATTTATCACAAACCTACTACCCACATCATATTAAATGAGAGAAAATCAAAAGCTCTTCCTCTAAAATCAGGAACAAAACAACAATGTTCACTATCACCACTCCTGATCAATATAGTACTCGAAACTTTACCCAGAGTAATCAGTCAAAAGAAAGAAATTAAAGGGGAATATGAATCAGAAAAATAAAACATGCATCAAGAAAAATGAAATACTTAGGAATTAACCTTATCGGGAAAAGTGAAAAATGTCTACAATGAAAACTATAGTGCCTGAAAAAGGAGACTGAAGAGCACGTCAGAAAATGGAAAGACATCACCTATTCCTTGACAGGCAGAACCAATATTGTCAAAATGGCCATATTTCCAAAGCTGCTATATGGATTTAATTCAATTACAATCAGAATACCAACAGCAGTCCTCATAGAACTACATAAAATGATCCTAAAATTCATATGGAACCAGAAGAGACCCAGAATAATAAAAGCAATCCTGAGCTTGGCCCGGGAATGGTAGCACATGCCTGTAATACCAGCACTCAGGAGGCCGAGGCAGGAAGATCACTGCAAGTTTGAGGCCAGGCTGGGCTACATAGTGAGACCCCATCTTTTAAAAAACTTCAACAATCCTGGGCAACAAGAGCAAAGCAGGAGACCTTACAACCCCAAATTTCAAGTTATACTACAAAGCTACAGTGATAAAAACAGCATAGTACTGAGAAAAAAGCCAGACATGTGGCTCAGTGGAACAGAACTGAGGATATAGAAACACCCCAGGCACATGCAGCCATCTGATCCTTGACAAAGGGGCCAAAAATAAACACTAGAGGGAAGACAGCTTCTTTAGCAAATGGTCCTAGGAAAACCGGCTATGTACATAAGAAGATTGAATCGAGACCTATATCTTTTACCATGAACTAAACTGAAATCAAAATGGATCAAAGACCTGAATATTAAAGCAGAAATACTTAATCTACTGGAACATAAATGGGTTAAAAACTCTTGATGACACAGATGTAGGCAAGGACTTTCTGGACAGAACCCCAATTGCACAAGAAATAACATCAAGAATCAAACCGAAAGTGTAAATGGGAACCAAAATGTGCAATAGATAATGTGAAATAGAAAGGAAAGGTTCAAAGAGGAAGGGGAAGTAGGCAGGGGGTGGGGGAAAGGAAAGAAGGGAAGGAAAAAATATGAGAAAAGAAGGAAAAACTGGAAACAAAGTATTTGTAAATAGGGAGGAATGGAAGGGGTGGAAGGGAGGGAAGGGGAATGGGAAAAAACAAGAACCAAGATACATCCTGTACAGGTACAAATTCCCAATGATGTGGGCCGGGGCTTTAGCTCAGTGGCACCGCGCCTGCCTTGCAAGCGCAAGGTCCTGAGTTTGATCCCCCGGTGCAAAAAAAAAAAAAAAAAATACAATTCCCAATGATGAATGTGATCATAAGGCATACCTAAAATGTACCAATAAACTTAGTGAATAAAAAAATAATCAATAAATGGGATCACATCAAATTGAACAGCTTCTGCACAACAAAGGAAGCAACCAACAAAATGAAGATGTAACTACAGAGTGGGAAAATACTTTTGCCAGCTACATCTCATACAGAGTATTAATATCTAGAATATGTAAAGTACTCAAAAAATGAGACCGCCAACAACATTTTGACCCAATTAAGATAATCGTCTGAAACAAACAGACATCTCTCAGAAGAAGAAATGGCCAATACATACATGAAAAAATGTTCACCATCTCTGGCATGAGAGAAATGCAAATTAAAACAACACTGGGATTCCATATTACTCCAGAAAGAATAGCTATCATCAAGATATCAAATAATAAAAAATGATATCAAATAATAACAAATGCTAGCATGACTTGGCTAGGGAGGACACTTCTACAGTGTTGGTGGAAATGTAAACGAGTACAATCACTATGGAGATTATTCAAAAAACAAAAAATACAAATTCCATCTGACTCAGCTATTTCCCTTCTAGGTATCTTCCTGAAAGAGTAAAGACATCATATTACAGTGATACATGCATGCCCATGTTTATTGCAGAACAGTTCATAACCCCTAAAGCTTAGAAGCAGTAAATATGTGCATAACACACGAATGGATAAGGAAAATGTGGTATTTTTACACAATGGGGTACCACTCTGCCATAAAGAAGGATAAAGTTGAGTCATTTACAGGAAAATGGATGTACTTTGAGATCATGTTCAATGAAATAAATCAGACACAGAAGCTTAAATATTGCATGGTTTTCTTATACGAAAAGCCCAAAATATAAATAAAAGAGCAAAATAAACACTAGATAATAGGAAATGGGGAGCTAGACCTTTTGCAAATGAGAAGCAGACCAAGAGGTAGAGGGAGAAGCGGGGAAGAAGATAAATAAAGAATTAAGATGTGTCCTGTACATGTACCAACTCCCCATAATGAATGTAATCATTATCTACTACAAACATGTACTAATAAAAATAAAAAATGTTTTTAAAAGACCATCTGGAGGCCACTGTGCTTTCTCCACCCTCACGCTTTAGGGTGTACTTCTTTTCCTCCATTTTTTTCTTTTTTTTGGTACCAGGGATTGAACTCGGGACCTAGTGCTTGTGAGGCAGATGCCGGAACCCCTGAGCTAAATCCCGGGCCCCTTTTGCTGCTTTTTGCTTGGCCCAAACTTGCTCTGCAGAGCCTGTTTCTTTTCCTACCTTTAATAAACTTTGCTACCATTAAGAAAAAAAAAAGAGACTATCTGGAAATTATTTTATGTAGTAAGCAGCTCTAATTTTGTTGTGTTGTTGTCCTTGTTTCTTTCTCTAATTTCAGTTCTTTAGCCAGTGATCCAGCTTCCTGATTTCCAGAACAATCCAGGTTCCCCAGATCTTTGGGAGTGTGACCGAACCTGGCTTATGGACACATTGCTGGCTGTGACCTCTGAGCCCTGCATCCTGTCTTACTCCCTGAGTCCTAGGTCCGACCCCAGAGGGCGCCTGGGCATATGGCTTTTACAGGGGCACACGGGCTCCAGGTGGCCCTGGTGACCTGAATTGTCATTGGACTCAGAGTCACCGGCTGAAGCACTCCCTCTGTCTGCGGGCCCTGGCTCCCCTCTTCCCTCCCACACCATCTGTGCACTGCCTTGCCAGCTCTTCTGCAAAGAAATTTGCATCATGCACAGTGGGAGGGCTCCTCGGGACAGCTCCACTGAGCCATGGTCTGTCCGGCTGCTCCCCGGCTGCTCCTGGCCGTGACTCTCCTACTGGGGTCAGTGGTCGCCCCAGCATCCCAGCCTGTGAGTAAGACGGGGTGAGGACCGGGGATGTCTCCAGAGGCCACACAGGGACCTCTGATGTGAGAGGCAGCGAGGGGTGGGATAATAGCACAGGGGAGGGAAAGGGCTGAAGGAAGGGGCCAGCTTGGGATAGGGTCTCCGAGTATGTTACAGGGTTTGGAGCGTTCCATCCTCCTGTCCAGGGCGGGGGCCACAGCTTGCTTTTCTTTGCCTGAGTCCCTGTGAGCTCCGACAACACCTGCTATACTGTAGATGAAGACTCTTCCGATCATGCTGGAAATGAAAAAAAAGGAAAAACATAACAGATTTGGGAGTTACTTGCAAAGAGGACGAGAGAGAATCTAAAGAAAGACAGCAGAGCCTAAATTAGTACTTTTTAATCCACCTTCTCCTGTAAAGATATCAATATCTATATCTCTAAACCTGTCTCTGAATCTAAATCCATCTCTGCATCTATTTTCATACACATCTGCATATTTACCAATCTCTAAATCTATCCGTATCTTATCCATGCCTGTGTATCAACCCGGTTTTGGAAGAGCATCACATACAGGTTTGCACATGCAATTTGGAGAGGGGAAGGTGTTGGTGAGGAAATGAATTACAGGACGACAGTCTCGGCCTTGTGTCAGATCCGGAGGAAAGAACGAAGTCCCCAGACCCCTGTGCCCTAGCCAGCTCTGCCTAGCCTCCTGCTAGAGCTCCAGACCCAGCCATTGCAATTAGCCTAGAGGCCCAGGCTCAGGTAAATTCAGGAAGGAGCTACGCAAAGTATGTTGACTCCCGGGGTGTGCCTGTTTCCGGATTTAGGTGGGACTTGCAGGCCCTGGTGCTGTCCCTGGGGTTGCACCTCCTGCAGCTCCTCCTGGAAGCCTGCTTTCCCCTTCTGATATGTACTCTTGATTGCCTGCAAACAGCAGAGCTTCCAGGACACCAAGTCACATAGACCAGCCAGGCCGGTCCTTGAAGTGACCTCAGGAGGAACTGGGGGCTGGCCTCTCCCCAGGGCCTATCCTCTGTGCTCTCTTCCAGGTGCAGGGTCAGGCTGGAGGGGGACCTGGGCAGCAGCTGGACCGCCAGAGTGGAGCAGGGGGTGAGTGATGGACAAGGAGGAGGAGAAAGTGAAGGAGAAGATGGGAGCCTGGGAGGAGGGGGGTACAAAGGAAGGACTGGGAGGGGGTCCCCCGAGGAGGCAGAACAGAGAAAGGACAGGCTCCAGCCCAGACGTGTTCATCTCTGGGAGCCTCCTCTACGCCGCCGTGCGTAGCTGCTGGGAGGATGCCACGTACCCCAGCTAGGACAGCAGTTATTGGCATCCCACATGCACGGGTGCCTGGACAGGAAGGGGATCTGCTCCATGTCCTGGAAGTGACCAGCTGGGTGGGTATGGAGGCAAAGGGGGACAGGCTCGGGCTGGGCTGTGGTGCCTCTCCAGCTGTCCCTCTCCTCTGCAGAATCCATCCTGGTCTCTGTCTACGTCCAACTGGAATTTTCAGACAAGACCTGGCCACTAGACCTAGCTCTTCCTCCTGCCTCTGCCGCTTCCTCCCCTAGAAATCTCACGGGCCTCAGCATCACCACAGGTACCAGTCGCGGGGAGGGGCTCAGAGTGCATGAGCATGGACTTGCTGGGAGCCCCTCCCTGATTCCTGGGGCTGCCTGGTTCTGGCTCCCCCACCCAGCTCCTTCCCCACCTCCCTACCAGACAGGCCCCTCCCTTCCCGTTCACACCCTGTTGTCTAAGGAGCACATAGTGTGGGTCCCGCCGTTCCCACCCCACCCAGATGCCCACCTCACCCGCTGTGCCCTGAGCCCTGGCGCAGGGGCGGTGCTGACGGGCGAGTGTGCCGGGCCCCTGGCCCTGCAGGATTGGTCCTGACACCCAGCCCTACAGCTCTCGGGCACCAGGAGGTGACCAGTCCCGCCCGCTGGCTCTCTCACTCCGCTTGTGTCTGTCATAGACTGCAATGTCAACCACACGGGGCACAGCCACTGTGCCTGCCGCCCGGGGTACCAGTGGAGCGCCCGTCTCTGCTCCAGCAGCATCTCCTGCCCCTCGCACCGCCACAACCATCGGCCCTGTGACTGTCGAATCTTCAGCCATCCCGTCCCCAGCTACTGCCAGTTGCTGCCCCCTGGTGAGGAAATCTGGGAACTAGGGAAAGAAGAGCTTCCTTTTTTGTTCTCTGAACCTGTATTGCTGCCAGCCGGCTCAAGCCCCCTGCTCCTCTGGATGGGCAGAAAACCCAAGGGTCACGGTAGATTTCAGGCCCTGAGCTTGGGACCTGAGCAGTGAGACTGATGAATGAGGCCCCGCCCTGCTCCCTAGCTAGGAAGCCAGGAGGCAGCTCCAGTAGCACCAAGTTACCTGGCAGAGGGGAAGTCAGGCCAGAAAGGTGCCACCTTCTGTTCCCAATGATAGGCTCTTCCAGCTGGATTGCAGCAGCCTCACTGGGACACCCATCCAGGGACAAGTAAAAACTAGAGCGGGGGCGGGGGGAGGGGGCTTCAGAAGACAGGGAGAGTCGGGTGTGGCACACCTATAGTCTCAGCACTTGGGAGGCTGAGGCAGGAGGATCACTGCAAGTTTGAGGCCAGCCTGGGCTACACAGCAAGACTTTGTCTCAAAAACCCCTAAAAAAAAAAAAAGAAGAAGAAGAAGAAGACAGGAAGGAGTGATTGCTTAGCTGCAAGGGGGCCTTGAGTCCCCCTCCAGCCCTGTCTTCTGCCCCCAGTTCCTGGGAACCTGAGCCTGAACTCCCAGCTGCAGATGCCGGGTGATGTGCTGAACCTGACTCTGCTCACAACCCAGAACGCCACCAACCCGAAATGGTTCCTGAGACGCACAGAGAGCAGCAAATGCATCGCCCTGCGGTCAGGGGCCCAGGTGTCGCTGAGCTCCCACCAGGGCCAGGCCAGCCTCAGTGTCAGCCACCCGTCCCACCGCTGGGCAGGTATCCTCTCCTCCTCCTGCCCTCCACTCTCCTCTCCCCTTTCTCTTTCTTTCCTTCTTCTTCTTCTTCTTCCCAGTTTTTCCCTGCTTCCTTTCTCCTGTTCTTCTCTCCTCCCTTTACCTCCTTTTCACCTCCTCCTTAGCCTTCCCATTGACTTATGTTTCAGAAAACAAAGGCCAAACGACCCATTATAACAGAGAAACTTCTTAAAAACAATCAATTGTTGGCCCGGGGATTTAGCTCAGTGGTTCCGGCGCCTGCCTCGCAAGCTCAAGGTCCCGAGTTCGATCTCCGGCACACACACACAAAAAATCAATTGTTTTCACTGTCTGGGAACTTCTGGGATCTTCAGGCTTCACAAGGTCACAATTGTCCTAAGACAGGAAAGTGTCATCTATCTCGTTCTCACTTCCCCTACGTTACACAGTGGCATCTTGCGGTGTTGCCAAGCTGTCACAGAGACTGCAGAAGCAGGAGGCTTCCCGTTAGCCAGACATTCGAAAGACAAGCAAAAATGTACAACAATCCCATTCTTCTACTTATGTTTCATTTTGGAAAATGTAG
The DNA here is from genome assembly GCF_053883595.1 of Heterocephalus glaber. Classification (NCBI taxonomy): domain Eukaryota; kingdom Metazoa; phylum Chordata; class Mammalia; order Rodentia; family Bathyergidae; genus Heterocephalus; species Heterocephalus glaber. Next base: position 41,462,750 of record NW_028258305.1, read on the forward strand.
TTATTTCTCATCAAACATCTCTGTTAACAAAAGAAAGCTGAGCGTGGTGGCACATGCCTGTAATTCCAGCCCTTGAGAGGCTGAGGCAGGAGGATTGCTGAGAGCTGGAAGCATTCTGGGGGTACATAGTGAGTTCAAGGCCAGCCTGGACTGGAGAGAGAGAGAGAGAGAGAGAGAGAGAGAGAGAGAGAGGGAGGAATTTATAATATGGAGTGTGTGAAAAATGTCTCAGTTTCAGCTGAGAACAGATCGGTATTTGTCCACATGCTGGAGGACAGGAGTAACATAGGAAGGGCGTGACTGTAGGGAGAAAGACTTGCCTACGGCCAGCGGCTCAGAAGGAAGGGCAGAAGCTGATCTACAGACCTCTTCTTCCTCCTACAAAGCCTTCCTGGAGCCAGGGCCACACGATCTCATTTAACTCTTGTGATAAACCCTGTGTGGTTAGTGTGACGGTGGCCATTTTTTAAATGTGGAAACTGAGTCCTGGACTACTTAGAGATCTCTCAGGGAGCTTTTCAGCAAAACTCAAATTCTGCCCTCAGTAGTTCGATGCCCATGTACCACTCGGCTCCTCCCCACTGCTTCATGTCCCGGAAGTACTGGAAAGACTACGGGCCTGCTGGCTTCTGAGCTATGCAACCAGTGAGGGTCTCTGTCATGAAAGGGCCATCCCAGGGCTTCTCTGGCTGTGGCTGAGCTCTGGTAGTAAGCAGGGGAGGGAAGTCATCAGCCGACTCTGGCGATGGCTTGGGAGCAGCAGATTCCGGGGCGCCCCAAGTTGCAGCATGTGTGTGTCTGCAGGTGAGTACATCATCTACTTTGAGGCCCAGGGATTCATCTGGAAGCTGCAGCAGGAGGTGAAGGTGCCCTTGCAGAAGGCTGAAGTGGCTCGATTTCCAGATGAGCTGTCCATTGCCTGCGCGGCCTCCCCTGGCTTCCAGCTGAGCTGCTGCTTTCCCAGCACAAACCTGGTCTACACTGCTGCCTGGAGCCCCAGAGAGGGCAGCCAAGGTAGGAGAGGGGCCAGACACTGGGATCAGAGAGGACAGGGGCAGCTGGTCTCTTCCAGCAGCTGAGTTTCTGGCACTGCCAAGAGGAGGCTGCAGTGGAGGCTGGGAATTGGGGGTCCAAGGCCAGCCAGAGCAATCGCAGTTCGGTTGACGTAACACAGCCGCGTACTGCATTCTACAGACTGCTTCCTCCACATCTTTATTGAACTCTCACAGTAAACGTTACATGGCTAGTTCAATGGTGGCCCACATTTTACAAATGAGGAAACTGAGTCCTGGAAGTAGTTAGAGACCCTCGGGGAGCTTTTCAGCAAAACCCAGTCTGCGCTCAATAGTCTGGTACCTGTGTACCACTCAGCTCCTTCCCCACTGCTTTACGTTCTGAAAGACTCCGGGCCTGCTGTCTGCTGAGCTGTTCCTTCTCTCCCCTCTCTCCCCTCAGTCTCCTTGATCCACAGGACAGGCTCTCAGTGTCTGCTGTTGGACGTCCAGCACTGCCCGGAAGCCAACACCACGTACACTTGCGTGCTGGAGAGTCAGGGCCTGGATCCTCTTAGGAGATCTGTCGCTGTCACCATCATCCGGGGTACGTGGGGCTTGGGGTCCAGCAGGCCCCTAGCTGCTTGCCCTGGACCAGGAGCCTCTCCATGATGCTCCTCTGCCCACTGGGCCGGCCTCTGGGGCCTGCTTAGGTTGGGCCCAAGCAAAGGCTCAGGCTGAACTGCGACTGCTGAGTCCTCTCTGCTTATCACTGTTCAGATGGAGACATTGCCTGCCCTGAAGACTTCTCGGCTGTGGCCTGGAATGTCACTAAGGCTGGCCACGTGGCCCAGGTCCCCTGTCCCGTGAACAAGGCAGGCACGGTGAAGAGGCTCTGTGGGCCTGATGGGGCCTGGGGGCCTGTCCAGCACAACTGCACAGACGTGGGGATCCTGGCCTTGTATGATGAAGCCAGGGTAAAGCCTCCCTCCGCAGTCCCCTCAGACCTAGCTTTAGATCCTTCCCCTAGGCCAGCCAAGGGTTATTCAGCTTCTATCACAGGGAGCTCTAGCAGAGCCCGGAAGTAGGTGTGGGGCCTCACGGGGCCTGCACTCTGCCTGCTCTCAAGCCACAGTCCCATCCAGTGTCTGTCCCCTGACATCAGCCTCAGTCCCTGCTTCCTGCTCCCCAGAACAGGCGTGGGCATAGAGGGCAAGGAGCTGGGTGGGAGGAAGCGGGGGAGGTGGGGAAGAGAGAGGAGGAAGAGGGGAGGGGAGGCTCCTCTGGTGAGGATTCTCCCACTACCCTCCTTCCTGCCCTCTCGTCCATCCCAGCTGCTGCAGGCCGGCCAGGGAAAGCCAGATAGAAGGGTGCCACAGATCCTGGAAAGGCTGCAGGAGAGGGCAGAGGTGACAAGCTCACCCTCTGACTTACTGAAACTGCTGAGCACTGTGGAAGTCCTGGCTGACGTGGTGGCTGAGGTCAGAACAGCGCTCACACCCAGTGCCCTGAAGGTGAGAGCTCTGAGCCTCGGCAGATGCCAGCTGGACAGTGGGGGTGGAGACTCCTCGCTCGTGGGCCCTCTTGCCCGTCTGATACCACCATGGGCAGCCTGGCTCCGTGGCTGTGGCGTGCAGTGATAGGAGCACATGGGAGGTAGGAAAGGCAGGAAGGGGTAAGGAGACGTGAGTGTGGAGGTGTGCATGCACGTGCAGATGTGTGGCTCTCACACACAGACACACATGTATGTGTGCACATGCATGTGATACTGCACAAAGACACTCAAACACACTGGGCTTTGCTGGACCCACCTAAATCACCCTCAGCAGGGACTGTAGTTGGTGACCCAGGAACTGCAAATGAATAACAAGGGGCAATGATGTCACCCGCTCTTCATGTCTGGACAGCACAGCATATATGGCCCTGCAGACATGAATGTGGCCTTGACTTCAGAACATTGTGCCCCCTTTCCTAGCTTTGCAAATCTGGAAGGCATGAGAAATTGGAAAGGGGCCCTCCTTTTAGGACCCAGGTAGCCCCAAGGGGCTGTCAGACAGAGGGGCTGGGTGATCAGGAGACCACATGCTTGGAGATGTGCCCTAGTCCCCCACCTGGGAGGTCTCCTTCACAGGCCCATCTTCTGTCCCCTTTGCTCTCCAGCCCTGGGTCTTGCGCCGGTAGTAGGAAGGGTAGGGCTGGGGTCTGAAGGCCCAAGCTCCCCTGGCTCAGCACTGTGGGCTCCAGTAGATCAGGCTCATCTCTGTCTCTCGGGTGCCACAGGATCTCCTGACAATCACAGACAAGGTCCTAGACACGAATGTCAGCTCTCTGTGGACCCTGGCCCAGGCCCAGGAGCCCTCAATGGGCTCAGATTTCCTGCTGGCTGTGGAGACCCTGGCACGCAGCCTGTGCCCAAAGGATCAGCCCTTCTCCTTCAGCTCCTCCAATGTGCTGCTGCAGAGTGAGCTCCTGGAACCCCCACTTGCTGGCGACTACCAAATCTCCTTCTCCACTCAGCCCCCACTGTGGGTCCGGATTCCCAGGTATGCACTGACCCCACTGGTCCATAATGGAACCAGTGTCAGTGTTACCGGTCTGGTGCTGCAAAACCTGGACCACCTTCTGCCCTCCAACTCCAGGCAAGGGCTGGGGGACCTCCAGTATGGCACCCCTGGCCTGGTGCTTGTCATCTCCATCATGGCAGACGGCAAAGCCTTCACCCAAGCAGAGGTCATCATGGACTTTGGGCAAACACATGGTGCCCTGCACTGCGTCTTCTGGGACCACAGTCTCTTCCAGCATGTGGGAGGCTGGTCAGATTCAGGGTGCCAGGCACAGGCGGCGGATGACGGCCTTGCCACTCAATGTATCTGCCAGCATCTCACTGCCTTCTCCACCCTCATGTCCCGGCATACTGTTCCAGAAAACCCCGTCCTGGAGCTACTGACTCAGGTGGGCTTGGGTGCCTCCATATTGGCGCTGCTTGTGTGCCTGACCGTGTACAGGCTGGTGTGGAGAGCCGTGGTGCGGAACAAAGTTGCCTTCTTCCGACACGCTGCCCTGCTCAACATGGCCATCTGCTTGCTGGCTGCAGACACTTGGTACCTGGTAGGCTCAGTCTTTCTCCCAGGGACTCAGGACCTGCTCTGCCTGGCCACTGCCTTCCTGTGTCATTTTTTCTACCTGGGCACCTTCTTCTGGATGCTGGCGCAGGCCCTACTGTTGGCTCACCAGCTGCTTTTTGTCTTCCATCAGCTGTCTAAGCACCTCATTCTCTCCCTGATGGTGATCCTTGGCTACCTGTGCCCCCTGGGCTTTGCAGGTGTCACCTTGGGCCTCTACCTGCCTCGAGGGCAATACCTGAGGGAAGGGCAATGCTGGCTGGATGGGAAGGGTTCAGCCGTCTACACCTTCGTGGGGCCAGTGCTGGCCATCGTGGGCGTGAATGGGCTGGTACTAGCCATGACTGTGCTGAAGTTGCTGAGACCTTCGCTGTCAGAAGGGCCCTCAGTTGAGAAGCGCCAGGCTCTTCTAGGGGTGCTCAAAGCCCTGCTCATCCTCACACCCATCTTTGGCATCACCTGGGGGCTGGGCCTGGCGACTATGTTGGAGGAGGCCTCCGCAATCCCTCACTACATCTTCGTCATTCTCAACTCCTCGCAGGTAGCTGTGTGGGGGTGTCGGTCTGTGTTTATTGCCCTTTTCAATGGTCTAAGTCCCTGCCCGTTGCTTCTCAAGGAGCCGGCATGGTGCAGCAGAAGAAAATTCAGGACTTTTGGGAGGCTTAGGTATAGATCCTGGTTCCTCCACTGCCTAGCTGGATAGCTTCAGACAAATTATATAACCTGAGCTTCAGTTTTCCTATGTGTAAAATAATATCTGACTTTGCTAGACAAGTAAGGAAACTGTCAGTACCCAATCCCGTGCTGTCCCTTTTGTAACCATGACAATAAGAAAAGCACCTGAAATGGATCCTATGCACCAAGTGGTGCTCATTTCAGAAAAACCAAGACAGGATGCCTTGGGATGTGGATTAGACCAGAGGATAGAGGCTGCAGGAAGAGGGCGGGGAGCAAGCTAATTCCATAGGCGCTCACTCCCTCCTCCTTCACCAGCTTTTCTCCTTCCCCTCTTTGCAGGGAGTCTTCATCTTATGGTTTGGTTGCCTCATAGACAAGAAGGTGAGTCTGCCTGCCAAGCCCTGCAGCCAGAGGGCAGTGACTTGACTGCCACAGCTGGGGCATTTACTTCTCCTCTCCAGGTGCAAGAGGCCCTACGCAAACGCTTCTGCCACACCCGACACCCCAGCTCCAACATCTCCCTGGTGAGTTGCTGGCTCCAAGGCTGCAGCTGGCTCCCAGAAAGATCAGAGGGGACCCACAACCTTCCCCAGAGATGGGCACAGCTGGGTGCCAGGAGAAGACTAGGGTTGTTCTCCAGAATGCGTAGTTTTCAGGTTCAAGCTCTCTGACGTGACAGGAGCAGGTGAGCCAGAGCAATCAGATTCCCAGGTTCCTGACTCTGACCTGGGTTCTGATGATGCTCTTGTCCCTGGTTTTCTCCGTGTAAAAATCTTCCCTGGGCTAAGATTTGAAGGGAAAGGGCAGAATCAGTGCGCACGGGACAATGTAGCTAGAGCAAGTTCTGGGGATTACTGCATCCCGGGCAGGTGCAGACGAGTCGGTCACAGTGGGTGCAGTCTCTTCACGGAGGGGTGGCTGCCCAGCAGCTGGGTCTCCATCTCTTCCTAGGCCACAAATGAAACCTGCTGCTCAGAACAGAGCCGAGGAGGAAGCCAAACTGCCAGGTGAGGACCAGCTCTCTCAGGAGCAGTGTGAGCAGCGTGGCTTGCAGAATGAGGATGAGTGTAGCTAAAGGTCTCTGGGAAAATACACGACAGTGGCTCCTTTTCACATGGGGTGGAAAGCAGGCTTTCCTAGGGTGGCCACAGAGGAGCCTAGAGGAGCCTCCGAGTGCAGGAGGCCTAGCATCAACAAACCTGGGCTCAGTTCTCCCTGAAAATCCCTTTTCACACTACTGAACTCCAAATTATCCTTAAAAGCAAAAACACACACACAAACAAAACCATCACCTTGTTTTAAAGGAATGGTTGTGGCCTTGTTTTCCAGAGGACAGGCAGCCTGCAATTGGGCAAGGTGGTTGTCACCAGCCCTAAGATTCAGAGTGAGCTCTTTCACGGGGTGGGGGAGCAGGGGCAAACGCACACCATCCCACCAAGGAGGGCACGAGCGGGAATCCGCCTGATGGGCCCTGGCCCAGGGGCCCTGCATCCTTCCCTGCTCACCTTGGGAAAGGCAGGCTTTTTCCATTAGCCACACCCATTTCTCCTGCAGCTCAGTCTCCCCACCCTAACGCATCCAAGCAAGAATGGCTTGAAAATCTCACTGACCCACCCAACAACCTCACCTCACAACTGAACCCGCCTTTCCTGCCCAGCTCATCATCAGATATCAAAGTTCCAGATAAGTGCAAGTAAAACGATCTCCACCAGTTTTGAAATGATCAACAGGCCATTTTACAGAAATAATGGACGAAAGTGGTTCTAGCGTGCCATCATCTCTTTTCTGATCACCCCTTTCTGATGGTCATAAAGAAAGGACACTAATTGATAGGAGCCTCGGATCTTCCCAATCACTGGGGATGAAGGGCAGAATTTGATTCTTTTCGAGGTTTAGAGAAAGGTGAAGTTTCTTAGACCTTCTTCCTTGAACTTAAAAAAAATCAATATAAAATATGTTTCAGGGACATAGGCATATCTACAAAGAGGCACTGATGTGAACACATTTTAAAGAATTTTTTATAAAAGTTTAAATCAGAGAGAAAGGTCCCATTGACTGGTAAGACTTATGGGGCAAAGGTTACAAGCCCTGACATCTAAATGTGACAAGACCCAGTGAAGACTAGTACACAGAGAAGCAAGACGTAAGAAAAGCTTTCAGAGAGTACCAGGTCTGGTGGAATTAACTTAAAATTCACAAGCAGAAAGTGAGATGCTTCTGAAAAAACATTAGACTAGCTCAATGCAAAAAATTCTGATGAGTTGGTTTTTAAATTACATAATGTGTGGGTATTTTTATAAAATGGAATGGGAACATTCTCTGTTAAAATAAAAATGGATACAGTATCACATGTCCTTGAAAATATTTTTCTTCCAAACCCTGTATCTCTACTCAGTGATTGATGTGTCTATTTTAACTGTGGATAAACTTGTCCAAATATTTCTATAAGTGGATTCAATTATGCTTCCAAATCTGAGATAACCAATGAGGAGGCCACTGCGAGGCTTCCATGCTGCGCCCTCGCGCTGGCCTGAGGGAGGCTGAGCTGCTGAGACAGGCGAGGCCCTGCCCTGCGGCCCCTCACGGTCACTTCATTAATACCTGCAGTCCGATTGTAAAGTCATAAAACTATTTTGGGTTACAAATTCCAGTAATGCACTCTTCCCCGTTGCAAGCGGCAGACTCCTTTCCTAAGTGGGCTTCTGTAGATGGATGTGTTCTCCTTTCCCTTCCCCAGAGCATCCTCGATGCAGGCGCTGCTGGTAAAGCCCCAGATTTAGAACTGGCAGATAAAATAGCATTGTCTTTATTTGGCTTGCACCATAAAATACATACACATGTACATGCATACATACACACATACACACACACACACACACACACACACGGACCATAAAAAGGCTCTAGGAGACACAAACTGGCATTAAGCAGCAATTCCATTTCTAAGGTAGATTAAAGAGATAAGCAACTATAATCCCAGCAATCAGGAAGCTGAGGCTGGAGGATTATCATGAGTTTGAGGCCAGCCTAGACTACTTAGTGAGTTCAAGACCAGCCTGGACTACACAGGGAGACCCTGTCTCAAAACACTGGAAGAGAGAGAGAGAGAGAAGTACATAAGTGATCAGACAAATGGACAAAGGTTGTGCACTCCAATGTGGTTATGTCCACTTGGTAAAATAAATTAGGTGACCTCCATATGCGGAGTGCTAGGTGATCATTAAAAATGATGACTTGTAGCTGCATCTACTACTATGGAACAACATTTAGGCTACACAGCTAAGTCAACAAGAGTTCCAGGCAGCATTCTACTAGGTATTTTGGTCCATGCAAACATGCACTGAAAAGGGGAGATATCAAAATGTCAACGGTAGATATTGCTGCTTGATTTTTTGTTTTCTTCCTAATCTTACTTTATTGTTTGAACTTTCTACAGTTAACATTTTTATTGTATATATTAAAGTATAAAATATGTTTTGATATACATATACATAATGAAATGATTACTGAAGTCATGAGAAATAACCAACTCATCACCTCACATAGTTAACTTGTGCCTGTGTGTGTGTGTGTGTGTGTGTTTGTGTGTGCGTATGTAGTAACAGCACCTAAAATCTATACTTTTTTTTTTTTGGTACCAGGGATCGAACTCAGGACCTTGCGCTTGCGAGGCAGGCGGCAGAACCACTGAGCTAAATCCCCAGCCCTAAAATCTATATTTTTAACAAATTTCCAGCATACAAAACAGTATTTTTTTTAGAAAATTAACAGAAAATTTTATTACCAATGGTCATTTATAAACAAATGATGCAGAATTCCAGCTTTTTAAAAAATTAATATTATTGGTGCATTTTAGGTATACAATTCAGTTACATTCATCATGGGAAATTTGCACCTTTACATGATCTCTCTTGGTTCTTATTTTTTCCCCATTCCCTTGCCCTCCCTTCAACCCCTCCACCCCTCCCTATCTACAAAGACTTTGTTTCCATTTTTTCATTTTCTCATATTAATTCCATTCCCTTCTTTCCTTTCCCCTACCCCTCCCACTTCCCCTTCCCCTTTGCCCCTTTTCTTCCTATTTCACATTATCTATTATACCTTTTAGCCCTTATTTACACTTTCAGTTTCTCACACTAGAGAAACTATTCAATATTTACACGTGTCCTATTTATTTCACTTAAGAGTATGGCTCAATGTGCATCCATTTAGCTATAAATGTCCCTAATTTCTAATTCTTTATGGCTGAGTAGTACTCCATTTTATTAAAAAAACACATTTTCTTTATCCAGTCTCCAGTTGATGGACAATTGGTTTGCTTCCAAGTTTTAGCTATCACAAATTGTGCTGCTATGCACATGGATGCGCATATATCACAGTGGCATAGTATTAACTATAGTTCTCATGCTGTATGTTAGATCTCTAAGGTTAACCTATGGAACCGCAACAAGAATGTGCAGTATTTTTTTTTTGTACTGGGGATCAAACACAGGACCTTGCGCTTGCAAGGCAGGCGTGGTGCCACTGAGCTAAATCCCCGGCCCTGCAGTATTTTTATAGTAGAAAAAATTAAATTATTTTGAAAAAGTTTTCCTGAACATTTTGTATATTAAACACATAAACTTGACAAGGAAAGAAACACAAAATCCCCCCTGGAATTTAGGTCTGGACAGACAGGTAGACTGCAGCTGGGTTCCTGAGGAAGCTCCAACCCCCTACTTAGGGTTCTGCTTTGGGAATTGCTTCTGCTGGAACACAGACAGCCCTTTTGCGGTGGGAGGGAAAGGGTCTCCCTAGTGGAGTTCACTGCAGCTACAGACACGGCCAGTATATCCAAACACTTCCTGTGTTTCACAGGAATGTGTTTCCTTTAAAAATACTATCACTATTCACTGTTCTTGTCCTTCCGTTAAAACGTCCTGCCAGAAAATGCCTCCCCTTCATTGAAAAATCAGAGTACACTAGTTGAGTCCAGATAAACCAGGGTTCCTGGGAGCTCTGAGATCCAAACCCTGTCTCTGCTTCTCATTCCTGCAGGAAGACCAGAACTGGAAAAGCCAGGAGAAAGTAAACAAAACTGAGAAAGGCTGGGAGGAAACAATAGACTGAGAAGAATCAGGATTCTTTTCTCCAGAAAGATGGGAGCAAGGAGGACAGGGATTTTTCTGTTTTATTGGTTGCTGTGGCCTCAACATCTAAAATAAGCGCCTGACAGGCTGGGGATTTAGCTCAGTGGTTCTGCGGCCTGCCTCGCAAGCACAAGGTCCCGAGTTTGATCCCTGGTACCAAAAAAAAAAAAAAAAAAATAGAATAAGCGCCTGATACACAGCAGGCACCAACACACTGTGGAATGAATGAACCATACGAACCAAAGGAAGAACATGAACTGCTGTCTGGAGACAGAGACTGTCACAAGCAAACTGCTGAGGTGGGGGCAAACCTTATAAAAGTTTAAATGACAGGGCTGGGGGTGTGGCTCCGAAGTAGAGCACTTGCCTGGCATGTACGATATCCTGGGTTCAATCCCCAGTACCACAAAAAATACATAAACAAATAAAAGTTTAAATGACAGAAGACAGGGCAAATAAGTGGCTCCCCTCCCAGATGGTTATTTGGTGGAACACAGAATCTAACTGAAGTTTTACAAAAGCCAGGCATGGTTGTGCACACCTGTAATCCCAGCACTCTGAAAGGCAGAGGCGGGAGGATTACAAATTGGAGCCCAGCCTGGGCAAATCAGTGACTGAGAGAGAACTTGTCTCAAAATAAAAAGGGGCTAAGGATGTGGCTCAGCGAAGAGCCCTGGTTCAATCTCCAGTACGGGGGTAGGGGGGCAGGTGGGAGAGACAGACAATAGAAACACTTAAGTTGGAATCTTTAAGAGTAACATAAGCAGGGCTGGGGATTTAGCTCAGTGGTTCCGCTGCTTGCCTTGCAAGCACAAGGACCCGAGTTCGATCCCCAGTACCAAAAAAAAGAATAACATAAGCAGTTTAGGATGTCTAAGAATGAACATCAAGAGCTATGTAGATGGAGGCCATGCCAAGCCATATCAGCCCAGGATGATCTTCAGAAACAGGCTAATAAAATCATTCAGCTTTCTCTTAGAGTATAGGCCACTTTGAACTAACACATAAATCGTGTCGAGTTGAGTGAACCTATGACAAAACTTCAGAACCAGAAATGTGAATCTGGCTTGGCTGTGTGCTCTCCCCCACCCAGAGGTGACCTCTACCCTGACCATGTCTTCCCTTACCTTTTAGAAAAATAGCTTTAAAATGGTGGCTAAATCTTAAACTTTTTTTTTTGGTACCAGGGATCAAATTTGGGACCTTGCACTTGTGAGGCAGGTGGCGGCACCACTGAGCTAAATCCCCAGCCCAATCTTAAACATTTTTAAGTGTATCGCTCAGTAAACTACATTCACATTGGGGTTTAACAAGTCCCTGGGATGCTCTTTATCTTTCAAAACTAAAACTATCTCCACAAAACGGCAACTCCTCCATCCCCTGTCTCTTAGTGCCTGGCACCTCGGCTATACTTTCTGTGTCTAGGAACCTGACAACTTTAGAAGACTTATATAAGTGGAATCATATTGCTCTTGTCCTTTTTTGTGACAGGCTTATTTCGCTCAGCATAATGTCCTCGTGGTTTATACAAGATTATCACCCTTTTAAGTCTGCAAAGTATTTTATTCTATGTATGTGGCAATGCAGTTCGTCCATTTATCTGCCCATGGACTCTTGGGTCACCTTCTACCTTTTAGTTATTGTCAATAATGCTGCTGTGAACATGAGTATACAAAGATTTCTCCAAAACTCTGCTTTCAATTCTATGGGATATAAACCCAGAAGTAGAACTGCTGGACCATATGGTAATTCTGTGCTTAATGTTTTTTGAGGAACTGCTGTGCTATTTTCTATGGCAGCTGCAGCATTTTCTATTCCCACATTGAGGACACAAGTGCTCCAACTTCTCCACGTCCTCACCAATCCTTGTTAGTTTTTTGATAGCAGCCATCCTAAGAGATGTGAGGTGATTCCTCATTGTGGTTTTGATTTGGATTTTCCTAATTGTTACACCCAGCGAGAAAGAACCAACCAGAGACCGATATTAAATCCACACAGGAGTTTATTACCGGCCGGGACCCGAGCTGAGCATTGGACTCGAGCCCCAATTGGGGGGAGATTAACATATTTTATACACCTTGAAGGCAACAGTTTCTAGGCCCCCCTATGGGATAGAACTAGCAAAGCAAGCAAAAGGTACAGAAGCTGAACATCTTGTCGTTAGAACATTTGTAAAACAAAAGTTGATTAATTGTTGTTTCTAAGAGACTCTCTTAGGGGAGGAGGTTTCTAAGCTTCCTCCTTTTGAGTTCATCTAAAGGGCAGGCGGGTGGGTCGGTCAGCAGCAATACGGAGTCTGTTTTGCTAACTAGGGTCCCTCACTAATGATTAGCGGTGTTGAGCATGTTTCCGTGTGCTTATTGGCCATTTGTATATCTCTTTTTGAGAAGTGTCTATATAAATTGTGTAAGTCGTGATGGGGGTACTGGGAATTCTAGGGCGTTGTGCACGCCAGGCAAGGGCTCAGCCACGGAGCTCTATCTCCGGCCCTTTTAAATTTGTGAACAGAGTCTCACTCAGTTACCCAGGCTGGCTCTAACTTCCGGTCCTTCTGCCTCAGCCTTCCAAGTAGCTGAGATGACAGGCATGCACCATCACCTCACTTGCCCATTTTTAAATTGGGTTGTTTCTCTGGTTGTGAACTGTAAGAATTCTTTAGATAGTCTATTAACCCCTTCTAGGGCTGTCCGATTTGCAAACGTTTTCTTCTGTACCCTAGGGCACCTTTTCACTCAGTTGATTGGGCCCTTTGATGCAGTTTTTCATTTTGATGAAGTCCAATTTAGCTAATGTTTTTTGTTGCCTGTGCTTTTGATGAAATGTCCAAGAACTTATGGCCAAATCCAATGCCATATATTTTCTTCTAAGAGTTCCACAGTTTTAGCTTTTATGTTTAGGTTTTTGATCCATTTTTAGTTAAATTTCTGTATATGATGCAAGATCCAATTTCATTCTTCTGCATGTGGGTATCATTTTCCCAGCACCATCTATTGACAAGCTGACAAGTCTGTCCTTTCCTCATTGAATTGTCCTGGGATCCATGTCAAAATTCATCCGAACACATATGCATGTGCGTGTGTGGCTTTCCTTCTGTAATGTTATTGGTGTTTGGGGTTTGAGGGTCGGGGGTGCAGGGCTGGGGATCAGACCCAGGGCCTCATGCATACGAGGTAAGCGGTGTACCACTGAGCTGTATCCTCAACTGCCAGCTTAAAAAAACAACGTACCAACTCAACTCCAGACTTTATTCAGATTTCATCCATTTTACCATTAACGTCCCTTTTCTGTTACAGAGTCATCATGCCTCCTTTTCTGACAACTTCTCATTATTTTCATGACCTTGATAGTTTTTAATATTGGCCACGTACCTTGCAGACTGTCCCTTGATTTGGGTTTGCCTGATCTTTCCCACGAATGAACTAAATTATGGGTACTCTGTAAAAATGCCACAGAGCTGAAGCACCCCTTTGATCATGTGTTACCAGAAGGCGGTCTTCTGGTAACCATGACCACTTGGCTAAGCTTGGGATGGCCATTTCTTCACTGTAAGGCTGTCTTTTCCTGCATCCCAAGCTCTGTTCTCCGGAGTCCAGCCCCCATCTAAGGGGAGGGGCCTCCCCCACCTTCTGGAGCAGGAAGTATCTACATGTATCATTTGGAATTCTGGAAGGCAGATTTGTCTTTCTCCTTACCTTGCTGGTGTAGAAACTATTTTAAACTCATCTGTAGGGATCCTAGAAATGACTCAGTTTTGCTTATTTTTAAAAGTTTCCTGTCAACATGAGTCATTTACAGTATTTTGCTAAGAGTAATGCTGTAATGAACAATTGTTTCTGGGCTGACGTGCAAGTTTCATGAGGGAATATTCCAAAGAGTGGAAATGCTGGACCACAGACCTTGTGTTCTATTTAAATGTACGAGATATCAGGCTGTTTTCTGAAGTGGCTGAACCAATTTATATTCTCATCATTTGTGTCTAAAAGTTTCTATCGTTCCACATCTTCACCAATACTTGCAATTCTCAGTCTTAATTTTTTGCAGGCTTATAGGTATAAAACCTCATTATAATCTTAATTTTTTTCTGATTACTACTGAGCATCTTGGTGAATGTTTATTCACCATTTTTCTATCATTTTCTAAAACATGTATCTTTTGTTCATTTTTTTACTGTATTGTCATTATTCATGCTCTGTAGGAATTCGTCATATACTCTGGATCCTTTCTAAGCTGTATCTACTGTAAATATCTTTGTCCACTATTGCTTGTTTCTGTACGACTTTGTATCATATGAAGACTAAAAGTTCTCATTTTAGGGTAAATTTATAGACCTTTTCTTTTATAGTTAGCACTTTATTTTTTTTAGCACTTTAAACAAATATTTTCTGTGTGAAATTCTCCTCTCCTCAACCTAAGGACACAATAGCGTTTGTCGTAAATTTTTTTAGTTTTATTTTTATATATTTCACTTAATCTAGAATTTATTTTTGTGATACATAAATATAATGATTTTCAGTACTAAAATTGTGTTTTAATTAAATTAAAATTCAGATTGTGTTTAAATTACCAAGGAAATCAAGAGCAAATGATCCTGGAACTCACAAATACTCTTCTGTTTGGATTTTCTTTTGGTGTTGGGAACTAAACATAAGACCTCATGCACTCTAGGCAAATGTGCTACCACTGAGCTCTCCCAACCCCCTTTTTGTGTTTTCTTTCTTTTTTTTTTTTTTTTGAGACGTGGACTTACTACTATGTAGCCCTCCAACTCACCTCCTGCCTCAGAGGCTGCTGAGTTCTGGGATAACAGGCGTGTGCCACCACACCTAGCTTTTTTTTTTATTTTTTATTTTTTTCTCACTAAATTGTCTAGGCTGGCATTGAGCCTGGAATCATCCTGCCTCAGCCTCCCAAGTAGCTGGGATTCTAGGCAGGCACCATTCGAATCGAATATATATGTTCACACAAATGGCCACAATTGACCATTCTGCTTCTTCAAAGGACTAGCATATATGTTATTTAGGACACTGTGCTTGTCAAAAATCTGAGAGTGTTCACAGCAGTTGATCCAAAGAAAAAACTTATTTTATATTTCATTAAAACCTACCAAACAGAAGCAACTCCAAACAATGAAATAAATGTACTTCAATCAAAGCAAATGGGGGGGGTGTATTCTAAAGCAGGACACTCCTTATATTCCTAGCATCTTCATGGCTGACTGAAATGGCTGGAAGTTACAAATACGCAGTTAAAGGTAAACTCTGCCCCTTCACCAGGAGAACAACCTTCTCTTCCTTATAAAATAAGGCAAACAGTTCTCCAGTACTTCTCTACTTTATTAAGGTTGACCAATAAGATATTTGTGTATTTAAATACTTAAGTTTTTCATGATATTTAGATTGATTTATTTTTCCATAATTAGTTAATTTAGGCACATTGGTTTATATTTTAGAGAAATATGTATTTTCAGGACACAGATAAGAACAAATGTAATTTGCAAATGTTACAAAGATGACTTCAGATCTCAGTTAACCTTTCCTAAAATGCAACCATTCATTCAGTCTTTGATGACAAGAGATCAAAAGCAACTGGTTAAATATATCTGTATGATATTCTGGAAACTTAGAAATCCCTGAAAGTACAGGAAGCTGTGATTACTGAAAAGCTGAGAACACTGGAAAGGCTTAATTGCAAAGTGTTTAACAGAAGGCCACAAATGTTCTCCTAAAAGGAGCTAGGACTACAGGTGTCGTTTAGTAATGCATTGAAATGGCATTGCCCAGTGCGAGTGCTGCACAGAAACGTGGTCACCTCCTCCGGATCCATCACTTTGGGTAAGTTTCCACTATCATACCATGGCCCTGTAAAGGGAAAAAAAAGCTTAATTAGAGTGATGAAAGGTGATGAATTCAGCCAGTATGGAGAACAGTGAAGTACAGGCTTTGCAGTTTGATCTTGGCTCTGCCATTCAAGCACTGTGTGATCATGGGAAAGTTAGTAGCCATACTGAACCTCAATCTCCTCTATAATGGACTTCTGGGGCTTACTTCATTACGTTTTTGTGCATTACCAAGCATATAGCATACACACATATATATACACAGATACATGTATGCACCAGACTTTCTAATAGAGTCTCATCCTTAGTAGATACGCTATAAATCGTTGCTTTGGGGGGGGGGTGCTCATGGCACTAGGAATAAAACCCAGGTTCTTGCACGTGCCAGGCAAGTGCTCTACCACCGAGCTATACCCCAGACCAAAGGCTGCTATTAAAATGAGGAAGCACAGAGGCCTTTTTAGCCATACAAAGATAAATACAACACAGTGAACACAGACAAAAGCATATCTCTAGATGATAACATTTAAGGCTTTGAGAGGTTAAGCGACTCATCTAAAATCACAAAGCTATTTCAAAATCACAAGGCCAGGACTTGAAAGCAGGTCCAGGTGATTCCAAAGCTGTTCCCTTCTTCGCTATTTTACACAGATTAAGGAGATGACTTGAGGGGCCCAAAGAGAAGCAGTAAGAATGTTCCTTCTCCGTCACTGTGCACATGCTATGCACTAAGTTACAGTGCTTCTTTATACCCAGCAGAGACATTTACAATTTCATGAGTCTAAACCCTAGCTGACTGCCACGTCACTCTAACCGCTGATCTGTTATCAAACCAATCAATAGCCTAATGAATCTCCTGGCTTCCAGGTTCAATTCAATCCTCAAAACTATTTATTAAGAAACAATTTTTTTTTCAGTACTGGGGATCGAACTCAGGACCTTGCACTTGCGAGGCAGGCGGTGGAACCACTGAGCTAAATCCTCAGCCCCAAGAAACAATTACTTATAAGGCACCAAGGTGAACACTGTGAGGTTAGAGATTCACTACATGGTCTCTATCCTCCACCTAGTGTACATGGTGGCTCAACACAGTCTTCTGACAACACAAAAGCAAGCAACAACAGAGATCAGGGATGGGAAGACTTGACTGACTTGGAGTTGTCTTGGAAGGGCCTATACTAAGGCAGAACACTCTTTCTCCAGCTTTAAAATGTACTGTTTCCATGCCCCAACATGAGCGGTCATTCTCAACTTGGGGAGGTTTTAACCCTTGTTCTCTCCAGAGAACACTGGCAATGTCTGCAGATAACTCTGACTTTTCAACTGTGTGTGCATGTGGACAGGATGGACAGGACAGGAGTGGAGAGGAGTTTATTGCTACTGGAATTGAGTAGGTAGAGGCCATGGTAAACCTCCTCCAGCACACAGCACAGCCCTCTACCACAAAGAATTATCTGGCCTAAAATGTTAGTAGTTCCAGCACTGAGAAATCCTGCTGTAGCTCCACCATGATGAATTCTTCAACCTCCTAATCAAGTTGGTGTCAGTTGTTTGGCTCTCGAGGAGTCATGTTTAACCTAGTTTCTAAGACACATCATCTCTGCACTCCTCATGATACTATGAACTTGTAGAAGGGAGACACTGTGCATTGTTCTTCATCCACAAAACCATCTAGTGTAGTTTGTGCATAAGTGTGAGATAAAGAATCAGGGAACAGATGCTGAATGCAAAGGACAGCGCCCCCTGTGGGCCACACACCATGCACAGAGCTGTGTGGGAGCTGCTCCTTGCTGAGAGCCTGGCACCTAACATGAGAGGGGGCTCAGGTCCTAACTGACCAGGGTTTCTGTAGATGAAGTTACACAGACTAAAAACGTTTCTGATCATGGAACCCAAAATGTTTCAACTTATAAATAACAGGCCCTTTATTTCCCAAGTCCCTGAGGAAGAACCATATGTGGAGACTTTAAAATGTAAATGTATATACTTTTAAATATCTTATTTATTCATATAGACCAGTAAAAGGAAGTTTCTATAATCCGGACGAAAACGAAATCTGTTCACATCAGGATTAAAAAGAACAACAACAACTACAGTCAGTCTTCCTTTTGGATTTTATCCCCAGAGTGAAATGCTGGCAGGAAGTTACGTCTAAATGTGAGCAAGGTAGGTAGGAAAAAAATGTTGGAACAGTCATTTCCTTAGCTGAACAATAAAAAGTTATCTAGAAATTAGTTCTCTAACTAAGGTATAATTCAGTTCTCTAAAAAGACAGTTTGCCTCTTGGAGAGATTTTACAGATAAGGTCACAAGCTGATTAGGTAAATGAAGTTTATCACTTAGGAAGAAAATATATCAAGATGCTTAGCATGGTGGCACCTGGCAAGGGGCTTTGTAAGTGATTCTAATTGCCTTCTCTATATTCTTTGTATTTTCCATAATGAGCATAAGTTAATTTTACATTAAAAAGGGGAACCATAGCTTGGATTCAAGTAGCATCGTCCTTCCGAAGTGCCATCGGATTAGAGCTGGTGCTCCCCCTCCCGCTTGCCCTCACCAAAACAAAGCTGCTTATTTTCTGGTTGCCTATGCTCAGAATATTGCCTCAAGAATGTTTCAAATGGGCCGGGGATTTAGCTCAGTGGTTCCGCCACCTGCTGCGCAAGCGCAAGGACCCGAGTTCGATCCCCGGTACCAAAAAAAAAAAAAAGAATGTTTCAAACTAAACTGAGTGACACATTTTCGAGATGAGCTTATTTGGTTCCCAGAAAATGACTTTCTAGAAGCCCGGTAAGGCCGCCCACATACCTGGCCTCCAGCTGCACAGGCGGCCACCAGGCCGAACTGGCCTCCCTCCTTCCGTAGCCTGTTGGCAGCTGTCATGACTAAGCGGCAGCCAGTGGCTCCGAATGGGTGCCCCAGGGACAGCGATCCACCCCAGGCATTAAACTTCTCTAAAGGAAGAGCTCCAACCTGGTTCCCATAAAATAAAGACACAGTGTAAAGGCAAGTTTACTTAAAGACACAACTCAAGCCAGGCTCCTAGTAACAGGAAGGCACAGACACAGGGAGAAATAACTAAAGTTAGATCTATCACAAATAATTGTACTGCAAAAGAAAAGTAAGTCTAGGCCACTATTAAGACACGGGTTAATTTATTTTTTATTTAATGTCTGAATGAGAAGAACAAAAGGTAACATAAAACTTATTTTTGCTGAAGATTTTTCAGGAACTATTTTTAAACAAAGACATAAATACAGTACACTGAATAAAATATACAATTCTTCACAAGAGTAAGCTTTTCCCTTCTTATTCTTCTTAGAAGGCAACTAAGCTCCAAATGTTTGCCTTGGATAGTCAAACATTTTTTTTTTTTTGGTACCGGGAATCGAACTCGGGTCCTTGCACTTACAAGGCAGGCAGCAGAACCACTGAGCTAAATCCCCGGCCACAAACATATTTTTTAATCAGAAACTTACCTTGGTTTTCCTGCCCATGTAGTTTTGTGCAAACCAGTCAGAATCCATGGCTTTAAAATTAGCCAAAATCTGACCCTAGGAGGGAAAATAATTCATAAAGGAGCTTGTTATTAATGTTCCTCTAAACTCCTCTCAGCATGGGTTTCTGTAACTTTGAAGTTAGGCAAATCTTCAAGTCAGTTTTAGTGAAAATGTGCCAAGGAAACAATTTTGTACCTCCAAAGGGCCTCCAGGAGCCTCAGAAGGTATGTTTTCAAGCCCATAGGTGTGATCCTCAATTCTCTCCCCTTGAGCCCCTCCCCACAATGTAAGTCAGTACCGATACACAAAGGTTCACTTAACTGTTTAATTTATAATATAAACCAAGCCTTGCTCTCTCCCATAACCCTGGACTGCACCCTTAATGACTACAGTCCCTTCAGACGTGTCCTCCAAATGACTTACTGAGAAGGCTTCATGAAATTCAAAAACATCAATATCACTCATGGTTAATCCTGCCTTTTCTAGAACTTTTGGAGTAGCATACGTTGGCCTGAAAAGAAAAAAGGTAGAAACTTAAAATTTTAATTTTTAACCTAATAGCTTCTTCACATTCCCTAAACTGAGTTTTACACTTATTGATTCTACTGTACAAATACTTATTAAGTGCCAGGGATACGGTAATAAGCTGAATTCTGTCCTTGTTAAGGTTATATTGTAGAGTTGGAAGAAGAATGAAAGTCAAAGGGCAAGGTATTCAAAAGGACTTAACTAGTCTCAAGATCATAACAGAGAAAGAAAAAAAGAGAAAGCAGGTGGGGTGAGGTAGGTAGGTATCAGAATGGAAGCCAGTGAAGCTAGGGCCTTGTGAGGAGGAGATAATCTAAGCCTCAGGAGGCTTTTATGAAACAAGAATGTGGAGCAAAATGAAAAAAATGTTTGACATCTTCATGAAAAAAATATACATTTGTGCATGTATATGTATACATGTTTGTGTATATTTATATAAAAAACTTTTTTTTTTTGGTGAAAAATTTTTGGGGATTGAACCCAGGGCCTTCACACTGAGCTACATCCTCAGCCCCTTTTTTGTATCTTGAGACAGGGTCTTGCTAAGTCACTAGATTGCCCAGGCAACTTGCTATCCTCCTGCCTCAGCCTCTCAGAGTACTGGGATTACAGGCGTGTGCAACCACAGCCAGTTTGTATTAACAATTTTGTTTTCCAGTACCGGGGATCAAACTCGGGACCTTGTGCTTGCCAGGCAGGCACAGCACTGCTGAGCTACATCCCCGGCCCTGTATTAACAATTTTAAGTAGGGGCCAGGGATGTAGCTCAGTGGTTCTGCCGCCTGCCTCAAAGCGCAAGGTCCCGAGTTTGATCCTTGGTACCAAAAACAAAAAACAAACAATTTTAAGTAGAAAATATATTGGAAAATAACCCAAAACTGTAAAATAATTACACCAAAAAGGATTATTACTATTTGCTTTAAAATCCACACCCCAAACCAATTATGGACTCAGAGCTTAAGATACCTCAAAATCTGTGTAATTGGGCTGGGGATTTAGCTCAGTGGTTCCACCGCCTGCTTCACAAGCGCAAGAACCCGAGTTTGATCCCCGGTACCAAAAAAAAAAAAAAAAAAAAATCTGTGTAATAAATGTTGGTAATGAAATACTTTTGATTAAAGGCCAGAAATATACAGTACTACCTACCCGAGTAAAAGCTGATCTTTTGGATCCTGGGACACATACACAAAATCCCTAGGTAAAGAACAGAGGAGTTAGCTCCAATAATAAAATAGTCAGAGGCAATTCACCTGAAAATTTACTCACCTCAAATATGCCTTTGGCTTATATCCCATGGCCAGAGCTTTGTCCTCCGACATAATGAGCATCGCAGAAGCACCATCGGTCTGAAACATCAACCAGAATAACACTGAACTCTGGCCTGCCTGAGGTTCCTCTGCAGCCATCTTCTACATTCCGTCCCTGGGTCTACTCACTCATCACAAACTTCACTGTATCTATCATTAAATCACAATTCAATCACAAAGACTGGCCCAGCTTTGGGGCACTAAAGAAGAGAGGAGCCAGTTCAAAGAGTATCATAATCATCAAATGAATAAAAAGAACTTTAGAAATGCAAGAATCCATTATAAACTCAGCCAAAGCTTTTTTTTCTTTTGGGCACAGAAAATGAGGAAGTTTATAAATTAAAACAATCTGTTATTTATTCAACTTATTTATTTATTTTCCGTGCTATTTCTCAGCTGCTTCCTACCCACAGCTTCTGAATGTTTTCATTTTATGTATAGAATCTGTAATAAGCAAACCAATGGAAAAGACTGAAGGTGGGCAGATGAGAACATTAGTATTACTGTACAAATGGACACACTCCATACATTTTTGTCCCAAATAACAATCAAGATATTAGAGGACAAAGAGACACCACTAGGAGAAAAAAGTCCTGTACTACTCCAAAAAAAAAAAAAAAAAAAGAGCTCCCACCCAAATCCACACACAATTCCAAGGAAATGGGAACTACTCTATATAGTTTGAAGAAAAAAAAAAAAGGTCACATCCAGGATAGTTTTACAACTGAGCAATGCTGAAGAGAGTGAGTAGGGTCCAACAAGGTAGCCAGAAAGTCTGGAAACACAGGTAATGACACAGAATATACAATTTATAGAGATTAAATTAAGTATGTTCAATGTGCCATTGTACAAAATTGCAACGGATGTGGTACTCTAATGTATTTCCAAAACTCCGTGGATCTGTGATGTGTTGCCTCTGATGATGTCTGTGTTTGATCTTCATTGAATAAACCCAGACCTGTAGCACACCACAGAAGTAATCGAGGACGTTCAGATCTGGTGAGTACTGCCCCTGCTGCCTGGCCCTATTGTCTAGCTTGGTTCTGGAAATAAGCATCTACTCAGACCCTTCACCACTCAGGCGTGATGAGGTAGCGCACCACGCTGGTGGAACTGAGCCAGGTGATACAACCATAGTCATGTAACTCTTGACAAACGTCATGGCTTGTGTCTAGATGCCCCTCAAAGCCCCGTGTGGTCATAGGAGGAGCCTTTTCAGAGGTGGCTGGATCTAGAGTGTGTGATGCTGGGATTAAGGGTGTGCAGTTACTAAATCAGTCTACTGATTGGTTTGGTGTAGTTCTGAGTGTGAGTGCTACTCCTCTAAGGGTGGAAGGCAGGTAGCCTAGATAGAATATGAAAGGGACAAAAAGAAGCTGCTACTGGGCTGGGGATTTAGCTCAGTGGTGCTGTGCCTCCCTTGCATGTACAAGGTCCTGCATTCAATCCGCAGCACGAAAAAAAAAGAAGCTGCTATTGTCACTTGCTTCCTTTGTTACCTTCTGCCTGCCATGAACTGTTTTTCCTCTGTGATGCCACCTTGCCTTGGAGGTACCAGATTACAGACTATAACCCCTACAAAGAGTGAGCTAAATAAACTTTTCTCCCTTTAACTTTGTGTGTCAGGTATTTTTGTCTCAGCAATGAGAAAAGTAACTAAGACAACAAAGGAGCCAAAATCATACATTGTAGAAAAGACAGCCTCCGGGAAAGTTGGATATCCATATGCAAAAGAAGGAAATTAGATCCCCATATTTCACTCTGTATAAAAATCAATTCAAAATGGACCAAAGACCTAGGAATAAGACCTGAAGCTTTAAAACTACTAGAAGAAAACAAAGGTGAAACACTTGAAGCCACAGGCACAGGCAAAAACTTCCTGAATGGGACTCTAATAGCCAGGAAATAACAGTAAGAATCAACAAATGAAACTACACTAAATTAAAAAGCTTCTGCACAATAAGGAAAACAACCAACAGAGTGAAGAGACAGCCTACAGAATTGGAGAGTCTTTGCCAGCTATCATCTGACAGAGGATTAATGTCTAGAATATATAAAGAACTCAGAAAACACCAAAAAATGAAACAGTCTACAAATGGGCAAATAAAATTGAACAGACACTTCTCAAAAGAAGTACAAAGGTAAGTATATGAAATACAGTGAGTATACGAAAGAATGTTCAACATCTTTAGCCATTAGGGAAATACAAAAGTACACTGAAAGCCTGGAATGGAGGCCCATGTCTATAATTCTAGTGCTCTGGGAGTCTGAGGTAGAAGGATTGCAAGTTCAAGCTCAGCATGAGCAACCTAGGGACTGAGCAAGAAGATCCTGTCTCAAAAAATTAAAAAGGGCTGGGGATGTAGCTCAGTGTGAAGGCCCTGGGTTCAATTCCCGTACTGAAAAAAAAAAAATCAAGATTCCATCTCACCCCAGTCAGAACAGCTATCACCAAGAATACAGAAAACAATAAATGCTGGTGAGAATGCAGGGAAAAAGGAACCCTTCTCCACAGCTGATGCAAATGTAAACAGTACAGTCACTAAAGAAATCAGTAAAGAGGTTCCTTACAAAAACGAAAACTAGAACTACCATACAATTCAGTTATGGCATAGACACAAAGGAATTAAGTCAGCATACTACATGGTACCTGCATACCCATGCTTACTGCAGCACAATTCACAACAGCCAAGATGTAGAACCAGCCTAGATCCCCATCAACAGATGAATGGGAAAACAGACTGTGGTGTATATACACAATGGAGTATTATTCAGCCATAAAGAACACAGTTATGTCATTTGCAGGAAAATGGATGGAACTGGAGATCATCATGTTAAGCGGAATAAGCCAGACTCAAAGACAAACACTCCATGTTTTCCCTAATATGTGGAATCTTAAAAGAATGATATGAATATAAAGGGAGACTACTATCAGCTAAGAGGAAGGGAAAAGAGGGAGGAGGTGTAAAGGCAGGCAATGGGGGAATAGAAAAAGCTATTAATTATATCCTTAAGAGATCGTGATGTCAACGTGAATTTATTGAAGTGAAAAGATATCCACAAAACCCTATTAAGTGAAACGGCGGATTACAAAACAATCTGCATGGCATTGCCAACCTTTCATTTCAAAACCGTATTAATGTATAGAGACAGCAAGAAATCATCCAGAGTAACGCTCACTTAATTGTTTTAACCTATCTCTGGGAATGAGATGCCGAACACGTTTTTCTTTTAAGAGTATTTTCTTACTTGTGCTATTATAAAATATTTCTAAGCAGAAGAAATAAAGAATTGCTGTAAGTATGAGAGATGATAGGTAAGTTAATTAGCTTGAATGTGTAATTATTTCACAATGTATAGGTATCTCTGTGATGTTGTACACATTAAACACATACGATTTTTGTCAATTATACTCAATTTACAAAAAGAAAAAGCTATGATTTTTCTTTTAAAAATAATGATTCTATTTTAACATTATCTTCAAATTGAGTAAATTTATCTTCGGGCCTCTTCATAATACACACAAACCTACTTTAGGCTTTTATAGTGAGTGTATAGAAATAGAAAAGTCATTACTAAACACAAAGAGCATGAGAGTTACCAGGAAAGAAGAATTTGCAGCTGTCACCGTGCCGTAGGGCTTGATGAATGCAGGTTTTAGCTTGGCCATCTGCTCCAGCGAGGAAGGACGGATGCCGTTATCTTTGCTAACTGTTTCCTTTCCTATAAAAACAGCAATGTTTTCACTCTAAGGAACTATAAGCCTTACATATCTTCTCCAGAGAAACATGCTTTAAAAATCACGAGAACAAGTGTTTACCTGTATTACAGCCTAAATCAAAACTTGAGTCTGTGTTTAAGAATACAGACTATTTTGGAGACAGAGTCAACATACTTACAGAAAAGTCATGCATGTAACAGTTTTAGAGTTTTAGGAGCTACTGGAGCAATTCCGAACTCCCTGGCAAAGCGCTCCATTTTACCTGGTACCTTGAAGGGGACAATGTCAGAAAGGAGTCCTTCGTCCTGCGCCTTCTTGGCCAGACTGTGAGACCGCAGTGCATACTCATCCTGCTCCAGCCTAGAAATTGCGAAGGCAGCAGCCAGTCGGTCCGCAGAGTGGCCCATGGTCTCGCTGGTGGAGAACTCAGCCACTGCAGGAAGCTGGGAGGGAGAGGCGGAGAGCAGGTGCACTGTTAAGAGGTGCCGTGTGACACCTAGGATTGTGCGGTGTTATCTGGAAAAGTTAATATCTATTTATTTACCACCTATCAATCAAGACTGAGACAAAGGAAGCTCTTTGTGAGCTTGCCAAAAAGGGCTCAAATAGTCAAATCCCAAATATTCAAATTTCCAAAAACTTTTTTTCCATCTCGACCAAATAATTATCTTCACTATAACCAAGAGAATCTACAATATCAGAGCATACCTGATAGATCTAATTCTAAATCTCTGGGTCTTTATTTATAGAAGTGCGTAAGTCCTACCTCAGGTGACAGGAAATTCAGTCTGAATTTAGAGAGCAAAGACAGTCGCTGGCCCAGAGTCTTGGCTCTACTGAGATCAAGCATCATCTTCCTCATTTTCCTTGAGTGACGAATAGGGACGTCAGACATTAACTCGACACCACCAGCCAAGACCACGTCGTACTGGCCAGAAGCAATCAAGCCAACAGCTACAAGGCACGGTTATAAGTACATCAACACCGCTGGCAGAAAACAACAAGCCACTGAAATTTTTAAGCTTCTTGATTAAAAAGCTGATAACAGTTACCAGCTTTTACAATATCAGTTTGTTTGTTTGTTTTTGGTACTTGGGATCAAACTCAGGACCTTGTGCTTGAGTGGCAGGCACCGGAACCACTGAGCTAAATCCCCAGCCCAGCTTTTACAATATCAGTAATGAAAGTTCTAACCTTTACAGAGAGGTTAACATAATTTTTTAAATGATCCAAAACATTCAACAAGATGAGAGAAAAACAAGTATCACTCAAGCCACATGGACATCAACTTCCAGATATAACTAACCACTGGGTCAACTCTCAAACTCTAACTCCTGGTACTCCTCCTGCCTCGGCCTCCGGAGACTAGATTACAGGCGTGTGCCATCACACTCTGCTTCAAACTATATTCTAAATCAGAGTATCTTACATTTTTGTGGGGGTTTTGTTTGGTTTTTGGTTTGCTTTGGTTTTTGAGACAGGATTTTGCTATGCTCTCAAGACTGGCCTTGAACTCAAGATGGTCCTGCCCCAGACTCTCACGTAGCTAGGACTAGAGCAGCACCACCATGCCTGGCTATCTTGCATATTATTGTTTCTGTTTTGTTTGAAGCTCGTTGTATAGTTCAGGCTGACCCTGAACTCACTATGTATCCCAAGCTGGCCTCAAACGTGTGATCCTCCTGCCTCAGGCATCTGAGTGCTGGGATTATAACCACCACTCCCAGCAAAGTTGCATATTTTATATGCTCCCACTGTTAGTTTTCAGAAAGTTTTCTCTAGAGAATGTTCATTTCTACTACAAGCCAGAGAAATGCTTTTGGGATGAAAGGCAGCCCTCCACCCTCTTTACGGCTACTGGCAAGTGTTCTATTACTCCCCCTGGAAGCTGAAGACATGTGTTAGAGTGAGTATCTCAGTCACCACCACTGGCATTCATTTCCTGCCATGCACGAGCTGGGCTGTGCAACCTGACCTTTCTGGTTTTTTTGGTACCGGAGATCGAACTCAGGACCTTGCGCTTGCACGGCAGGTAGAACCACTGAGCTAAGTCCCCGGCCCCAACCTGGCTTTGATGTTACTAAAACAGCGCAAGAGTACCAATCCGTTCAAGATTTCTGTCTATGCATCAAGGGCTGACGCTACAAAATGTCCCACATTACTGAAGTTGTTAGAAGTTGCAATGATTTACAGCAATGACAAGGACGTGAGGAGAATGTGAAAGACTTGTGTTGCCCAAATCAGAGATTTACAGCTCTGGTGGGGCTGGAGGCAGCAGGACCCCAGCACTGTGGGACACATCTTGTCAGAACCACCTTGCTAAACCCCACAGGGTATAAACGATTCCTGCCTCTGGCTCTCAAGCGCCCTCCCAGAGATGTGCCCCTCCTGCTGCAGCCAGCAACATTACTGACAGCGGAGATTCATTAAGGCCATGTCCCTCATGCACAGAAATCAAGAAAAAGGTTGAGAACTATCTTGTCAAAAACCAAAAATCTGGGGGCTGGGGATTTAGCTCAGGGGTTCTGGCGCCTGCCTTGAAAGCGCAAGGTCCGAATTTCAATCCCCAGTACCAAAAAAAACAAAAACAAAAAAGCAAAAATCTGTAACATGACCTTACTTTTAAGAAACGTAAATGAAGAGATCTGTGGTAATCATTTGTTTCTGTTAAGTCTGTCTCTCTTTCTTTCTTTTCTTTCTTTTCTCTGCAATTGAACCCAGGGGTACTCTACCACTGAGGTATTCTCCCAGCCTTTTTCATTTAATTCTGAGACAGGGCCTTACTAAGTTGCCCAGGCTGGCCTCGAACTTGCCACCCTCCCGCCTCATCCTCTTGGTAGCTGGGAACGCAGCTACCTCACTTAGATGACCTCTAATGATAAAACAGACAAAGGAGAAATACTGACGTGCTACTTAAACACTCCTTTGAGTAAAATTAAAAATAAACAAACACACCTGTGGTCATGGCCTGGTTTGAGGAGATGCAAGCCATGGTGACAGTGTGGGCAGGAGTCTTGTCAGAGAAGCCAGCTCCAAGGGCCGCCTTCAGGAAACACAGTGAACAAGACCATCACTTAGGAAGGAAATGTACTGTATTACGGAAGTGACACTTTGAGTAGTACTGCTCTGCCTGGTGAATCAGAAAGGAATCTTATTTTAAAATTCTACAGAACAATGTCTAAAACAAAATTAAGCCCATCACAGAGATGGTTTACCAATTTTTCACCTAGCCATTAATCGACAGACATGACTCAAAATTTCCTAGCTGCCAGTGTTTCTAGTGCAGAATAGAAGGATACGAAGTCTTTCACCTAATTTCTTAGCCATGCTTTGCTCAGAGCCTTCAAAAGTATCAATTTAGGGCTGGGGATTTAGCTTACTCTCCTCCCTCCAAGTAGGACAGACACTAAGTACCCAATGGACTTGGCTAGAAACCACTGCATGGCAACCTGTCAGCCTAACCCAATCCAGAAGGAGACAGGGCAAGTGCTAGGCAGCCAGGAGAAAAGCTCTGCAGTAGGACAAGGGCAAGGGGCACGCGGGTCACCACAGCTGGATCCTTACCAGGCCGGTTACCCTTGGCCCCAGCTGACCCTCGGGACTGAGGGAGCTGTAAATAGAAGCGGTGACTGGTGACCCTTGTCCACCTGCTTCTATTTAAAGTTTGAACAGTTCTCCAGGCACTAAGGAAAGAGGAGGATGCCACTTAGTTAAGCTGGAGAGCAGGAACTATGCAGCGGTCTTTCAGCAAAGTCAGGTTTATAGGAACACCAGAAGCCTTTTAGGATTTCAGGCTAATAGCATTAATACAAACAACAGGTCCTGAAGAAATTCTCTAGCTAGAATTAACGCTAGCTATTAGGTTATAGCACCACCTTAAAGTAACACTCTATTATCCCCTCAACTCGGTCCTTCCCTACAGTCACTGGAAAATGGACCTGGAGTACAACCTGACTGGAATTACTAGTATAGGGTAGGAGGAGGGAACTACTTCATGTCAATCACAGCCAAGATTTGCACTGGTTGCAAAACTTCCAGAAAAAAATTCACAGAAAAATCATAGCTTTCGTTTTAGGAAAGGTAAGATGAAAGAACAGAACAGAACAGAACAGAACAGAACAGAAAAGGAGAGAGAGAGAGAGAGAAAGAGAGACAGAGAAAGAGAGAGAAAGAAAGAGAGAAAGAGAAAGAAAGAAAAACAGATTTAACATTTACTTTTTAAGTGCACTTATAAAAGTCACTTTATTTTCAGAATATCAAAGTTGAAAATGTATCATGAACCGCTTGTTGGCGTTATGTACTTTATAAAACTCTCATGTGATGCATTGAGAAAGGTGAAGGTGAGGGGGGCAGGAACACAAAAGATTCCAAGAGGAGAACAAAAACCTCTTCATGTTCTAGATTCCTTCCAGCCCCTCAACATCATACAGTTGATTTCTGAGGACTTTAGCACCAGGCAGTCAGCAGTTTCAACGTTTACTGGCAGAACAAATATGCACGGTCATGCTCAGATGCCCTTCGCCTGGGGCTCCCAGTGATCTAAGTCATTACCCTCCCAACTACAGTGAGCACAAACACAAATACAGACTCGAAATAAGGCTTAGCACAGAGGGCTTCGGAGCCAACACTATCCAAACAATGACTCTGATCGAAACAAAGCCCGAAGATGTGCTTGGACTGTCTGCAGTGAGATGTGGCACCAACGTTCCAGGGCCTGTCGTTATCTCGGTGCCAATAAACACAACATGGAGCTGTGCCAACTAGGGGAAAAGTAGACGCCTGGGAAATACTTCTTTCAAAACCTGCCGATGTGTCATCAGTCAATGGGAACAAATGAATAAGCAAGGCTAAGTCCAACTATGAAAACCAAGATATGATGTTAGTTCTTTGAAATACGCTGACATTTTAAACCAGTTATAAACTAGTTTATCTACCATTACTACAAAAGTAACAGCAGTCACACACTGCTATAATCTCTATTTTTCTAAAACAAGAGACTAACATTTCCTAAACCAACTCAAATAACTGATTTGATTTATAGTAAAATGAATATATACTAATAATATAAATTATTGGCTTTATAGTACAATTCTTCTAAATATTAAGTAATGCTTATACTTTGAGCTGTAAAGTTACATTTTAAGTCCAATGTAAGGTTAGCTAATGAATTTTAAGTGAATACTTTTGATTATTTTGTGGTACTGGGGCTTGAACCGAGGGCCTCACGTATGCTAGGCAAGCTCTCTCCCACTGAACTACATCCCTAACCCTTCAATGGATTTTAATGGCCTTCAAAAAGTAAATTCTAGGGCAGAGGATTTAGCTCAGTGGTTCCGCCGCCTGCCTCGCAAGTGCAAGGTCCAGAGTTCAATCTGCGGTACAAAAAAAAAGTAAATTTTAGGGCTGCCAGTGTAGCTCCATGGTAGGCCACTTGCCTAGCATGCTTAAGGCCCTGGGTTCAATCCCCAGCACTGCAAAATAAGAAGAAAAAAGTTAAAGGATATCAAAAAGTAAATTCTATTGGCTGAAATTCAAACTGATTCTCCTATGAATCCCTTTAAACAATACAAAGGTACTTTTACTCACCTCTCTAGCCACATTGCTTGTTTTCACTTCCTGAATAACTGTGCCAAAGATGATATAATCAACAACTTCCTTTGGGACGTTGGTTCGATGCAACAAACCCCTGAAAGCAGAAATCCAAAGCAGGGAAAAATTTCGCACATTACTGAAGTGCCAGGGATCATACACAGAACACGGCACTTCTTTAAGAAGGCAACCCTGGGGGCTGCAGGAGCGCTCACCCTGCAGCACCGCAAAAGTAAAGTTTAAAAAGGTAAACCTTGAATTTAAAAGGGCAGAAGCTGTATCTTTTCTTTAATTTGACAAGCGTTTGGCACCTAGCCAAAGAAGAAATGAATGAGTGATTTAAAAATTTAGCATGTGATGTTCAATAAACTGGTAAGGAGAGATCAGAAAGGAAGAATAAAATATTTAGAATAAGATAAAATAAACATAGTAACGTTAATGTTAGTAGAAATCAAAATTTTCAGTAAAAAGAGAAAGAGATACAAAAAGAGATGAAAAATGCTGGTAATGTTAAATTGAAATTTGAAATATCAACATAAACATGATTAAAACTATGTATGTATATATGAGTGTATGTACATAAGTATGTTCTGCCCATAGGTAGAAACTAGAAGAAGTAACATTCAGTTAGAAATGAGCACACCTCGAACCCAGGCCTGGTCTCTAAATGTCATTCCCCATTAGAGACAAGTGCTTCTCCCATCCCATCCCCAGCACTGGGGATTAAATCCCAGGTCTTTGCACTGAGCCACATCCCCAGCCTATTTTTATGTGAGACAGGACCTTGCGAGGTTTCTAAGTTGCCCAGGATGTGCTTGAACTTTTGATCCTCTTGCCTCAAATCTCCGAGTGCTGGGATTACAGGTGTGCATCACCAGCCCAGTGAGACAAGTGCTTTTGCTACATCTGAAGCAAATCTCAACATCTTTTTTTGTCCCAAAGGTAAGGAAGTACCCAAATGGAGCTATAGCAAAAGCAGGAACATGGGTGTACATATTTGGAAAAACTCTTCAATGTATACACTTAAAATCTGGGCCATTTCATTACAAACTTTACCTCAAAAATGGTACTGTACTAAAAAACAAAAGGGTCACTGGGCCAACTTGAAGGAGCTCCCACAAAAAAGATGGGGGATAATCTGAGCCTCAAAAAGAGTAGAAAAAAAGACAGGCATTCCACTCTATTACAGTGGAGTACTACTCTATAATAAAGAAGGATGAATTTGAGTCATTTGTAGGAGAATGGGTGCACCTTGAAACTGTAATGGTGAGTGAAATAAATCAGACACGCAAGCTTAAATATCACGTTAGTCCTCTTATACGAGAAACCCAAAGTATAAATAAATTAAAGACCAAAATAAAAGACAGATAGTGGGAAATAGGAGACCGTTCTTTTGCAAATGGAAAGGGGGCCAAGAGATATAGGAGAGGAGAGAGAAAGGTGCCCAAAAAGAACTGAGAGGCGTCCTGTGTATGTATGAACTCCCCACAATGAATGTCGTACTTCTGCATCACAAACACGTGCTAACAAAAACAACAAAACTAGAAGAGTAATGCTTAAAGTTGGTACACATAAAAACTCTGAAGTCTTCACCAGTTAAAAAAAAAGAACTTGGTCTTTTCATAAAAAGTCAGTCAATAAATGTAGAAGATAAGGAGAAAAATCACAAATTTTTGCCCAAATCTCTAATATAATTGATTCAGGCAAAAATTATCACTGGACGCTAAAAGCCATATGACAAAAGGTTGCTGGGAACAGTCTTTGCACGGCGGCTGCTCGAGCACAGCCCGACCACCATGACCTCGGTGTTAGATTCAGCATCACACACATGTGCCCCTGAATGTGACCAGGAAGCATTCTTACCAAGGAGGAAACGTTTAACTTCAGTCTATCAACTTGCAGACCTAATTTCCAGGTTACAGGAAATTCGGGAGAGGGAAGTTAAACATCATCATGAGGAAACTTCCAGAATGGGACATTCTATAGTATAGCAGGCCTGGACTTTTCAAAAAATCAATGTCATAGGGAGGAGAGAGGAGAAAAAAAATGTTCTAAGTCAAAAGAGAATAAAGAGACCTATCTATCCCTTTGTAATACAGACCTTGATAAAGTCCAGGTTTGAAAATATTTTGTTTTTAAGAAAAGATACTCTTAGAACAATTGAGAGAGATTTGCATATAAACTTGATATGGGAAGTTATCGTGGACTCATTATTATCATGGTGATAGTAACAGTGAGGTGGTTAGCAACGAAGTTCCTTATTCTTAGGAGATACAAGGTGAAATACTTAGAGCTTAAGTATCATGATGTCTGCAGTTTACTATCAAAATGATCCACGCCATACAGAAAGAGCAAATTTGGCAAAATGGCAACAATTATTAAATTTAAGTGGACGGTATTGAGATGTTCACCCTGTTATTTCAATTTTACTGTATGTTTGACATTTTTTAAAGTAAAAAGTTGAAAAACGTGCCTAGGATCACAGTAACACCGTTATCACATAGAAAGACGGCTCAACATGTGTGAAGACGCGTCTGCCATGTGCAAGGCCTGAGCTTGACCCCTGTGCCACTGGAGAGGGGGGTAAAGCCAGCTTGCGGAAAAGGTAATTTTCGATATTTTCAGCTTGAGATGGCTAAGAGGGTAAATTCAGAGATCTGGGAGTCCTCTATTAAAAGTCCCATATGAAAAGGACAGGATTTTTAATGGAAACTGTGCATACAGAGAAATGTAAACTCTAAGGACCAAAACTTGCAAAATTCCTTTAAAAGGGAGAAAAAAGGAAAAGATCCAGTTTTCTAAAAAAGAGAAGAAGCCACACATGGTGGCACAGCTACTCAGGAGGCTGAGGCAGAGGATCACTTGAGCCTAGGAATTCAAGGCCATAAATTTAAAAAAAGGAAATGAAAAAAAAAAAGTAGAGATAGTTACTATAGAGCAATGGGACTGGAAATGACCATCCGGTTAGAGAGAGGAAGGGGTGGGAATGAGAAAGTCTGGAAGACACAGAAGGAGAGTCAGAATGGGCACAAAGGTCACATGAAGGTCATCTCCCAGCAGGAAAGACCTGTGACGCTGAGGCAAAGCGTCACTGGAAAGTGAATTAGATCATGCCGCTTCTACCCTAAAAACAACCACACATTGAATGACCCTCACAAAATGAATTCATCCATCTCAATCTCATTTAATCACATCTCATTTTATAATTTTACATGGTTTGCCCATAAATCTTCAGGTTTCTAGGTTAAGCTTCTTTCTAGAAAAACATCTACATAATCTGTTCAGGGCCCTTTCGTAGTAGTCAAGTTCCTAAGACCATCATCAAATGCATGGATTGTGAGCAGCTGGGATGCTCGCTCATTCGTGATAACTAGCAGGCAACATGCTGTCTGATAAGCCTGCAAAATAAGATCACTGACATTCATGAGCTGCTCAAATTTGTGCAGCACCAGTGGGTAAAAATGAAGAATAAATCAATCTTGTAAAAGCTGACTGGCATTTTTCTTACCATATAACAATCAATTATGCCCCAGATATGAAAATTCAATGGAGCATCTCATGTCAAGTGTAAAAACTAAGGAAAGTTGTCTTTAATAATAAAGAACTCAAATAAAATTGCATTTACTTACAAAAGTGCTGCTCTAGCCAAATCATGTGGCATCAAGTCTTTATATCTGGGGAAAGAAAACATAATTTAAATCAAAAGCTTAGCACTTCAGGAAATTTTATTTCCTTCTGTTTGAAATACCTGGGTTATAAGGCAGCCCATCAATTAAAATGAAGATACAGTGTAACTTTGCTATTGAGCATCCTTAAAAATCTGGCAAACTTTAACTCCTACGAAGCTTGCTAAGAGCCAGGCATGGTGGCACACATCTATAATCTCAGCCCTTGGGAGGCTGAGGCAGGAGGACTCCTGCAAGTTCAAGGCCAGCCTAGGCAACATAATGAGTTCAAGGCCAGCCTGGAATAGTGAGACCTTGTCTCCAAAAAATAAAAATTTTAAAAAGTTTACTAAGAATCTTAAAAAAAAAGAATACCTTTTGCAGTATTCTATTGTTAGGCCGGGTGTGGTGGCACAAGCTTGTAATCTCAGCCCTCGGGAGTCTGAGGCAGGATTGCTATGAGTTCAAGGTCAGCCTGGGCTACGCAGTGAGTTCAAGGCCAGCCTGAACTATAGTGAGACCCTTATTACTCAAAAAGAAAAGAAAAGGGGCCGGGGATTTAGCTCAGTGGTTTCCTTGCCTGCTGCACAAGCGCAAGGACCCGAGTTTGATCCCCGGTACGAAAAAAAAAAAAAAAAGAAAAAAAAACAGTACTCTGGTTCAGCACGACATGTGTTTAATGTTAAATTCTTTAAAACCAAATCCCACCTTTTGAAGGCTTTAAAACTTTTCTTAAAAGCACATTATCAATTTATTTTATGGGGCCAAAAAGGCCATAAAGGGGATGTATTAGTACTTTTTAAGGCACTTTTTCCTTTGAAATAATTTGAGATAAGAAAACTGAAAGGACAGAACAGAGTTACCTTACTCCTCCTAATGTTACTGTCTTACATAACAACTATGTACTTACTAAAATGAAACAACTAACACTGGCACAGTATTATTCACTACGCTGCTAACTTTATTCGGATCACACCAGTTTTTCCACCAACGTCCTACTTCTGTTCCAGGGTCCAGTCCAGGGTACTATGCTGCCGGGGGAAACGGAACCCTTCTACACTGCTGGTGGAAGTGTAAACCAGTACAACCACTAGAGAATTCAGAATGGAGATTCCTCAAAAACTAAAATTAAGAAATTCCACTCGATCTAGTTAGTCCCTTCCTAGGTATCTCCCCAGAGAGTTAAAGACATGATATTACAGTGACAGATGCAAACCTATGTTTCTATTTCCGGCAGCACAACTCATAATAGCTAAATCTTGCAAGCAGTCTACATGTCTATCAACAGGTGAATGGATAAAGAAGATGTACTGTTTACACACAATGGAGTGCCACTCTGCCATAAAGGAGAATAAATTTGATTCATCTGTAGGAAAATGGATTCGCCTTGAGACCATAATGCTAAGTGAAACAAATCAGACAAAGAAACTTAAATATCACATAGTTTCTCTTATATGAGAAATACAAAGTATAAGTAATTTAAAGAACAAAATAAGACAATAGAAAACTGGAAGATACATCTGCAAAGGGCAAGGGGATCTAGAAATGAGAGACAGGAAGGGAGAGGGAGAAAAGGGAAGTAAAAAGGACAAAGATGTGATATGTCTATGTACCAAATCCCCAAGATGAATGAATCCACTATGTATTGCAAATGTGTACTAAAATAAATTTTTTTAAATAAAAGCGGTCTTCCCAGCCAAGAACTTTCTTCCCCCGATAGAACTTTCTTTTCCACCTTATTGCTACTAAAATCTTCAGATTATCTTACTGCTGTTGTGTCAGTAAAGGAGATTATAGTGAGAAACATTGTTAAAAGGGCTACCATGCTTAAAACTAGAGTGACTGAAGAAACTTTATCACCATTTACTCACAGCATTACTTTTATAAGAAAATACTTTCTAGGTTCTAAACCATCTGTTTAAAAATGAACCTTGTTAGTTGTTTGTGTGTAAATGTACGCACACACACACAGGTATGTATCTTTCAGAACTGATGGTATATTACATACAATGTTCTACATGTTGGTGTTTGTTTTTTGTTTTATTTTGCTCTGAGACAGGGTTTTATTATGTTCCCCAGGCTGGACTCGAACTCTGTTCTCAAGTGATCCTCCCAACTCAGCTTCCCAAGTAGCTGGGACTACAGCCATAAGCCACTGTGCCCGGTTTGCACCTTGCTTTATACCTTCCAAGAGGTCAGATAGTCCACATCATGGCATATTAGCACAAGCCTAATATTCACCAACACATTTTAAGCTAGTTACTACTGTTTCAAAATCTGAACATTAAAACAATCTTAACAGCACAGAAGTGACTGCTTGAACCTAAATACCAAAGTCTGGACAGACTGAACCTCACTTGGGGACAGAAGAGAAACAGAAAAGGCTAAAGCAAACAGCTCTGTGGCCCTAGGATCACTCTGGTCCCAAATACTTGGGGTGGTGCTAAGCCAGGGCTCTGGACCCCCCTGCCGTCCAAGTCTCATGATTTCTAGGAGGCCAAAGCAGTGGCTCATAGGCTCACACCCCAACTTCTGAGGAGGGACAGGAACAATGGCCTTGTCCCCAGAAAAGGGCAGCTCTGTTGAAAGCAAGCTACCTATACCTACAATGGGCTTTCATAATAGGCTGTTTCAAGCTAAAACTATACTAGGCTTATTTATAAGAAAGGATAAAAAGCACATTTTGACATTACTTCATCACTGACAGTCTGTGTTAATTTCACGGAGATGCTATCCATGTATTAGTCCACCAGTGACACTATTACCTACTGGGTTATCTTGTATTTACAAAGATCACTTTAGGCGCCAGGAATTTAGCTCAGTAGTTCCGGTGCCTGTCTTGAAAGCTCAAAGTCCCGAGTTCAATCCCTGGTACCAAAAAAAAAAAAAAAACCCCAAAAAAACAAAGATCACTTTAGATAGTATCTTCAAAGAAGGAATAACACGATCATTTCATACTTACGAAGTGCCTGATAGCAAAAACGGAATCCGAACACCATCTACTACCACAATATTTCTTAGATTGGGTTTAGCTAAGGTCTTCTTTGATTTGGTCTGGACAGCTTTAAGATAAAATTCAAAGAACTATTAATTAAAATATATGACGTTAGATGACCTTTTACATTTTTAAAGACAGACATTCTAAGAATTTTATCACTCAAGGACAAGTTGCATTTGTCAATGACTAAACCATTTAAATATTTTTTTAAAGGCTAAAAAATTCAGAATTAGCTAGGTGTGGTGGTGCACACCTGTAATCTCAGCACTCAGGAGGCTGAGGCAGGAGGATTGCCATGAATTTGAGGCCAGCCTGAACTGCACAGAGAGACCCTGTCTCAAAAAACCAAACAAAAGGGGCCAGGGATTTAGCTCAGTGGTTTCGCCACCTGCTGCGCAAGCGCAAGGACCTGAGTTTGATCCCCGGTACCAAAAAAAAAAAACAAACAAACAAAAAATAATTCAGAATTCACAAGTTTCTAAATAATGTTTAAGGTAAACAAAGATTATCTCCAATGATGAGGGTATCTATCTAAGCCATTAACAAAGCTGGTCATTTTTATCAAACGTTTAATAATCTATTGCATTAACAATAACCACTACAAAAAAACAACAAAAAACTTAGAGTGTTACATAGATGAAGAAACAGCTAAAGATGTCAAGGATGTGTTCAGCATATTTACTCAGATACCACTCCAGATAGCCTGAAAACAAAGCTGAATCCTACAAAAAAAAAAAAAAAAAAAAAGCAGGACATTTTTCTCTGCATGTAAGTTTCTTTACATACCAGGGCCAAATTAAATTTGGAGGTTAGTGAATGTTAGGGTCCCTATGGCTGTCAATTGTTGTACACATTAACACTTGAATACTTAAGCATACACACATGCACATATTCACATACAAGCACAGGTATCTAGGGTGAAGCAGTTTAAAAGAAAAAAAGACTTTAATTTAGCTCAGTGGTTCCGCATGCCTCGAAAGCGCAAGGTTCCGAGTTCGATCCCCAGTATCAAAAAAAAAAGAAAAGCATAACTTCTCTCCAGTTGAACTACTACATATCCTCTAAGCGATTTCACTCAATAAATAAAATCTTGGGCTGGGGATTTAGCTCAGTGGTTCCAGCGCCTGCCTCACAAGCGCAAGGTCCTGAGTTCGATTCCGGGTATTAATTAATTAATTAATTTTTAAAATCTTATTATTTGTGACTTAAAAAAAAAAAAAAAGAAAAACAATAACCACTACACATAAAACCTAGTGGTAGAAGTCACAATGGTTGATGGTGTTCGCTTTTCAAACAGCTTGTTTGTACCTCTCCATGGAGAGAAAGGCCACCTGGCTGATGACTACTGCTATTCTGCAAAAAACCTAGACTGTTTCCTGACTCTGCCTACTCCATTCACCTAAATAGTTCTAACCTCAAAAGAGTAACTTTTCTTTAGTATTTTTAAACACTGAAGAATAAAATGTGAATATATGCATGTGGTCCTAAAAAAGTAAACAACACTAAAAACTGGAATTTCCTCTTTATGCCTCCCCTACCATATTAGTTCCTTTCCAAAGGTAACTACTGTTACTTTCAACTCCTTTCCAATACACGTACATGTGCACACTTGTGTATTATGGATACTTTTCTGACTTTCATTATAGCTTGAAGCCTTCTGTGTCAGTATATCTAAATCTCTCACTTTCATGTTATTAGTTTTGGCAGTTACCTACTATCATCACTACACTATCAGAGAGAGAGAAAAAGTCCTACATTGTTAGGAATAAAATTTCAGTAACCACTTTACCACAACCACTGATGTCACAGAGAAGTATTTAAGGCAAATATCTACCACAAACTTGAAAGAAAAGGTAGTCAGAGCTATGAGTCTCGATAAAAGAGGGTCCTCAGGGTATTCTGGCAGATCTGACGGAGATGTGTTGGCAAAGGAGATAAAAACAGCAAGGAGGAAACAGAGAACGGTGAACCCAAGCACACCATGCTAATGGCAAGGTAAAGACAGCACCGACGTGAATGGAAAGGAAGGGACCAATACAAGATATTAGAAAAGGGACGATGAGGCACCTTGGTGATCACTCAAATATAGAAAGAAAAACAGAAAAGAGGATTATAAAGGAAGTTTAGAGACTAAGAAAATCAGCTGCTCTATACAAAATGAGAACTAATTTTGAAAGAATGAGTTCATTTTTAAACTTGGTAACTTCGATGTGCTGGACAGGCAACCAGATGGACATCTATCTGGCAGAGAGTAGAGATCTAAAACCGAAGCTCTGAAGTGAGGTGCAGGTCAGAAAATCAGGAGACATTTGAAGCTTAAAATGCAGAAGAAAAGCTGAGATGTATTTTACAATAATACCTGCTCATTCAGGCTCCTCTGAAGAAGTTCTGCTGCTCATAATCCTTGCCAAGAGAACAGCCTCACATGGCCATGTCTCTAAGCC
The DNA here is from genome assembly GCF_053883595.1 of Heterocephalus glaber. Classification (NCBI taxonomy): domain Eukaryota; kingdom Metazoa; phylum Chordata; class Mammalia; order Rodentia; family Bathyergidae; genus Heterocephalus; species Heterocephalus glaber. Next base: position 41,502,259 of record NW_028258305.1, read on the forward strand.
CATAACAAAAGCTGACCAGATTCAGGGTGGACATAACAGAATCACCAACAATCAATCTGTACCGCGACTGCCTGGTGTGTTTGTGTCATCCATTCTGTGTTGCTATAACAAAATACCCAAGGCTGAGTACTTTAAGTAAAGAGGTTTTTTAGTTCACAAGTACGGTGTCTGGAGGGTCCAAAATGCAAGGCACTGGTGAAGGTTCCTGTGGCTGCATCACAACACAGCAAAGATGCAAGGAAGGAAATAGCAGTGTACTGAAGAGGCCAAGCACAGGGAGTGGCCTCACATTATAAAACCCATTCTCCAGGGAACTCTATTCATTTCTTCCAAGGTTGATGTCTCAATGATCTAATTACCTCTGACCTCTTAAAGGTTCCAGCACCACTCAGTATCACTAGGGACCAGGTTCCAGACCCTGAGCCCTTGAGGACACAATCAAACTATAGCAACCAGTTACAGGCATGACCTGCTGGCTGGGATCTAAAGAAGCATGAAAAGAAATGCTAAGTAGTAGAAGCTGAAAAAGGTGGCATAAGGAAAGACTTCGGCAAACTGAAATCATCTGTAAGTTGTAGGATAGCAAAATTGATGAGTGTACAAAGAAGCCAGCAAGAATGAAGAAAAACACACAGAGAGAAGCAGGCCAGGGAAGGGATTTTCCCATGGTACATAAGAGAAAACAGCAGTGACCCCTAGAGCTGCTTGCTTGATTTCTTACACCTTCCCAGGTGCAGTACACATGAAGCCAATCATTCTTAAGGGTCCATTACCTACAATAAAAACACACTTAGTTCTGTTATTTCCCTACACACACGAGGGCAGAGAAGATGTGAGACAGAAGGCAATTTTGTGAGGCAATAGGAGAATCGGGAGATAGGCAGGGCTGGGGACACAGCTCAGTGATAGGCTGCTCCCCTAGCACCATGAAGCTCTGGTTCAACCTCAGTCCTGAGGGAAAAGACAGATGTGGTGTATGACAGTAAAGGCAGAAGAGTGCCCGGAAAAACAGCACAGGCAGATATTTCGATCCTCAAGGAGAAAGAGAACTGTAAACAGCCCTTAAATTTTCAGATTACTCATGACTAAACTTGGAAAGAATAAAGTGATGAAAGGAAACACCAGGTGACACATCATGATGTCCCTGTGCTTTTTAAGAACTGACCACATGTTCCTTTTATACCATTTTCACATAAAATTCAACTTCTTCACTCCTGTTGGGCCCGATGAGACAGGCCTTTAATTCCAACACTTTAAGAGGCTGAAGCAGGAGGATCACAAATTTGAGCCCAGCCTGGGCAATTTAGCAAGACCCTGTCTCCAAATAAAACATAAAAAAAGGCTAGAAGTGTGGCTCAGTAAGATTCAATTACTACCACACAGACACACACAGACACACACAGACACACATACACACACACACACACACAAAGCCTTCACCTTTATTTCTCTAATGAATTTCCTGCCTTACTTAACTTAGTTCCATCTTAATTACTTAATAATTTAAAAAATATAACAAGATGACCAAGTCTCCAATCCCTCAGCTCTGCTCACTTGACCTCCTTGCTTTTTTTCAGGAACCCTCCCATCTGGAAGGCCCCAGTTCATCCATTTCTTATGCGTCTCTCAGGTTTATTTCACATTCTAGCTCCTAGAAATAAAACCTTCTCTCATAACTACAGTAACTTGTAGTTTCTGCCTCTAAACTTAGTCTACGGCAACCTCTGCCACAGAAGGGCAAAACTTGGCCATTCCAAATAATTTAGCTTATTATAAAGTAATTAAACTAGTTCCACAAGCCATGTTTTTAAAAATATTTGTTATTATGTATTGAACAGTCACCCAAAAGACTCTCATCCTGTTTCACCATGCATACTGGCTCGTGTGTGTGTGTGTGTGTGTGTGCGCGCGCGCGTGTGTATAAATAGAGGTATAAAGAGACATATAATCATCCAGTCAAAATTTCCATCAGACACTTTCAGTTCATCAGATGACTGAAAACATCAATACATCTTGTACTCTCTTATACTCTAATTCCTTCACCAAGCAGGGATATTCACTTAAATTTCAAGAAGACTTGTATGGTTATGAAATTACTGCACTTCAAATCTGCTCAGACAGGCACAGCCCACTGGCTGCCCTCAAGCGCAGCCAGTCACATTCCTTTGTCTAATCAGGAGCCTTCTTGCAACACTGTCATTATCAGTGTCAACACAAATCAATCGTGGGACACGTGTTAGACAATAAAGACACAAACAACTTAAATCTCATGAGGGTTTACAATACTGTTGGAGAGGAAAAGACATCGAAAAGTTACAGGGCAACAGGAAGAACACTCTAACTGCTTTCCTTACTGATATTCAGACTGACCTTTCCCCTACTTGGCAAGGATCAGGTCTATTTGTGTGACTGCAAAGCAAAGGCATGGGTGAACACTGCAATTAGGGAAAAGGTGAAAGGAGAAAGAAGTGATCTTTTGTGAGCCTGACAGAAATGTGTATTCTAGTCAGAGTCCAGAGGCCACCGGAAATATAACACACAACACTAACTGCTCTGGCTGGGATTGAGGCACAGATCCCTGAGAACTATACAAAAGCAATATAACAATAGCATCTTAAACTTACATTGAGTTTAGAGTTTTCAAAGGGTTTTGAGATATCTTTGTAACTACAGAAGGCTGACAAGACTAGAATCTGACTACTTTTTCAGAGGAAACTAAAGCACAGAGAAGTGAGGTGATGAGTCAGGGTCCCAATGGCCGGGAAGAGGGAGGGCTGGAACAGAGTACAAATTTTCTGAACTCTGGAAGGTCTTTTTTCTATTAAATTATTACATAAGTAGAAATACCATACTGGGCTGGGGATGTAGCTCAGTGGTGCTGCCACCTGTCTCTTAAGCACAATGTCCTGAGTTCGATCCCTGGTACCAAAAAAAAAAGAAATACCATACTGAAAAAATCAGAGGCATAGGTCAATACAAAACCTAGGCAGGAAAAAAATGTTAAGGATTTGTCAGGGTATTTTTATCACTGACAAGTGAAGATAAATATCTAAAGCAGGTTTTGCAAAGGTGTGTATTAACAGTGGAGACACCTAATTCAGTTTACTAAGGGTCTAAATGACTATCAACTCAACGAATTCCCTTGCTCTTTCAATCTTCTTTTACTATTTCCTTATTCTCTTCTACTTCAGAAATGGGTCCTCTTGCATATGGAGTAAGAAGACATTCAGTAGGGTAGCCTATCACAAAATGCAAACTTTAAAGGTTAACTTTATCTCCACAAAGGTCTCAAAGTGTATGTCAGCTAATCAACTCCAGCAATGACAACCAGAAGCTAGGTAAACTGAACAGGGAGATTTATGGAATCTTCATGACCCCACTGGGCTCCGAAGCCCAGAAAACAGCCTCTCAACCTGTTAAGCCCAATCTTAAACAACACAGTATCATTACTGATTGGCTCTGTAAGTTTTTAATTCAAGAGCTACAGGGATGTTCATGTTGATCATAAAAAGACAGAATTAACAAATTTGTTTTTATTCGGAATTCACAGATATAGAATCTAACATTTATTTTATTTATTTTTTTGGTACCAGGGACCAAACTCCGGACCTTGCACTTGCAAGGCAGGTTGCGGCACCACTGAGCTAAATCCCCAGCTAGAATCTAACATTTAAATGAGAAATATTTATAAATTTCTATACCTGGGGCTGCTCGTAGCTGGGAGGAACAGCTCAGAGGTCTTACACCTGAAAGACAAAATAAACTGTTTACAAAAAGCAATACCATTCACTGTCTCTCTATAATACTTATAAATCCAAATATAACCTTAAAAAAGAAAGAAAAAAATAAACTTACAAAATCGGAGGGCCCATTTTGATGTACTGGGAAGGTTTTTAAAAGTATAAGTCAAGATGGAAGTCATCCTGAAATCTAAAAAGAGAAGAGCAAAATAACATCCTGTGTTTTATGAGCGATTTATAGCTTCTATACAGTGTATGTTCTCCAATAACCTCAACCAGGGCTACTATAAAATACCAAAAAAGTTTACCTGAGTATAGTGGTGCACACTTGTAATCCTAGCTACTTGGGAGGCTGAGGCAGGGAAACCCAAGTTTCAGGTCAACCTAGACAACTTAGTAAGACCCTGTCTCAAAAAGTAGGGCCAGGGATTTAGCTCAGTGGTTCTGCTGCTTACCTTGCAAGTGCAAGGTCCCAAGTCCGATCCCCAGTACCAAAATAAATAAATAAATAAACAAACAAACAAACAAAAAGGGCTGAGCATACAGTTTGGTAGTAGAGCTTGTCTAACATGCACTGAGGCACTGAGTTCAATTCACAGTACTGTAAAAAAAAATCATCATCATCTATTATGATCTCTTGTTCTACTAATAATATTGTAATGGCTATATGGATAAGAATGCATTATGCCAACCACTATTCTAAGCATTCGTCATCTCATCTTTACAATGACCTAGGAAGAGGGCACGATTATTATGCCCTGTGTAAGAGATGAGGAAACTGAGGCATAGAAGGATTGAGTGACTTGCCCAAAGACCCTCAGCTAGTAAGTGGCAGAGCTGAGATTTGAACCCAGGCAGTCTAAGTCCAGAGCTTGTGTTCTGCTCCTCCAGGCCAAAGGCCCAGAGATAATGCTTGGCATGACCAGTATTAATCTCCACTTTGAGGGCCGTGCTGTGATTATGTACAAGGCCTTGTTGAATGTTTATATTTGAAGGAGACACACACTAACGTATCCAGGGATGGGGGAACATCTTGTCAGCAATTTACTCCCAACTACTACTAGAAAAAGTTTGCAGTACTGCGCTTGCAACTTTTCTTAATGCTTAACATGGTTTCAAAATAATTTTTAAAATTTAAAGTACATACAAAAGCCTTATATTTTTAAATATTTAAAATATATTAAGGGCTGGGGAATTAGCTCAGTGGTTCCGCCGCCTGCCTTGCAAGCACAAGGTCCCAAGTTCAATCCCTGGTAACAAAAAATAAAATAAAATAAAAAATAAAATAAAATAAAATATATTAACCACTCCCTCCCCTCCAAAAAAAAAAAAAAAGCTAAATTCCTAACAATGAGTTCCTACAAATCAGTATGACAGAAACCAGCAGACAAATGGCACAGGATAAAAGCAAACTGTTCATAGAAAAGGAAATACAAGTACATGGCTCTTAGGTATATGAAAAGATCAACTCTACTCATAAGAGAAAATTCAAATTAAAATCACACACATATAGTTGTCTGTCAAATTAGCAAAGACTGAAAGATCTGCTATATGTAGGGCAGACGAGTCCACATAAATGCTGCCTCCACATAAATGCTGCCGCTGAGGGTGTGAACGACCTGGTAATTACAGGGTTCCCCGCTTGTCAAATGGCCCCAAGTGCAAATGTTCTACTACTCAAACTGCAAAGTTTGAAAACACCTGCTCAGTGTTCCTAACTCTGCTTTAGAGGCAATCGAAAATCCGAACTGAAAAACCTGTGTGGCCGGAGAGTGAGTCATGCAGCCAGTGTGGTGCCGCTTCAGTCTAAGCACCACCCTCAGACAAATTTTAAGTGAGAAAAGGTGAAAAAAGACCAAGAGAAAAGACTCCGAAAATTGTAGTGCCAGCAGCCATTAATTGTGGAAGGAGTCGCTCCTAAAAAATAACATTTCTCCTCCTCCTCCATTTCTCCCCAGCTTCCAGTACCCCAGGAAGCCTCCAAGAAAAGGGAAAGCGCCTGAACACATTTTATTTACTGTGCTGTGCTCTGGCATCTAATGTATTGTGTTTACTGTGTTTAGATGTTTTAGGGTTATCTCCACCACCTCGGGCTGTTAGCCCTGTGTTAAAGTTCTGGAAAAATGAATTTATAAATGCAATTTGGGGCCTCAGAACGAGTTATTTGATTTTCCATTATTTCTCATGGGAAAAAAATGTTCAGTTCTCGAACTTTTCGGTGTTCAAACATGAATTTAGAATGAATAGAGTTCAACAACTGAGGTATCACTTTATCAGTCAAAAGCTTCACCTAACTTTTAATCCAATTCTATTTCTATGAATTTACTTCCCAGATGTTACACACATTACCTATGCTGTCACTGTGGTAGCAAACAACCATGTTACCATAACCCAGTGACATAGTGTACTACACAAGTGTAAAAGAAAATGACTATGTACCAAGAGCACAGGACATTTCTAAGTTATATCATTAAGTGAAGAAAGGAAGGTCAAAATCATGTATATGTCATGCCATCGCTCAATCAAAAGAGCATAAATGATATGTTCATTTCCTGTTATCACTATAAAATATCCCCGGAAATACCAAGAAAGTGTTGGAAATAATTGTTAACTGAAAGGAAGGGAACTGAGTAACTAGAAGACAGGGATGAAGGACGACTTCTCATTGTACATTTTTAATAATTTCTTAATTTTAAAACATATTTTAACTTGAAAGACAAACAAGATTTGTGGCAGCCAGCTTCTAAACTGACCCTCAAAATCTCTGACTCAAGGGTTTCACCTTGTACAGCTGCCTCCTGTGCTATCCTGCAGTTGGTTTGAAGAAAATGTCAGAAGTAACGGTTGTCACTTCTGAGATTAGGCGGTAAAAATACTGCAGCTTCTGTGGCGTCCCTCTCTCCCAGATCACTTCTGAAGGAAGCCAACTGGTGCGTCACCAGCAGGCTTAGGAAGAGGCTTGCATCCTGAGGAGCTGATGCCTCCTTTCAACAGCCATGTGAGTGTGGAAGCCGATCCTCTACCCAGGTGCGCTTTCAAATGACCACGTCCCTGGCCACCATTCTGACTGCAATCTCACGAGAAGCTCCTAAGTTAGAACAAGCTGGCTATAGTGCCCCAGTTCCTGACTTTCCGAAACTGTATGAGATGACAAACATATACTGTTTGTTTGTTTGTTTTGGTGCTGGGAATTGAACTCAGGTCCTTGCACTTTGAGGCAGGTGTCGGAACCACTGAGCTAAATCCCCAGCAGTAAATATATAATTTTAAATTATAAATGTACTAGAAAAAATACCAGATAATAGATACAGAAGGGATTCCAATACATACTACAGTATCTAGAAGCCATGATGTCAAATAACTAACAGGTCTGATTATATAAACATTTCAAATATATACACAGCAGAAGATACTAAAATCAACTGGGTATAGTGTTGCGCACCTGTGATTCCAATTTGTGAGTGGCTAAGTCAGGAGGGTCTCAAGTTCAAGGCCAGTCTGGGCAAGTTAATGTGACCTTGTATCAAAATTAAAAAATAAAAAGGGCTAGGGATGTACCTCAGTGCTCCCTGGGTTCAGTCCCGCAAAATTTAAAAAAATTTTAAGGATACCAAAATCAAGTTAACAGGGAAACAACAGAGTCAGAGAAAATACTTGTAACAAGTAAAGAAGAAAAGGTTAATACCCACATCCATAAAGAACTTATTTCAAATTATAGAAAATAAACAAAATTTATAATGGAATCCGTAGTTTTTACTCTAGTACACATTCCACCCCATCATGAGTTGGTTGCTGTATGTTGGTTACAAGAGATTGAATCCAGCCCAGTCCAGGGTCTAACCAATTGGAATAATCTCATTCTCTCTGCCAAGATCACCAGGTCAGGTAGTCAAGCCTTACAACAGCCACGCAGAGCACTGGCTTGACCACTGCTATGGATGTAGGAATAGTTGTCTAACATCCATGTCTTCTGCTGGATCCTAGAGCACAAATCTTTTCTTCTGACACCTGACACAGCTGCAGCACTTGGCAAACACTGACAAGGCCATCCTAAGGGTGACACTGACACCAAACCAAGGCAGGGCTGAGAATTTTAGGAGGGGGAAAAAACCTGGAGCCCTAGCAGATCCAGTCTGAACCTATCTTTGGTCGTGGTTTTCACTTCTGCAAGTCAATAAATCCCTTTAATAAGGCAATTTAGTTTCAATTTTCTGTTGTTTGCTGAGTAGCTTCTTCCTGCTACATAGACCAAGAGCAAAAATGAGCAAATGAGCAATTCACCAAGGAAATTAAAATGCTCAGAGCTGGGGTGTAGCCCAGCAGTAGAGCACTTCTCTACTATGTACAAGGTCCCAGGCTTGATCCTTACCACCATAAATAAATAAATAAGGTTTTTCGAATGTCCAACCTCATTAACAATAAATATCTTTACAAAATTAAACCAAGGTATCATTTTGAGGTTGTTGGATATGCAAAAATTAAATACATGGTTGATATACAATCCTGGTAAGAATACATCTTGGGCTGGGGATTTAGGTCAGTGGCTCTGCTGCCTGTCTCACAAGTGCAAGGTCCCGAGTTCGATCCCTGGTACCAAAAAAAAAAAAGGACAGATCTAACTTAAATAGGCATTTCCATATACTAGTGAAAAAGTATAAATTGCTAAGGCTTTTTTGGAAGGCAATTTTGTAGTTTCTTATCAAAGTTTAAACTAAATTTCTGACTCCAATAATTCATCTTATTGGTCTCTAACCTGTAAAAATATTCAAAATGCATGTATTGCTGGCAATGGAGGCACAAACCTATAATCCCAGCTACTCTGGAGGTTTAGGCAGGAAAACTGTAAGTCCAAGGCCAGTTTGGGCAAAATGATGAGACTCCATCACAAAAGCAAAACAAAACAAAAGCATGTGTTGTACATGTAGGTCTCTAGCCTATAGGAATATTCAGGATGTTCACTGTTAATATTTGTGAAAAACTGGAACTATTCTAAATGCATTTCAACAAGAAATGTTTAAATTGTATCACAATCATACCAAGAAATACTGTTCAGCAGTGTGGAAAGAAAAATGAAACATAATGATATACATATAACAGGTGATCAAAAATTAGAGTGAATGTTTAAATTTTTTTTTTTTAATTTATTACCCTAAAAGACACATTGCCATATCCCTCAAAATATTCCTCTTGTGCAGGGCATGGTGCCATACACCTGTAATCCCAGTACTCAGGAGGCTGGGGCAGGAGGATTGCTGGGAGTTCAAGGCCAGCCTGAACTACATAATGAAACCCTGTCTAAAAAAATAAAAAATAAAATAAAATAATAATAATAATAATAATATTAATAATTCGCCCTTGCTTTGTTTTTGTTTTGTTTTGTTGGGTTTTTTAAAACAGGGTCTCACTATGTAATTTAGGCTGACCTTGAATTTACTATGTAGCCAAGGCTGGCCTCGAACTTGCACTGATTTCCTGCCTCAGCCTCCTGAGTGCTAGGATTACAGGCACGTGCCACCACACCCAGATTTCCCCTTTGCTTTGAACATACTTATCCTATAGTTTTGCCACTTTCTGAAGCAGTTCTGAAAGTCCTCTTTTGTTTTTTTTGAGACAATGTCTCACTATGTAGTTCAGGCTGGCCTGGAACTCACGGCAATCCTCCTGCCTCAGCCTCCCAAGTGCTGCTCTTTTGTGTCTTTAATTGCTCTGTCATGGCTGCCTCAATGTCTCAAATTGATTCAAAGCCTCTACTTTTCATGGTCATTTCGACTTTGATGAAGAGCTACAAGTCCAAGGCACCTGATCCATGAAAACGGTAGATGGACACATCATAGTTTTTATGACCTGCTTATCTTTGGAGGGCACTCTGCAGCAGCATTCACTGTATTTTTTATCATTCCTTGTAAAAGACATTCATGAAAGAGGACTTCCAGAACTGCTTCAGAAATGGCAAGATAGGGCAGGGGATGTAGCTCAGTGGTTCTGGCGCCTGCCGCGCAAGGGCAAGGTTCCGAGTTCGAGCCCCAGCACAAAAAAAAAAATGGCAAGATAGATGGGATAAGCAAGGGGGAGTATTTTAAGGGGGATTAATGCCAATGTACTTTTTTATTTAAACCACACCCATTATTTGATCAGCCCTTGCATATACTGACATGGAAAGGTATCCAAAATATATAAATGAAAAAGCAAGCTGCAAATCAGCATGATAGCACACGTGGTCTCACTCTGGGAGGCTAAGACAAGAGGATCTCAAGTTAGAGGTCAGCCTGGACAATTTAGCCACTTAGTGAGACCCTGTCTGAAGATTTTTTTAAAAAATTTTTTTGAAGGGAGGGATGCAAAAGCCCTGGGTTCAATCCCCAGAGCCATGGCGGGGGGGGGGGGGGGGCAGCAAACTGTAGAACAAATGCATAGTGAGACTCCATTTTGTCACAGAACAAGTCCATGAAGCTATGAATCAGTATATGGAAAGGATAAACAGGTACTAATTTTTTTGTTGTTGTTCTGTTGGTTTTACTGTGCTGGAATTAACCCAGAGGCTGCTGCAAGCCATCTACCACTAAGCTACAGTCCTACCCCCAGTTTTTACATTTTTGAAGAATTGTAAACAAAACAAAAAGCATACCACAAAAACCAAAATGAGCCAGCAAAACTTAAACAATTTACTGGTTGGCCCTTTACAGAAAAAGTCTGCCACTCCTGATGTAAATAATGAGTGCTACATAAAATTAGGTGCACAAGAGACTATTACACGGCCAAGATTCAGGCTTTGAATTGTAAACATCTGTAAGGTCAAGAAGCTTTTTTGCAATTTATTCAGAAGAGGTCAACCAGTTTCTGTTTAAAGTGCTCTCAGTGAGAGGAAGATTTGAGTTAAACTTTAAAACAGAACGCTCTCTTCTTTCTTTCCATACTTCTCATCTCCAGCCTCAATTTCCCTGCCATTTCTTGTTTCCTCTCTTGCAGAACAATATGGTGAAAAGTGAGAGTCAGATTTATGTCGGAATCCTGGCTTTGCCACAAACCAGAAAATTTAATCTCCCTGAGGCTACCAAACTTCAGCTAAAAAATACAAATGGTACTATTTTGGGGATCGTAAGAATTAAAATAATCTGAAGCTGTCAAGGGTACTGTAGGCCTTCAATGATGCTTTTCTTTTTTTTAAACCAGCAACTATTCCAGAACTCAAGCCCATCTTTCGAGCTCACAAACAGCAACCAAGTTAAGCAGAGCCCTTGATTAGATGTAGACGTGGGCTCCAATCCTATTTCTACCACCCGTGGCCTTGGGTAAAAATCCGATTCATGGATTCATGGTTTAGTTGCTTCACCGATGGGGGCGGGGGGGGGTGAATGGCACGATGTTCGCTTCTGAATTAGAAAATGCTCCTGGTCATCAGATCACCAAGCTGACTGCAGGATATCCCGGCTCCTTCCACACACCTGAGTAGCACAGTTAAAAGCAAAATTTAGGATAAACCCGTGACGCCCTCCGGAATTTCAACAGCCAATGGGCTGTAAAGTAAAGCAGGTGCAACAACAAACACTCCAACATACCGTCCGGCGTAGTAGACACACACGCAAAGAGTTCGTTAACTTGCGGGCGTAAACTAGGACAGGTGACAGGGCTGCCGGGAGCTAAGCTATACTGCGAGTCTGGGTCACTGACTGCCCTGTGGTTGGTACTGGCCTGGTCGAGGCTTCCTTCCGCCCTCTCGACTTCGAGTCACTCAGGGAGGGGACGCAGCCGCGCACACAGGCACAGCGGGCGGGAAAGAAGTGGGATCGGCTCGCGGGAAAGGCCAGGCGCAAAGCCGAGCGCCGGTACCTCTCACCTTAGGTCCCCGCGATCCAACTCGCAGCAAGATTCCGTCCCGAGTGCCCAGGCTGGGGGGGAACTGGGACGGGTCCTGTCTGGAAAGGACCCCGGCCCCGCCCACGGGCGCGCCCGCCCCACGGGCTGCCCTCCGGCTGCCTGACTAAAAATCCGGCGCCCCGCCCCCCCCACGGTCGGCCTCTGCCCTCTGGAGGAGAAAGAAAGCATCCTTTCGGCCCGTTACCGAGAAGCGAGAGACAAGGTTACAGGGTCGGCGACAAGTCAGCGCCCGAGGTTTAGTCAGGCAGTGCGTTGGGCAGCTGGCCTGCGAGGGTGCGGAAAGCAAAGTCCTCCGTTTGGCAGCCGCGGCTAAAAGCGCTCTCCGCTTTCGTCCTCTCCCGCTCAAGATGGTGGCCTCCCGAGCGATTGGCAGCCTCAGCCGCTTCAGTGCCTTCGGGATTCCCCGCTCCCGAGGTGAGACCTGGTTGAAGACGCCCCGGAGCCTCGGGCAGAACCCCTTTGGGAACTGGGGCGCCCGGAGCAGCGTTCGCTCTTGCTGTCCGTCCACCCCACTCGGGGACCCGGGGCCGGGGGGGAGGGGGGCGCTGCCTGGGATCCCGCTCCCTGTGTCCTTGTGAAGGCACTGTCGCTTCCTCGCCACCCCGAGTCCTGCAGCGATTTAGGGCCCCTGCCTCCTTACCTTTCTGAGTCCCTTGACACTTTCGGCTGGTCTTCAGCGTCGCACTTAGTCGCTCACACCCCCCGTTTTCTTTACTGATGGCCTTGACCCTGACCCTGCTAGATCAGGAGGACCAGAACCCCGACTGTCACGTCTTCAGGGGTCCGCAGCACCTTGCCAACAAGAGCTATCTTACAAGCTTCTCCGATGGTATTAACAGCCTTGTAAATCACTGTCACTCCTTGCTACTTTCCGTCAAAGCCCTTTTTGTACTAGAGACCTCAACTCTTGCACTTCCAGTAATCCCAGTGTGAATGTATAGTATGTTGAAACGCGAGGTTTTGCAACTTCATTGTGGAAATACGCCAACGTGTATATGCTAAGGAATAAAATGTTAGATCCTGTGAAGAACAATAATCTAGTGTCTATCAATTCCCAGTCTTCCTGTATTAGCAGTAGTCTTTTTCATACTGATAGTAAAGGATAAAGAGGGTGGTTGTAGAAAACCTAGTGTTTTCCTTCCATCCTAAATCTGTAAAGTCAAATGTGACTTTTTTGTTGTATGTTGTACCAGTTACTTAATTAGAAACCTTCACTTTAGTTTGTAATATGAATTCTCTGGTCTTTCTTCTCCTGAACCAGTGAGGTAATTTTTTGTTTCTAAGACAGGTAGCTGGAGTCTCCCTTTACTGTAAGAGATCCCAGTAATTCAATGATGGGATCTTTTTCTGCTTTATTTCGACGACTGTTTTTAGTAGGTGCTTCTGTGTACCAGTCATAGTATAACCACGTTACAGAAAATTAAAATACTGTTAAGATTGGGGAAATGATTAAGAAAACATAATCATCCAGTGTCTTACAGCTTATATGCCTTTCTTTAGCATTTGGTTGTTTCCTTACAGTTTATATTTTTCCTTATTTTGCATATTTGTCATTTAACACTTTTGAAAAATCATGAATTTTGTTTTGTTTTGTTTTTTGAGTCAGGCTCTCGCTCTGTTGTTGAGGCTGGCCTTGAACTCACCGTGTAGCCCAGGCAGGCCTGGAACTCTTGGCGATCCTCCTGCCTTGGCCTTCTGAGTGTGGAATTACAGGTGTGTGCCACCACAGCTGGCAAATCATAAATATTTTTTGAATTTGTTCCTGTGTTGGTTGTGAGGGGTTTTCTTTTGTGGTACTGAAGATCGAACCCAGGGCCTTTAAACTGAACTATACCCCCAGCCCTTTTTTCATTTTTCACCTTGAGATAGTGTCTCACTAGGTCACTAAATTGTCCCAGACTGGGCTCCAACTTGCAATCCTCCGGCCTCAGCCTCCCTGCGTGCTAGGATTACAGGTGTGCACCAGCATGCCCAGCTGTCAGGTATTTCTAATAGATTGGCCCTGAGGTGGCAGTCAAGTCATGTGGTTTCTGGGCACTAATTAGCTGTGTGACTTTGGACAAATACCTTATTTTAAGTGGCCTTTATTTTTCTCATCTCTAAAATGAATGGTTGAAACCACAGATTTTCTTTGCCATGAGGAGTAGCATGACAGCAGTTAAAAGCATTCAGTATGGAGTTTGACTGCTTTACCCTCTGATGACCTTGGACAGTTGATTTGTACAACTTTTCTCATTTGTAAAGTGGAGAATATTACCACTTTGTGAGACCTAAAGGAGATACGTTAGGTGGAAAGTAGTTTCTTATAGAGTTATTAAGTACTAAGTAAATGTTAGATATTAACTCTTTTTTTTTTTGGTACCGGGGATCAAACTCGGGACCTTGGGCTTGTGAGAAAAGCAGTGGAACCACTGAGCTAAGTCCCCAGCCTGATATTAACTCTTTTTAGCCCTGAATCTATATATCTGAGAATTTTTTAAAGTCATTTATCCAGTTTACTTAGGTAATAAAAAGCTAGCAGTTTAATTTTAATATATTTTCTGTAGAGAAATATATAGAGAGATATATATATAGATATATTATATATAAATATATAAAATATATACTGTTTTTTGGTGGGGGGGGCTTGAGACAAGATCTCACTATGTAGTTCAGGCTGGCCTTGAACTCACTATGTAGCCAAGGTTGGCCTCAAATTCATGGTGATCATCCAGCCTCAGCCTCCCAAATGCAGGGATTACAGGTGAGCACCATCTTGCCCGGCCATCTCTTTTAATAGTAACTCATGAATTTTGAAAAAGGCTCTAGAAAATGAGTTTAAAATTACCTGTACACCTGAATTACCATTTAAACTCTAAAAATCAGGTCGATCTTTTCCCCTGAAAGTCTGTGCCAGGGTGTTGGCAAACACTAAGAAAATGACATTTACTGGGAAATGATTCTATTCTCTTGAAAGAAACTGACTTGTAGTTCTTGAAGTTTTAGATTTAGGGTATTCCTGCTCTGCAAATGTTACAATTTTGAATATGACTATCGAGAGAAAATCACATCTTGACTATAGTATTTAATTCCCACTCCTCCAAAATCTAAATTCCTAATCACAGAAGTAGTAAGGTCACTTCACAGGAAATGAATTCGAGGGAAATACATTAGTAGTTGATGTAGTATTTTTAAATTTAATTCTCACTTCCTGAATCCCATTCCTTCAAGCGTTGAATTTTCAGAGGGGGAAAAAAAAGAAAGGAAAAAAAGAACTGATTGATTGATTGCTACAGCCAGAGTAACGTTTTCAGATTTGAAATGAGTGTCAGCATAGTCCAGCTCTCCACTGCCCATAGTCTTATGTGGTCTTGAGTTACATACAAAGATGATTAAAAAGTAGGACAAAGGCTTCTCTTTTGCTGGCACAGTAAATAAGGCTAAAGGTCACACAACTGCTCTCAAGTGAGCTTTGCTGTTAGGCATTGGGTAAAGCTGGATTCCAAGAGCAAAGTTACCTTGTACTTCGACTTGGTTTAGTTGACTGAAATTTGAAATTTTTCTCTCAGTATTTGTGCTTACTGATTTTCTCTTTGCCTTTTGTCTCTGTTGATTTAGAAGAGGTTTTGTGCATGTGTGTGAGTGTGTTTGCAGCAGCAAAGGAGGTTAGTAGGCAAGAGTTAAAATGCCTTAAACCACATGCTAGGGATGGCAAACCTTTTAGAGCTTCCAACGCTAAACAGTGCTAAACAGCCTGCTGTGGCACGTGTGCCATAGGTTCACCACCATTGCAGAGGCTAATGAGCACCAAACTGTGTGTCAAGTATTTGATCTTTAAAACTTCAACTCATGTTCTCTCTTTTTTCTTTGACTGAAGCACTATCTTTGTTTTCCTATTTATATTTCTTAGGTTTTGTCTGTCTTCCCACCTCCTCCCTCTAACTTGCATTCTCAGCCTATTTCTCTTCTCTAATACACCCTCCCCTGTTCCAGTTAGAATTACCTATACTCTGCTTCTCTTCCCACTAGAATTCCTGTGTTACAGGCAGACTCCTTTTTGGTGCCAGGTGTTTCACCTCTTCACTTATCTCTGAATAAAAACTGATTCTTCCCAGATGTCATAGCCCCTGCTGCCCAAAAAGATGAGGATTTTTGACTTTAGGGGGTGGGGTTCACCTCGAGTACCTATGAAGATGCGTGACACCTGTTGAGTCACAGCAGTTTTTAAGTTGGCAAAACACAGTAAATAATAAAGATCAAAATGCAGGCAATGAAGGGAAAGATTGTTGTAAGTAGAATCTGAAGGTGCAGTTTTGTGGAACAGCTGGAGCCATGATGCAGATATAAAGAAAGGAGAGTGACAAATACAGATGACACAGATTTTTAAATGATGGAGAAGCAGAGGCTAAGTGTATCATTCATAAGGTAGAGGCACTGAGAATTGAGATGATGCTCTTCCCTTCCCTTCCAGAACCGTAGGGTAGGGGGAAAATAGGAAGGAAGCCAGAGCCTTGGCTGACTGCTGATGGTCCTCCCCATCCTACCCTCCTCATTCATTCTCCTAATCAGTGGGTCCCACATAGCCATCTACTGTCTACTTCAGTCACCTTTAAGTAAATACAGATGCTGAGGCCCCACCCCGTAAAATTCTTGTTTTGTGCTTTTAGTTGAGGCCTGTGAAGTTGTGAGTATATTTGAGTCTCCCCAGTTCATTGTAATGAATCACTTCTCAACACTTCTATGGGAACCCCAGTCTAGCCGTGTATATTGCTTCCGCCATAAATCATCATTCCCAGCTCCTGGTTGAGTATAGGCCATACTGAACTTGGAACAGGTATCATTTTTAGGCTTGTTTCCAAATTACATATAAAGTGTTTTTGGTGGAGTTGCCATTTAAAATTGCATTTAGAATATCCTCTGTGACATAGAATAACTGAAATTAGTAGTTTGATTTTATTGTTCATTGCCCTGATTATCATTGTAAAGTACAACAAAGTCTTAGGCTCTTTTGTTACATCTCTCAAATTATTCACCAGACGAAGGGATTTGGAGAATGGGAAAATAGACACAGAGAAAGTCATAGACTGCTGGAAATGTCTAGCCACTGAGAGATTCCTTTTTTTAGTCTTTTTTTTTCCTAATAATAATCCTAAATTAGGTAGGCACTGTGTATTTGTGGAGTATAAAACTACAGCCATTAACATAGCCCAAGTGCTGTATAATTCAATGAAAATTAGAAATAAAAAGTTTTAATATTAATAATTAAGAAATAACTGGACTGGGCCAGGGATTTAGCTCAGTGGTTCTGCTGCCTGCCTTGCAAGCGCAAGTTCCTGAGTTTGATCCCCGATACCAAAAAAAGAAGTAACTGGACTTAGTGGTAAAGCAGTTGCTTAGCATGTGCAGGACCCTGAGTTCAGTCCCCAGCACCACAAAAATAAGTAAATAAGTAAGTCTTAGGAAAAGTTTGTGTAATTAGAAGAAGGAGCCATTAGATATTGTTGAAGCCTTAGCTCTTTATTATATTTAATATTACTGTAAGACTAAGATCGAACTTGGGACCTTGAGCTTGCAAGGCAGGCACCTGAACCACTGAGCTAAATCCCCGGCCCTACCAAACTTTATTTTTAATTGTAAAACAGGGTCTCATTCAGACACAGGGTTGCCCAGGCTGGACTCACAGTTGGAATCCTTCTGCCTCAGTCTTTTGAGCAGCCAGTATTATAGGCATGCACCACCATTCCTGGCTGATTTATTTTTACTTTTTAGAGTCAAAAAATTTTTTTCTAAGATAATCAGGCAAGATGGAAGATTTGGGCCGGGAAGATGAGTAAAGAATTAAACAGGTTTACAGGAGAAATGGTTTGAACCATGAAAGAAAAGCAAGGGAAGAAAAAAAACTGTGATGTTTTGAAGAAGATTGGAAGTTGTAATTAAGAGATGCTGACCCTGGGCTGCTTCTAGAACAACTTGGTTATCACCTGAAACAAGACATTTTGATGAGAGCAGGGTAGAAGTGACCTTTACTGGTTTAAAGAAAAAAAAAAGGGAGGAAAAGAGGGAATAGGACAGCAAACTAACTTTGGAAAGCAGCCTGCATTCCATTCTCATACATGCCACCTCTTCACTTCTCCTTCCCTTCTTCCCTAATCCACTTAAATCTATGATACTTTCCCTTTATTAAGGTTGGCTGACTGGTGACCTTCATTCCACTTGCAACTTTAATCCCTCTTTGCCACACAGCCTAACACAGGTTCACAGGTTCATCTTTTGGGACCATTCTTCTACCTACTTTGTTTGTATCTGAATAATATCTAGATACTTTGTTTAGTATCTGAATAATCACCTGACCTGATGATTGAAGTGAAAAAGATACAATAGCAGTCATAGTAGTGGCCTGGAATACATGGTTCTCATTTGGGGGTTGTTGTTTTTAATTCCAGCTTTGATACATCTAGCAGGCACTCCAGAAATTCTGATTTGCAAAATAATTAATTTTGAATTACTCTTTCCTTACAGGTTATATTTGCCGCAACTTTACAAGGTCTTCTGCTTTGCTGAGTAAGTTTAACTTCTTGTTGACACACTTATATTACTTTTTAGTTTTTAACCATTTAGTATGATTGTTGGCTGTTGGTTTTTCCAACACTGTTTTGTTTTTTGGTTTTTTGGGGGGTTTTTGGTACAGGGGATCAAACTCAGGCGCTTGCGCTTGCAAGGCAGGCAGCAAAACCACTGAGCTAAATCCCCAGCCTGGCTGTTGGGTTTTCATAGATAGCCTTAATCAGGTTGAGATAAAGACCTTCTATTCCAATTTTCTGTAGCGTTTTTATCATGAATTGGTGTTGGATTTTGTCAAATGCCTTTTCTGCATCTATTGAGATGATCATATGGTTTTTGTCCTTGACTCTGTTAATATAGTGTACTACATTTATTGATTTACGAATGTTGAACCATCCTTGCATCCCTGGGATGAATCCAACTTGGTCAGAGTGTATGGTCTCCTTGATGACCCTCTGTATTCTGTTTGCCAGTATCTTGTTGAGGTTTTTGCATCTATGTTCATTAGGGAGATTGGCCTGTAGTTCTCTTTTTGGGTTGGGTCTTTCCCTGGTTTAGGAATCAAAGTAACACGTGCTTCCAGGAATGAATTTGGAAGTCTTGCTTCCCTTTCAATTTCCTTGATGAGTTTAAAGAGTAATGGTGATTATATTGCTTCTTATATGTATTTTGTAATAAACATGTTTACAGATGAACTGCCCTTCTCTTTTTAGCCAGAACCCATGTTAACTATGGAGTGAAAGGGGATGTGGCAGTTGTTCGACTTAATTCACCCAATTCAAAGGTACCTAATTTAGCTTTCTGGAATTTATTTCTACTAACTACATTTTTTTTGGTACCGGGGATCAAACTCACGACCTTGTGCTTGCGGGGCAGGTGCAGTGCCACTGAGCTAAATCCCCGGCCCCTAGCTACATTTATTAATCCTGTTCTGAATGGGAAAGAAATGCATCAATTTGGCAGTAACATCATCACATGAATTTATAATTTTATTAATTTAATTGGTTAAAATTGGACACATGACCCAGTGAGGGCAGTTTTCTGGACCAGAGGTTGTGTAATGCTTTTAATGTAGGTGTCCTATCAGTAATAAGGGTTAATAAGACTAGCTTTCTTTTACAGTGTAGAATGAGGTGGTATCATATAAGAACCAAAATACATGCTTTCTTTATAAAAATCAAAACTCACCTGCCCTTCTTAAATATGAGGTTATTAAATCTACTTTCTTCATTACCTACTTGCCGTTATTCATATTAAATTGGCTGGGTTAAATGTGGACATTTGGCTTTTAAGCTTTCTGAGGGTTCTGAATGACTCCGTGTAATTCATATATTGGAAATCAAGTTCTGTTCAAAATTGAACTTTATTTTTGGTAACTTCAACAAAGCATGTAGCATTATTCCAGTCTTTTTGGGTTTTTTGTTTGCTTTGTTTTTACCAAGAAGAGCTTTATTGCAGGAGCCTCTGCTTTTCCTCATCTCAAATTAATGTAAAGATTTCTTTTTAAAGCTTGTAATCAGAGCCAGGGATTTAGCTTGTGGTGCCGCACCTGCCTCACAAGCACAAGGTCCCGAGTTCGATCCCCGGTACTGGGGGGGGGGGAAATCTTGTAATCAAAGGCCTACCTGAAATAGGAGGACCTAGAATGAAACAATTGACAGTTATCACAAGTTAAAAATGGTAAGAGTAGATCCAGATCACCAGACTAAATCTTGGCAACCACTGACCAGAGTGATTCAAGCTTAAAGATATTTTTCCGAATTTTCTGAATTGAATGATTTTCCTGAACACAAAAGTAATACATGTCAATGGGACAAAATTTTAAAACAAAAATTAAGAAGAAAATAATAATGATTCATAATCTAAACCCAAAGATAACCATATTTATCCCAGTTTTAACAAATAATATTTACCAAGATAAGATCATTCTTTCTTATTTATTTATTTATTTATTTATTTATTGCAGTACTAAGGATTGTTACCCACAGGTGCTCTACCTGAGCTACAGCTCAGGTCTTTTAATTCCCGGACAGGGTCTCACTAAGTTGCCTGACCTCGACCTTGGTGATCCTTCTGTCCCAGCCTCCTGAGTAGCTAGGGCTACAGGTGCATTAGTTACTTTTCTCGTTGCTGAAACAAAATACCCAACACCCAAAGTTAAAGAAGGAAAGGTTTATTTAGCTCACAGTCTGTAGAGGTTTCAGTCCATAATCAGCTGGCTCCAAGGCAGGGTGGCACATGGCAGAGGGGCGTCACAGAGAAGAAACAGTGCATGGCAGATAGAAGGCAGCCAAGCCAAGCAAATGACTGACTCCAGGTAACTAGCAGCAAGCCTCTTTGTGTCCCTTATATTGTATCCAGGCGACCCATTCTTAGGGCGATACCACTCACACCTGTAATCTTGGCATTGCACCATGAGTCAGTCCCACACTCCAGATCCAGCCGCCTCTGAGAAAGCCTCACCTGTGACTGCATGAGGCTTTGGGAGACAGTGAGACACAGCCATGACACAGGCATGAACTGTTGTGTACAGTCTGTATGTCTCATTTGTATTTCTTTTTTTTGTCATTAACATTACACAGATTTTCTATGGCAGTAAATGTTTATAAACTTACTTACAGCCTGCATATGATTTAAACACTTAGGAGAATGACCTGAAGTTCTCCTTTTGGGTAGGCCTACTTTTAAGGAGAGGGGATGCTAACAGTTGGCCAAAGCTGCTTGAACATAGAACTCCTGGGTTTGAGGAAGTTTTATGTTTTTGTCTTTTTCCTTCTCTTTCTTGCTTTTTTCTTGCATTTCCCATAATCAGAATAGCATTTGATGGTGATTGAGTACATTTGATAATGGAAACCCTTAGATTTTTCTGTTTCCCTTTGACAGGTAAATACACTGAATAAAGAAATACAGTCAGAGTTCATGGAAGTAATGAATGAAATCTGGGCTAATGATCAGATCCGAAGTGCTGTCCTTATCTCGTCAAAGCCAGGCTGCTTTGTTGCAGGTGCTGACATCAAGTAAGTCAGAAAATTGGAAGTCACCTTTATCTTGATTAGGCCTAAGAATTCCTCTGTTGAAAGTTTTAAAAAGTGATTTTTGTGATTATAAAAAAAAATAGGCTTATCGGGCCGGGGATTTAGCTCAGTGGTTCTGCTGCCTGCCTTGCAAGCGCAAGGTCCCAAGTTCTATCCCCGGTACCAAAAAAACAGGCTTATTAAACGAGTAGTGTCTCTCTTTGCCCATCAGACCAGCAAACATTTAAAGGTTTGAAAATATGTGGTAACAAGGACTTGGAGAAACAGGTCAGTTAATGAATTACTAGTGGGAATGCCAGTTGGTGTGGCCACTTTGGAGAGCAATCTGGCAGCATTTAGTCAAGTTGGAAGCAACACCTGTGGTCAGTGACCCATCCTCTTGTAGCTGTGTGTGCTGGGGAAAACTCACCCTTTCTTCATGAGGACCAGTGCAGGAGGGTATCTGGTCATGTGTAGTTTAAAATAATGAAGAATTTGAAACAAGTGAACTATAAGTCAGTAAGGAAATATTTGAGATACTACAAAATAGTTAAAAAGAATTAATTAGGTCAACAACATAATGTTAGAACTCAATAACAATGTTAAGGGATATTTTTTATTTTGTTTCGTTTTTGGTTTGTTGGTTTATTGGTTTATTTTTCAGTACTAAGGATTGAACCCAGGTCCTTTGCACTGAGCTACATACCCTGCCCTTTTTTATTTTGTGATAGGATCTCCCCAAGTTGCCAAGATCCCTAGGCTACTCTCAAACTTGAGATCCTCCTGCCTCAGCCTCCTAGGGTGCTGGGATTAGAGGTGTGCACCACCACACCTGGCTTATGATACTAAATTTTCCAAAAGCAAGTTGTAGAATGTTTCATATGGTATATAGTTTATATAAATGTCTTTAAACCATATATAAAATAATTCTTTGTATTACTTCTGGATGCCAGTTTAGAGTTGATATGATATACTGCATATCTGAAAATGACTGCTTCAGGGAAAACGAAGTAGGTGGTAGGCCTTGAGCTTATCAAACAAAACTTTATAGATGTAGCCAGTATTTTTTTCCCCTTTTTTAAATGCAAAATATATGATTATATAATTTGTTTCTAATTTTTTAAGTGTGCACATAAGGAAGGGAAATGTATTTCACTGTTACTTTAATAGGTTGCATTAACAGTTGTTAATTCTGTCAAAATATGGGTATGTGTAGTGTATTATTGTTTGTATTTTGAACAATGGTACCCAGGATTGTAGGTTAGTAATTTGAATTGAAGGTGCTTGAGTATTTTAAAACTATGCTTCACAAGGTATACCCTTTTCTTGTGTATTTATAGTACATAGAGTTTATACATGTTCTGTTTAATGTTAATTTTTTTTAGAAAAAGCAAAATTAGGGCTGGGGATGTAGCTCAGTGCCGCCACACCTGCCTGGGAAGTACAAGGTCTTGAGTTCGATTTCCGGTACAGGGGGAGAAGAGAAAAGGGAAAATCATCTGTAGCTCATTTATTTCTAGCTCAATTATTTGAACCTGATAAGAAACTGACATACCTGGCAGTAGCTACCTGTATTCATAAGAAAATACATAGCTCCTGGGCCGGGGATTTAGCTCAGTGGTTTCACCGCCTGCTGCGCAAGCTCAAGGACCCGAGTTCAATCCCCGGTACCAAAAAAAAAAAAAAGAAAGAAAATACATAGCTCCTATAAGGCCAGCTGAGCAGCTCCCAGGCTACAATTCCACAGAAAAATAGTAGTTAACCACGATCAAAGGACAAAAATCTTCATCTGAAATGTGTTTGCAAACAAAGTAGCAAATAAAACAGAATATGGAGTACAATCTTACTGTGCTCGACCTTTGTTTTTTTAATCATTAAGGACTCTATGTAATAAAGATTTGAGTTCCCCTAGACAGCTTGGGAGCTTTCTTTCAGCTGTCATTTGGATTGCTGTTTAATCTGGTAGTGAAAATATTTAGCAGATAATGTTCCTATGCACAGAGCTTTGTAATCAAATGATTTGTTATAGAGGCAAAAATAAATTATCCAACAACTTTCATTTTCTTTTTTTTGGTACCGGGGATTCATTTTGTATTTGAAGACTCATAACCAAGCCGGTATACAATGGGGTAAGTGTATAGTGGATGAAGTATTGAACAATGTAGACAGTGGTTTCATCTTTCCCCTTTTCTCTCTTCTCCACTTCTGTGGCTATCCAGCATGTTAGCAGCATGTAAAACCTCTCAAGAAGCAACCAGAGTATCACAAGATGGACAGAGAATATTTGAAAAACTTGAAAAGTCTACAAAGCCTATTG
This sequence comes from Heterocephalus glaber, assembly GCF_053883595.1. NCBI lineage: Eukaryota > Metazoa > Chordata > Mammalia > Rodentia > Bathyergidae > Heterocephalus > Heterocephalus glaber. Next base: position 41,525,745 of record NW_028258305.1, read on the forward strand.
TAGCTGCCATCAGTGGATCCTGCCTGGGGGGAGGACTTGAGGTACAGATGTGTTCCGCTCATTCAGTCTCTGTCCAGCTCGTAGGTGGGATTTGCTGGCCATAAACCCACAAGCTTCTGTTGGGCCTGGAAACACTTTCAGATTTCTTTGTTACCAAATTTCTGAGTAGGTTTTAATCCTTAACCTGTATGACAGAGCAAGTGACACAGAGCACATATACCAAGGTTCAGGTTTTCAGGGCAAAGATTCAGAAGTGGGATCCATTTTCATGTTAAGTCTGGTTGAGTCTTGCAAAGGATAATACGGTATATGTTTGAGTTACTTGTGAGTCGTAAAGATGTAAATAATAAGATTGGAGAGAAGAGTTTCTAACTAGACTAGAACATTGTAGAAAAGGAGAGGAAAGAAAATAACACTTAGTGAGTGTGAATCTCATGCTGGGCTCTGTGCTGGACACGTACATATGCTAATGAAGGAAGCCTAGACCTGGTCCTAAAAGTTGGACACAGTTTTATTAACCAGAAAACAGTTGAAAAGCATACACATATGGTACAGTGTGAGCAGAGCAGAGAGAAGCAGCGCCTATCAGGAAGCTGTAAAGTAGCCTTGCTTGATTGGAGAGAAAGCTCTCTGTAGAGCCGAGTTTCTTTTCTCGAGTCCATATAAGATTATGTGTTCATTGGTCTATCAAGAGAGTCTATGGCCGTCAGCAGATCTTTAAAGAAGACCTGCAACCCAAAAAGATTAATAAAACAGGAAGAGAGTGTTTTTAGAAAGGCTGAAAGGGTAAATTGTAAAAAGCACGAAGTGTTAGCGTAAGAAACCAGTTTATTCTATGGGCACATTTCTGTGGTGTAAGTAATCTCTAGACACATCCTAAGATGTTATGAAGTTTTATTTTCTAAAGTTCTCATTTCCTTTGATTTGTTTGAAGCTTGCCATTTCATGCCAATACAGAATAGCAACAAAGGACAGAAAAACAGTATTAGGTGTCCCTGAAGTCTTGCTGGGGATCTTACCGGGAGCAGGAGGCACCCAGAGGCTGCCCAAAATGGTGAGTGAAGACGCCTTCTCTCCGTCTCACCCCACCACTCCGTGAACTTAGAACCTTGATACTTAAAAGTCCCTTAGCTCTATTAACTGTTTTGAGATTTTTTTTTTTTGGTACCGGGGATCGAACTCGGGTCCTTGCGCTTGTGCAGCAGGTGGTGAAACCACTGAGCTAAACCTCCAGCCCCTCTATTACCTGTTGTACAAAACACATAACACAGACATTCATTGTAGACTTTGGAAACCAAATAAAATATGAGTATGTAGGATCAGTGACACATATTTATCCCTGAGGCTTTTTAAATTGATCAAGATCCTTTGTTAATTCCTGAAGAAGGGTAGGGATAAATAAGATACCCGTCTCACTTTTCTAGAGCTTTAGGTTTAATTTGTTTCTTCTCTGCACTGTACCATCTTAGTTTTTCTCAGAAGCATGAGTCCATATGTCATGATAAATACGCTGCAGACCTCTTCTCTCGTTCTCTGACTGAGACCGTCTCCTTGCTGTACTCTGTAGGATAGAAAGAGGCCCATTAGGCTTTTGCATCTTGAAGGAGGAAAAGGAGAGTCAGAAAGGGAGACTGCAGAGCAGTCTTACTGTCCAGCTGGAGGGCCCACTGATCTCACCACCTCTTGGCACTCGAGATTCCCCAACAAAAGCAAGACTCAGCAGAAATGCTCTTTGCAGAGAAGTTAATATAAACAGCACAGGAAAAAAAAAAAGAAAGGTTAATAGTATTAGTTTTCAAGTAATAAATAATGTATATTCCTTCATAGGACTGTCAGGAGGATTTATTGAGACCATGAATGAATATATATGTGTACAGAAAATATTTGCTGAGTTTCTTTTTCTTTCTTTCTTTCTTTCTTTTTTAACTATAATTGTTATTTGAATGTTGCCAGCAGTTTCTTTATTTTTCCCCCCAGGCCTAGGGATTGAACCCAGGGGCTTGTGAATGCTAGGCAAGTTCTCTAGCACTGAGCTACATCCCTAGCCCTTTTTTTGAAAAACAATATTGCAACATAGGATCTCTGCAGTGTCCAGGCTGGCCTCAAACTTAAGATCCTCCTGCCTCATCCAAGTAGCTGGAATTACAGGCATGCACCACTATCCCCTATTCTAGCAGTCCCTTTTCTAGTATCCCACATAAAAAGCCCTAGCCAAGTTCTACTTTGATCCTAAAATTCTTTCTCAAGACTGTCAAACCTATCCGGTTTCTCTGTCCACACTATAGTTCCAATATAGGAATTTTTAAATATTGTATAAGTGATAAAAAAGAAACTCAGAATTTTAGGAAACATGAAATTAATTCTCCACTTTATCAGTTCCATAAGACAGAACTCTTACATACTGAACTAAGAGAAGAGATAATGAAGCCGGGTGTGGTGATGCACGTCTGTAATCCCAGCACTTGGGAGGCTGGGGCAGGAGGATTGCTGTGAGTTTGAGGCCACCCTGGGATACATAGTATGCTCAAGGATACCCTGAACTACAGACCAAGACCCTGTCTCAAAAAAAAAAGAGAGAGAAAGACATAATGATATTTTTGCTTCAGCTGGAGGTAATCCCAATGCTTAAAATGTATCCGTATATAAATTTTTTTTTCTGCGCGGGGTATAGGGGATCGAACTCAGGACTTTGTACTTGCAAGGCAGGTGTGGTGCCACTGAGCTAAATCCCCAGCCTGTATATAAAATTTAACTTAATACTATGTAGCATGAAAATCTGGTTTGATTTTTTTCATTTTAATAATTGCCCACTTGAGGATTTTTAATTCTAATTGTCACGCATTTCCCCCCACATTCTGACTCTTCCCTGGATGCTAGGTGGGTATACCTGCTGCTTTTGACATGATGCTGACCGGTAGAAACATCCGTGCAGACAGAGCAAAGAAAATGGGACTGGTTGACCAACTGGTGGAACCCCTGGGTAAGTGTTAGCACATCTCAAAGTTGGGCCCTGTCACTTATTTTCTGAAAGAGTTAATGTCCTAAATATTGGTTCAAGTGAAACTCAAACTCAAGAAATGAGTCTAGATTTTGAGAAGCAAAGTTACTTAATCATTTTCCACATCATCCTGGTTTCTATTTAACTTTGTAACGTGGACATCAAGAGTGCAGAACTAGGGCCGGGGATTTAGCTCAGTGGTTTCGCTGCCTGCTGCGCAAGCGCAAGGACCCAAGTTTGATCCTCAGTACCGAAAAAAAAAAAAAAAAAAGAGTGCAGAACTCAGTCGAGTCATTTTTTTATTCGTAAATTACCTGTGTGATTATCTGTTAGAACCCTCTGGCAGTTTTTCATATTTTTATAATGTTGTAAATATGTATGCAACAACCAACCTGAGAATAATAACAGTAGTTGACATCCACTTATTTGTTGCTTCCCCCCCATACAATTTCTGTTAGAAAATAAAAATCAGGGGCCAGGAAAATAGCTCAGTGGTGCCACTGCCTGCCTTGCAAGCTCAAGGTCCTGAGTGCAATCCCCAGTACCAAAAAAAAAGAAAATAGAAACCACTACTCTGAATTATATGTTCATCAACTTCTTATATTTTTTAAAACAGTATTAAAATATTTTCATAATAATTTTACAAATGTTAATGTACAATTTGAATTTTGACAACTGTATGTAGCTATGTACACACCACAGTCAAAAAAGAGGCCTTTGCTAGTATGTAGTTTTTTGTGTCTTTCACTTAGCATGATGCTTTCAAAATGCACCTGTACTGCTGCGTACATCGGCAGAAAGTTCCTACTGATTTCTAAGTCTTACTCCATTGGGTAGCACTCGCTGCATACCATGGCATGCACGTCCATTCCCTGAGTGATGACATTTGCGTGCTTTCCTATTTGGGCCTGTTCTGAATAAAGCTGCTATGAACATGGGTCAAGTCTTTACATGGACATACGTTTCATTTCTGTTGGGTAAATACTGAAGACTAGACTTTCTGGCCCATATGACTAATGTGTTCAGCTCTTAAGAAACTATCAGACTATGTTCCCCAAGTGGTTGTATCAGTTTGCATTCTTACCAGCATATAAGTGTTCTAATTTCCATCTACTTTACATGGTGAGTCTCTTCTGTGGTACTGGGAATCAGACCTATGGGCTCCCTACCACTGAGCTACATCCCCAGCCCTACTTTATTTTATGTTATGTTATGTTATGTTATGTTATGTTATGTTATGTTATGTTACTTTAATTGACGTGTCTCACTAAGTTGCCTCAGCCTCCCTGGGTTCTGGGATTGCAGGCATATGCCACTGTACCTGGCTGGTCATTCTTTTTAATTTTAGTCATTCTGTTAGGATTGTAATACTTCATTGTCACTTCACATTTTGTAGTCATATTGAGTATCTTTCGTGTGAATCTTGCTTGATTGAGTTTTTCTTATTACCAAGGTTTCAGAGTTCTTTATATATCAGGATACAAGTTCTTTATCAACTATGTGATATACGGGGATTTTCTCTAACTCAAGATCATAACGATTTTCTCCTAGACTTTCTTCTGGAAGATTCCTAGTTTTGACTCTTACATTTTGGTCTTCTCTCCATTTTAAGTTCATATTTGTATGTGACGGGAAATAAGGTTAAGGATCTTTTTTTTCTTTTTGCATATGAATATCCAAATGTTCTGGTACCATTTGCTGAGAAGATGATTCTTTCCTCAGTGAATTACCATGACATCTTGGTCAAAAACCACTTGACCCAGGGCCTGGGATTTAGCTCAGTAGCACCGCGCCTGCCTGACAAGCTCAAGGTCCTGAGTTTGGTCCCTGGTACCGAAAACAAAATCAACTGGGCCGGGTATTTAGCTCAGTGGTTCCGCCACCTGCCCCACAAGCGCAAGGACCTGAGTTTGATCCCTGGTATCAAAAAAAAAAATCAATTGATCCTATGTGTTTGAGTCGATAATGTGGATTTCCTAGCCACTATTACATTGTCTTGATTATTGTATTTTTATAGTAAATTGTGAAATCAGGCAGTATAAGACCTGCAACTTGATTTTCTTCTTTCACAGTTATTTTGCATATGATAGTTTCTTTATGTTTGCATACAAACTTTATAATCATCTTGTCTGTATCTACAAAACTATGTGTTGGGTCTTTGGCATTACATTGAAACATTTTATAAATTTAGGAAGAGTTGACATCTTTAAAAGACATTTCATCAGAATCATCTTTCTGTTTATTGAAGTTTTCCATTTCTCAGCATTGTTTTATACCTCTAGATGAACAACTCTGTTTGTTTGTTTGTTTGTTTGTTGAGATGGTCTCACTATGTAGTTCAGGCTGGCCTCAAACCCGAGGCAATCCTTCTGCCTCGGCCTCCAGAGTGCTGGGATTACAGGCATGCACCACCATGCCTGGCTGATGAACAGCTCTTGAACATGTTTTTGTTTTGTTTTGCTTTGGTTTTTATGAGACAAGGTCTCACCACGTAGCACAAGCTGGCCTCCAACTCCCGGTGATCCTTCTGCCTCAGCCTCCCAGGTTCTGGAATTATAGGCATGCACCACCACACCTGGCTTTGAACACACTTTTTAAATTTATGCCTACATATTTGATCTTCTTAAATCATTTTGTACAGTTTTTGTTGTTGCTTGTAACACTGGATATTGGACCTAGGGCTTCCTAATGCTAACCGTGTATTCTCTCATTGAGTTATACCTCCCAGCCCATTAAGCTGTTTTTACTCATTTCTCATTAGTATAGAAATGCGGTTGATTTTTGGACATAGATCTTAAGTTATTTTGCAAAACTCATTTATTAATTTTGCTTTGGTTTTGGGTTTTTTGTTGTTTGTGGGGTTTTTGTGGATTTTCTACACGTTGTCTACGTAGTTTGTCTTCTCCCTTTCCAATCTGATGTCATTTATTTCTTGACTTACTCCATTGGCTAAGACCTTTGTACAATACTGGGTAGAAATGGTGAAGGCAAATATTATTAACTTGTTCCCAGTTTTTGGTGCAGACATCACCATTAAGTACATTGTTAGCTGTAGGCTTTTCGTCTATGCCCTTTATCTCATTGAAGAAGTTCTGTTTTTATAATTTGTTTAGAATGTGTGTTGAAGTTTGCCTTTTCTGCCTCTGTTGAGACCGCTGTGGGAGGCTCCCCCTTCTCATCTCTCTCCCACGCACAGCTGATTCCTTTATTTTATTTTCTGAGACAGAGTCTACCTCAGTTGCCCAGGCTGGGCTCAGACTTGTAATCCTTCTGCCTCAGCCTCCCGGAGTGGTAGGATTACAGGCTTGTGCCACCACTCACATCTTATTTTAATACTTTTATTGTCAGGTAAAAAATCCGAAAACCAAGACCAGACCAAGCCACAACAAGCCCTTATTACAGGGACGATCTGCGAGGCTGTCTCTGAACAAAGGAGAGACAAAAGCTATATGGCCGGGACGGGGAGCGCTTCTTACACGAGCTGGGCTGGGCCTTGTAGGAGCTGGGGTGGGGTTGAGTGAGGTAGTGGCTAGGGACTGGAGGAGCCTGTGAGGTCACTAGCTGTTGGGAGGAGAGCAAGTATTAGGTTACTCTTTTGGTGGGAGTAGGGGCATGTTGGGAAGAAGGTTGCCCTGTGGTGGGAGAAGCCATCTTGGGGTGGCTTTAGGCGGGGAGCAGGGGATTATGGGAAGAAGAAGGCAGCTATTGTATATAGCAGCCACCCTAAATCGGAGGGAAGTTATCATTTATGTTCCTTAATGATGTTTTCTCTTTCATTTTCAATGTTAATGATTTACTAGCTGATTATGACTTTTAGTCACATTTGTAAAATATTTTCATAACAGTGCCTAGATTAACAAACAACTGGCTGGGGATTTAGCTCAGTGGTTCCATCACCTGCCTTATAAGCACAAGGACCCGAGTTCAATCCCCGATACCAAAAAAAAAAAAAAAGAAGGCTCATCTTTGTGGGCCAGGGGTTTGGCTCAGTGGTTCCACCACCTGCCTTGCAAGCACAGGGTCCTGAGTTCGATCCCTGGTACCAAAAAAACCAAACAGCTAGGGATCATGAATAGCCAAGCTGATGCATCCGAATACTAACAGTCCCCCTCTTTCAGCCTGACACCCATGCATATCTCCTTAAACCACACTTAACCCCCAGATAGACAGTAACAGTCTGTCTTATCTTCACTTAACATAATGCAGCTGTCCTGAATATGACCAAAATAGCGCAAATCTTGCAAAGTCTTTATGTGAAATTCACTCTTCTGTAATATTCTGTAATGTAAATGCTGTGATAATAAAGTTACCTATTAATGTGTCTTAGATGATAAGGAGATAGAGAAGAAAACACAAACATTCGGTTAATTACATACAAACATTCATAACAAAATAATACAGCCATCACAGTCAATATTTCTGTGTAGTGCTCAGCTGATCTAGACAGAGGGCTGAGCTGTCAGGTGTCACAGTAGCCAAGTAAAGCAACAAGCCAGCCTGAAAATTACAAGCCTTTTTGATTTTTGTTTTTTTGGTACCAGGGATCAAACTCAGGACCTTGCACTTGTGAGGCAGGCGCAGTGCCATTGAGCTAAATCCCCAGCCCTGAAAATAACTGAAGTCTTTTAATGGTAATCAGTTCACTTGGGCATTGTAGCATGTGCTTATAATCCCAGCTGTGAGAGGCTGAGGCTAGAAGTTCAAACCCAGCCTGAGCAACTTAGTGACTTAGTGAGACCCTGTATCCAAGAACAGAGTAAACAGGGCTGGGGATGTAGCTCAGTGCAAAAGTCTTGAATTCAATCCCCAATATGGCAAAAAAAAAAAGATAATTACAGTATTTCAGTGTTTTGTGCAGAGGGCTAAACTTGGAGGAAGCAGCGGCTCCTCCTCCTCTTTCCGTTTCCCTCGTGGGGTGGGGGCTCAGGTGGCTTACGGTGTAAGTGAAGTCATCCCACTATGGAAGAAGCCCTGCACCAAAGCCTCCTGTAGCTTTCTGGGCCTTGGGGGAGGAGTCGGTTGGGAATGGGGAGAGTGTCTTTCAGGCTCTACCTTCCTCCCTCAGTAAGGAGGCCCTGGCCTTTGGCCGCATATAAAGAGACCCAGGAGTGAAGGTATCTAGGCTAGGAATGGAATATGTGTGAGAGACCAGCCAGCCCAGGAGACCGGAATCCTTGACTGTTCCTCCCTTAGGGACCGTGAGATGCTGGCTGCACACCAAGTGTGCTGGGTGGAGGGCAATATTTCTCCTACCCATGTCTTACTCACTTTGCGCTCAGGAAGTACCTCAGTGGTTCATGATTCTTTGCTGGCGGGGAGACTGACATTGCTTAAGGGTCTAGGCCATTAGCAGTCTGTGTGGAGCTGATTGTTGTGGATTTCCATTGACTAATCGCGGGGCATTCTAGTTCAGGGTCCCGAATCCATAAATCCTGTGTATTAGAAGCTGATTTAAATACAAAATCCTGGAGGGCCTTGACCTAGCCCTACAAAATACTACCACTTAGCTGGCACTGAGACCGAGTCTTCCAAAGTACATGCCGCTGTCCTGTTACGCCAGCTCTTCATGATGGTGGGGAGCGCAGGTTGCCCTCAGCAAAGCCCCCATTGCTGTGCCTCAGTCACTATGAAATGAGTTTCTTCTTCAGAAGCGATGCCGTGTGGGATACCACAATGGAGGCCAAAAGCTCTGCAAGTCCACACATGGTGTCAAGAAGGCAGATCTCCACAGTGTCTGTTCCACTCTGTCCCGGTGCCCTTTCTGTGACAGAAGCAGGCACTGTAATGAGCTTGCCGCCAAAGTAGCTGCCAGATCACCGTGGGGCGACTCCGGCGGGGAGGGTGTTGTCCTGCTGCTGGCTGACTGAGCACGGACCCTGGCGATAGCCAGGTCCTGCTGCTAAGCGCATGAGTTACCTGCAGCCCTGCCCTCGAGTGGCCACTTGGTTTATAACACAAAGTCACAAGTGACTGGGGAAAGACAGACTCATATCCATAGGACCGACCAGCCTGACCACTTGACAGTTGAAATCACCCGTAGGTGAGTATTCCCGTAGACCACAATATTTTCACTTATGTGCCTGTTCAGAGACATCTGTCCCCATACCTGTTCCGCAGGTGTCTTTGTGTTTCTTTGCTAGTGTTGCGCCAACCGGATACCACAAGTGGGTGGTTTAAACAACAACAAAAAAACTTCTCACAGTTGGAAGCCAGAAGTCTTCTATAGGGGGTTAGCAGTTTTTTTTCTTCTGAGGCTTCTTTTCTTTGCCTTGCTCCCTTCTCGCTGTCCACGTGTGGTCTTTGCTGTTCACACACATCCTGGTGTCTTCGTGCATCCAGATTTCATCCTGCACAACTCAGACTGCGGCAGGGCTCAACCTGATGGCCTCATTTTAACGTAATCCCCTCTTTAAAGGCTTCATCTTCAGATACAGTCACATCCTGAGGTACTGGGGCTGGGTCTTCAACTTACCCATTTTGAGAGAACACAGTTCAGCCCCTAATACCTTGTCACCAAGGTTCCTTCTACGTTCCTGGCCATACAGCCAAACCACTGGTCACAGCGTATGAATCAGAATAGACTCCTAGCTCTATTTTTCTTTCTAGGCAGAATGAAAAACCAGGTACACTGCTTTGAAGTTTTACCCACTGAGGGGCTGTCCCTTACCACTGCCCTTCAGCGCTGTCCCAGAGAGGACCGTCACGTGGCATTGTCCACTTCCAGGCGGAGCCTGTGTGTAACACAGAACTGCCTACAAACCAGCCCGGCCAGAGTTTGTCTCTCCCCAGTCAGCTGATCATAGGGAATCCCAGTGAGGCCACAGGTACAGGCAACAGGGGAGAAAAGGAAGAGCCAGGGATGGTTTGCCACTTCCTCCTGCAGCTTGTGCCTTCCGGATCTGTTGAGGCCGGTGTTCCTACACCACCTCCCCTTGGTGGTGGAGTGCTGCTGTGCACCACCAGCTTTGAGGTCTAGTGCTTCTGGTGACATCGCCTCATGATGGGCAGCTCAGGTCACCTGCTGACCCGATGGCCCATAGTTAAGCTTTGAGTCTCCTAAGGCTCACTGAAAGCCACAAGCTGCTTTTCAAAAAGAGAATGATTATTCACACAGGATGGGAGGGCTTTTCCTAAAACCCCAAGGCTTGCACTGTGGTCGCCCTTAGGTGCCTGCTGAAGACTCCAAACTTCTTTCTGGCCCTGACCCTTCAGGCACCAGCATGTTCAAATCACATGTCCCGAATGGCAGGACTGCTGGTGCTGTCCTGGGCCCCACTCGGCTAGCAGCTTTTTCAGTTACTTGGTAACAGCTGGAGTAGCCCCCAAATGAGTAATATATTGTCTCAGAACACCGAAGCAGCCTGCCAGATATGGTGCCTGTTTTCAGTTTAGTAAGAGGGCCAGATGCAACTACATATCCTTCACTTTAAAAGGAGTGCCTTGGCGTGTCCTCCACTGGATCCCTAGAAATTCCACTAAGGCAGAAGACCCTGAATATTTTGTGGGATTTATTTCCTGCTCTCTTGCTCAAATATCTTACCAAAATATCTGGAGTAGTTGGTACTTCTGCTCACCCGATCCGTTCAGCAGAATATCATTAGTGTAATGAACTAGCATGATGTCTTGTGAAAGGGGACTACACTGGGATATATGGCTGGGGAGCTGTACACACACCCTAAGGTGAGTCAGTGAAAAAACATTGCAGGCAGGCCTTGCCAGCTGAAAACACGCTCTAGTGTCTTTACCAGCAGGTGTCAAGAAAAAAGCGATCAGTAATGTATGGTACAGTACCAGGAACATGGGGGTGTGTTAATCTGCTCAAGCAGGAAATCATATGGGGAGCACCAGCTGCAACGCAGTTAGCACCAGATTAAGTTGATGATAATCCCTGTCATTCTCCAAGACCCATCTGTGTCCTGTACAGGCCAGAATAGGCAAGTTGAAAGGAGATTGCAGGAATCACTTCCTGTGCATCTCGAGTCCTTCATGATGGGCCTCATCTCTGCAGTCCTTATAGGATTGTGGTATTTTGCTTTACTGTATGAGGTCAAGGCAGTTTCCGGTTTTCACTTGGCCTTTCCCATCGTTAAGAGTCCTTACTCAGCAAGTCAGGGGACTAGTATGGGGTTATTGCCGGTTACTGAGTGTGCCCGTTCCGCTTAGACATTATGGAACCGGGGAGATAAGCACAGGACAAGCTCAGGGACCCATAAAGCCCCCGTGACAGATCTGAGCCTAAAAGCCCATCAATCGTGTAACTTCAGAAGCCCGTACTCTGGTGGACAACAGGGACATTTGGATCTCCTGGAGTTAGTGTCAGTTCAGAGCCGATGTAATCTCCAGAAAGTCTTGTTATGGTATTTCCCTTTCCCCAAGGCACATGACCAGTGTCCTTTTTAAAAGACTAGGAAAAATATAAACAGTAAAATTTCAAGGGGACTCAGCTTCCCCTTCATTCAGGAGGTCTGGGTCTGTGAACTGGCTCATTTCTGGGAATTAATTGAAGGGCCATTTCTCCCTCTCCCTCCCCTTCCCCCTCTCCTTTCCCCTCTTCCTCTCCTCTCTCTCTCTATCTCACACCCCACACCCCCGCCGTGATTCAAGTTACACTTCCATTTTCTAGACCTGGAATCCTGCTTATGTAGAACAAGTAAGAATTTAGTAGACTACCCATGTCTCTTTTCTAGGAACACCATGATGAACTAGCCAGTGCCGTAGATCTCCTCAAGTCAGACTATTCCAATTACTGCTTTGGTCTACTGCCCCTGCTGGTAACCATGCCCACCTTCATGTGGCAGTTAGGTGCTGCTACTCGGCCCCTGCCACTTGGGGATCCCAGTGTCCCTGTTGCATTTAGGGATCCTGGTTGCTGATAGCAGTTCCTAGTGTAATTTCTGACCTACAAAGAGCGCAACCACAAAGCTTGTCATGTGCTCTGGGCCTCCCCTCACAAACACTTCTCACAGTAGTGGGGAAGGTGTGCCTGCAACCCTGGAGAGGACTGACCAGGTCCAGGGTGGTAAACCCGCACTGACAGGCCACTTTCCATAGGCCTTTGCTGCCGTCCTCCACAATACACCACATGGTTCTGGCACTTCTTCTCTCAGTGCTACTTGTTTTCTCTTTGATCATCTTCTTTCCTTTCTTCCTGCTTTCCTTTGGGTTAATAATTTTCTTATCTTCACTACTGGCCTTTTACTTTACTTTTCCCTTTTCATAATTGCTCCAGGGCAGTGCTGTCAAACCTATGGCACATGTGTTTTTGTGTTTTTCTTTTAAGACAAAAGATGTTAACGTAGAATTATTTTTTCTAAACCAAAACCTCAGTGTTTGGGTTTCATTGCGGTGTTGGCACTTCGAGATAAATAAGTGGGTTTGGGTTGCACTTGGTCTCTAAAAAGTTTGCCATCACAGCCCTAGGGTTTTCAGTATACACCTGAAATGTGTCATAATCTGTCTTCAAACAATTTATCATTTCATGTGTAATGTAGAACCTTAAAAGAATATTTTCACTCTTATCTATGCTGTTGTTGTACATTTAACTTCTGCATATTACAAATTCCTCAATATATTGACATTTGTGTTTTGGACAATTACTATTTGAAGAGATAAAAAATGAAAAAGAGGTATTTTTTACATTTATCTTCATATTTACCATTTCTGGGAACTCTATCCTTTGTGCAGATCCAGATGTCCATCTGATCTGGTTTTCCTCAAACCTGAGGTGCTTCCTTTAACCATTCTGTAGTGTAGGCCCCCTGGCAATTAATTCTCTTAACCTTTCCATTTGTCCAACAAAGTCTTTATTTCAGCTTCACTTTTCAAAGGTATTTTTGCTGGGTATAAAATTCTAGATTGCCAGTGGTTTTCTTCTGGTACTTTATAAATGTCTCCTGTATTGCGGCTTATATAATTTCCTGATAAAATATTTGTTATTACTTTTATCTTTTCTGTATATAGTCTTTCCACTCCCAACCCCTACCTGCTCTCAGATTTTTTTCTTTATGACTAGTTTCGGCAATTTTTTGAACTGAGGGCTACATCCACACACCCTCACCTTCTTTTTTTGGAGACAAAGTCACAGTAGGGTTGAACTTGTGACTCTCCTGCCTCAGCCTCCTGTAGTGCTGAATTAAGGCATGTGTCACCACATTTGGCTTGGTTTTAGCAGTTTATGTTATGCCTGGGTTTGTTTGAGGTTTTTTAGTGTTTGTTTTACATGAATGTATCATCTTTTGTTTTCATCAAAATTAGAAACATCTTTGGCTACTTGCTTCTTCAAATATTTTTCTAACTCCCTCACCTCTTTCCAGAAATTTCACTTTCACAAAAATGAAGCTCTGTTAGCTATTTTCAGTGTGACTTCATCCAGGATATTTTTTTTTCTTTTTTTTTGGTACTGGGGATCGAACTCGGGTCCTGGTGCTTGCACAGCAGGCAGCGAAACCACTGAGCTAAATCCCTGGCCAATCCAGGATATTTTTTAATGCCAAATATTTAGATTTCCTGATCTTTCCTTCTTCAGAGACAGTCTGCTGCTAATCCAGTGTGAGGTTTGGAGGAGCCGCTGTCTAGATCCCTCTTATGCGGTGCCTGCTCTGCAGTAATCTGCTCTACAATCCCAGCTCCCTTGTCTCCCTGCAGTTCCCACAGTGTTACAACTTTTTTAACGCTGTCTACTTTGGCCACTCAGAAGTTTTGGGCTTAGTTATTTTTCTTCCTTTCCTATACAGGCTCAAAATAGGACGGATTCGGCCAGGGATTTAGCTCAGTGGTTTCACCGCCTGCTCTGCAAGCTCAGGGACCTGAGTTGGATCCCCGTACCAAAAAAAAAAAAAATAGGACTGATGTCTTAAGGAAGAGATTGCTTGTTTAGGGTAGGCTCCTTTTTCTATTGGGTTTTGTTTCCTAAGTAGCACAGGACTGCCTGAGGTTACTTTACAGACTGCAGCCACCTCGTCCAGTGTTATTCTTGCAGACTTGAGGTTGCACGTCTGGTGGGTATCTTTTCACAGCCCTATAAATTAATGTTATTTAGATATTTGAGCCTCACTTGTGTATCCGTGCATTTGTGGTGGGGGGCACTAGGGATTAAACCCAGACCTATTGTGTACATGTATGTGTTCTGCAGCAGCTATAACCACAGCCCAAGCCCACTCTAACCTCCTGCATCTTGCAGGTCAAATGCTGGCACAGGCCTTGAGTGGAACCAGCTGGAAATTTGCTGCAGGTCTTTCTGGAGAGAAGTACTTTGTGTGCCAAACATCATGATGCTGAGATTTCGTACTGCCTTTCTGTTCCTTTCTCTTCAGCCATCTAAGCCATCTTGGAATTCTAAAAAAGTTCTAAGGGGGAAACTGGCTTTGCTCTTGGTTTTTCCTAGCTTCTGATCTGTTGTACATGACCACCAGAATTCTGATGGCTTCACTTTCCCACAGAGTCCTTCAGCTTGAGCCAAGTCCAGTCTTCAGCCCACACAAGAAAGTGTCACAAACTCTTAAAAAGAAAACGACCCGCAGTTGTCAGTTCACCTGAGTTAGGCTCTTCCAGCACTGGAATTTTAGTTTATATAGTCCTCGTGCTTCCCCAGTTTTCACTGACTTTACAAATGATTTTATAGTTTATTCATTTTTTCCCCAGTTTTACAGCAAGAGTACTGGCCACATGAGACGTGCTGCATCCTACAGAAGTGATAGTCGGGCTAAAAAGTCCTTTTCTCCACTTGGAGCACACTCTGCACCCTTGCTCAGTGCTGCTCCCCTGGTAGAGCCCACGTTCATGGCCGTGTCAGCCACCCATCTCTGGTCGGAAGTAGAAGGCCGAGCTGCAGCCTTTGGGTTGCACATGCCTGGGTTTTGCCTTCTTGGGGCTGATCTAAGCCTCGTTTGCATTCAGTCTGCTGCAATCATTTTTACAGGACCAGGAGTGAAACCTCCAGAAGAACGGACAATTGAATACCTGGAGGAAGTTGCAGTTATGTTTGCCAAAGGACTAGCTGATAAGAAGATCACGCCAAAGAGAGACAAGGGGTTGGTAGAAAGTGAGTGTCTTGTTGGAGGACAGAACTTCTTTCTTAACCATTGAGTTTCACTTGCTGTTCAAAAGGAGGAAGAAGTGCATGTATTATTTCCTCTAAGTGTGACCTTAAGGGATGTCACAGCTCTGCCCTGGGATCAAGTCCTTAACCTTAAGCAAGTTAAAGGCTTTTTGGGGTGAGGGGTGTTGAGACAGGGTTTCGCTAGGTAGTCCAGGCTGGCCTTGAACTCACTGTTAGCTCAGGCTGGCTTCAAGTTGCACCAGTCCTCTTGCCTCAGCCTCCTGAGTGCTGTGAGTATAGGCTTGCACCACCATGCCTGGCTAAAATCATTTTTTTAACTTTATTTTGGAAAATTTTAAATATTGATTTAATGCAAAAGTAGAATACTATAATAATCTAATAAACACACATGTAAGACCTAGCTTTAACATTTAGTCAACTAAAGTGTATTTGAAACAGTGCGTTGGTTGACATTTAGCTTGTGTGTATTGGAATACATATCCGGAATTACTACATCTTTATGGAGTTTACAGAACAAACTAACAAGGGAGGCCAGGCTCTTTCCAGCAGGCATCTAAAAGCACTTTACCTTCCAGAGCTGACATCATATGCCATGAGGATCCCATTTGTCAGGCAACAGGTTTACAAAACAGTGGAAGAAAAAGTACGAAAGCAGACCAAAGGGCTTTATCCTGCACCTCTGAAGATAATCGATGTGAGTCTTTCCCTTCCCGCCGCCTGCCTCCTGTGCCCTCCCCTCCTGTAGACCAGTACTCTGCTGCCCTTCTGGACCATGCACACCAGTACTAAAGCTCTTAATTCTGCTGTTAAAATTAGTTAATTCTGCTAAAATAAGGGAAGAGCATAGCAAGCTACAAGGGCTCATGTAAAGTGATAGATTTGGAGAGATGGTGCCAGACTACTCATTGGTCCTTGGGTTTTAAAACTGCAGTAAGAAAGCAAGGAAGAAACCTAAGTAATATCAGCATAACCAAGCCAGTAAAATATTGGGCATTAAGAGGCAGTTGGATGGCCGGGGATTTAGCTCAGCGGTTCCGGCGCCTGCCTCGAAAGTTCAAGATCCCGAGTTCAATCACCAGTACCAAAAAAAAAAAGAGGCAGTTGACGCAAAACTGATGGCTGTGTTCGGTTGTTAGTCAAAAGCATTGTCAGAACCTAAAGGCCCGCAGAGACTTCCCCATTGCTGTAATTGTTAAGAACATGTAATGATATAGAGAAGTTCTGGAAAAGATCAAGGGGGATGATTAAAATGGTCACAGAGCTGAAATAACCTCTACTAGTAGACTTCAAAACCTACAACTCTTCAGTATGAAGAATCCAAGATTAAGAGAGTGTATAATCAGACTTCAAAATCAGAGAATGTATCCATCAGCAAATATATTATGAGCAGAAGACATCAGATTACATAATCTGAAACATGGGCTGAGGCTGGACCTAAGTAGTAGAGCATTTGCCTAGCGCATACAAGGCCTTGGGTTCCAGCCCTAGCACCACAAAACTGAAATGAAAATATGAAACATGATGCCCTGCCTGTGTTCATCTCTCAGCCTGGGCTGGTGGGAGGTTGGCTGAACTCTCATGGTAATGTAGACAGCTGTGTAAGACACAAGGCAGCAAAAAATAAAAATAAAAATAAAAAAAAAAGACACAAGGCAGCATAAAATTAATGCCAGGCAGTTAGGACAGGACAATTCCTAAGTGCACAGAGGAGGGAGCCAGCGTGGTCAGGAAGAGCCTCGTGGGACCTGACGTGAGCCCCAGAGTGAATGGAGCATGGGTGAAGAGAAAGCGGTGCCGAGCAGGAGGCTCCTCCAGGAGCACTGAAGGAGACTAACTTCCATGAATGGTGAACAGTGAATGGTCTGTAGGAAGGCAGATCGAAGCCAGGGTTCAGAAGGTTGGCCCTAATGAATCGACAGATTTTACTCTGTCCTGTGGAGACTGTAGGCATCCATTTCCGTGGTAGTGGGTAAAAATGGAAAGAGACAAAGTAGAGCGATGAGTTAGCCAGCACTTAATAATTTAGGCTTGAAGTTTGAGTAGCACACTGAGGTATGATAGTAAAAGTACGGAGGTAGCAGAAACTTGCCAAAGAGGGATTAGCAATTAAGTTTAGATGTGCTGAGTATAGATATTATAGCAAATTACAGTGATAGTACTACAGACAGAGAAGTTAGGGTTAAGAATATAAATTTTTGTCATTCCCATAAATTATGACGATTGGGTTCAGGATTTTTTGTCTTTTATACTTCATTGTACTTAGGATAGCGCTTATCCTGGGTATGAAATTGAATTTCATAGAGTTGATGGTTAATATGATAAACTAGATCGTGCTTCTGAGGAAGAAAGTACAGAGAGAAACGGACTGAAAGTGGACGCTGAGGGTCTGCCTGTCTCCGGACAAAGAGTTGCGTACATGAGCCTTCTCTTTCCTCCTGCCTCTGTTCTGTGTAAGGTCCAGCGGTGCCTCAGAGATGGGAAATTCAGTCAGCCCAGAGCTGCGGGCCCTGAGTCCTCCCCACCTCACAGGTCTAGACTGTCGCCTGCTCCGAAAGCTAATGACACTCATCATCTTCTTCAGCATTACGGTACATCTCACCAAACTATTCCAACGCTCAACAAGTGCTTTCCATGTTTTTTAGGCAGTAAAGACTGGAATCGAACAAGGGAGTGATGCTGGTTATCTCGCTGAGTCACAGGTAGGGTTATTTCCTTCCAATTTTTTATTATAGACTACAGGAAAGCCAGAGATCCGATACTCTGTTTAATGCTGAAAAAGTAAGACAGATATCCAAGTCCTGGTAAAAGTTTTTTCTTCCAGTTATGATTAATCTCTGTGAACGGGAAAAAACACTGGTGGTCTGCAGATGTCTGAACTCGCTTTCTGTGATGAGGTTGCAACTAGAAAGACCAGGAGCGGAGTTAGGACCCTTTCAGAACGAACCATTTGGACAGTTTTGTTGTGCACTTGAGCTGATTTTGTTGTGATAAAATGAACAGCGTGGTAGAAAAGTTATTTTACTTGTTAGGTCCTAGACATGAAAAGTTGAACCCCAGCCTCTTTTTGGTGAATTAGGAAATGGAAAGTGTCTCATACTCAATAAAAGACAGAGATCAGAGGGATTAGAGGACCAGCCTCACCCCTTCCACTTTTCTAACACGTTGGTGTTGTTGAAGATTTAACTGGTTTGGGTTGTTTTTAAGTTTTAACCAATCTCTGAAAAATTCCATAATAGGATAATAGGACAAAAAATGTCTGAAGAACTTGGGTCAGATTCCAGAAAACTGTTTCTGGTACTACACTGTTCATTGGACATTTCTGATCTTTTCAAAAATCATAACCAGATACACATACATACACTTTTAGAAAAACTGAAGCATTCATTTGATAAAGCAGTAATTGCCCTCACTGTGTATTGCTTGGTATTTTCTATATAAGTTGGCTCTCCATATCCACAGGTCCCACATCCAAAGAGTCAGCCAGCTAAAGACCAGAAATCTTGAGGAAAGAGCCTGGGGTATGGCCCAGCTGTAGAGGGCTTCCCGAGCGTGCACAAGGTCCTAGGTTCAAACCCCAGCAAGAAAAATTTTCAGGAAAAAAAAATCTCACCTATACTGCATATGTACAGACTTTTCTCATGTTGTTATTCTCTAAACAATACAATGTAACAACTAAATTTATAGCTTTAGACTTAAAATGTGTGGGAAGATATGGAAATGTATTTTATGTAAGGGACTTGAGCACTTGTGGATTTTGGTATCATCAAGGGTCCTGAAGTCAGTCAGTCTCCCATGGATACCAAGAGGATACTATGTTCTGCCTCTTTTATATACACAGTGTTTTTCTCAACACACTAAATTCATGACCACTGATGGATCTTTAGCCACAGTTTGAAAATCACAAGTGTACTGGATAAAGCATTCACTTTGGGGAACCTTATTTTACATTCTATTAGGCCATGAAAGCAACTTTATTGAAAGGATTCCTTCTTTGGTTTTGGTTTGGTTTTGTTTTTTGAGACAGGGTCTCACTGTATAGTTCTGACTGATCATGAACTCACTATGTAGCCCAGGCTGGCCTCGAATTTGTGGCAATCCCCACCGAGTGCCAGGATTACAGGCGTGCACCACCATGCCCGGCATTTCTTGGAAATGCTATTTATACACACAGTCTTACTAGTACATTCTGATAATTTTAATAGTGTTCTCATTTGATCCCCACAACAACACTGTAGAATAGGTATTGGTTTTCCTATTTTAAGGATGAAGAAAGCTTTGCAGTAGGGAAATGACAGAACCAAGATTCAAACCTAGACTCTAGCTCTTACACGGATAACCCCTGAGTTGTGACTCACTCTCCAAGAGTGTTAGGATACTTTTGAAAGGTGTAGGTATCCGGTGGGTAGACCACTCCTGTGGAGAAAGAACTGGCATTAAGAGTCCACCTGGGTTCAAGCTCCGCTTCTGACACTCTGCAGGAGAATGGCTTGGAGCACAAGTCCCGGAATATCTCTGGGCCTCTTCTTTCCAGTCCTTAACCCAGGAGGGTGGGTGGAGACAGTTATAAAGGCCCACTTCGGCCCTTGAGACTCCAGTTCCAAGAGAGGTTCCCCCTCCTTGCTGTAAAGAATTCAAGGACTTGGTTGTACATGTACAAAGCCTTATTTCAAAGCAGCAGTCATGAAGAGCTCCAGAAGTAGTAGGAAGTAGTAAGGAGACGACACATCAGCAGGAGACAGATTTCTGCAGTGGAGGTGCTGCTGAGACCCTTGGGACCTCTGCGGCGTTGTGTGCTTTGCCCCTGCTCCAGAGAAAAATGAACCGAAGGAATCCACGTCACCTGGACCAGTGATGGCGATTCTTTTAGAAACCAGTGCCCAAACAACCCAAAGCCCACTTATTTATCCCAGAGTGCCAACACTACCATTAAACCTGAATCCTGAGGTTTTAGTTTAGGAAAAACAACTCATACATTAACATCTTTTGTCTTAAAATAAAGACACAGTAACATGCATGCCATAGGTTTGCCACCATTGACCCACCTCTTCTCATTTGCCTTTTCTTTTCAGAAATTTGGAGAGCTTGCCATGACCAAAGAATCAAAGGCCTTGATGGGACTGTATCATGGCCAAGTCCTGTGCAAGAAAAATAAATTTGGAACTCCGCAGAAGGAAGTGAAGTAAGTTAAACTCTGTAGGAATCCCTTGGGAGTTTTATTGTGTGCAAAGCTTTGAAGAGCGACAGAACCAGAGTTACACCAGTGTATTAATTCGGTCTTGCCCCAATGTCTCGTGTCCTGAGCACAGTGGAGGCTGTCTTCCTACCGGGAACATTTTGGTTTCGAAAGCTCTGCCTCTGCTGAGTTTCCTCTAGGCCCTCCAAGCAACTCCCGTAGAGCTTTCTTGTCACATCCTGCTGTCCTCTAGAAGCTGGGTTAGGTCCTTCTTCCTAAAAGAAACACATGCACTCCGCCCTGTTCAGTGGTCTTCTCTCTAAGGTGCCATCTGTAGGAAGATGCCACTCTTCCTCATTAAAACACAGAAGGCCTCGTTTCATTGTGCTTACTACCTAAGCAGTGGACACTGTACTTGGCCTGTCGTGTCAGAAGCCTTTCTCAGAGTTATGTTGCCTCACAGCACTGCAGCTTCTGAACTTTACTGATGCCCCTCCACTCTCCTTCGAGCTCAGTGCTTCTCAGCCTGAGCCTCCAGCGGACGTCTGAGAACACGTTTGGTTGTCACAAATGGGGTAGTTAGTGGCCAGGGATGCTGCCGAACCTGCGTTGTACAAGACAACCCCACAGAAAAAGTTTTCAAGTCCAAAAAGCCAGTAGTGCTGAAGTTGAAAAACCCTGTGTTAGCTGAATTATTGGTGAGGGATTGAAGAGAAGCACCTAACCTGATTGCCCTCTGGTCCTCTCACTTTTAATGAGATTCCAACCCAAGATAGACTAGACACATGAGAAGGCACGGTGAGACAGATGAGATCGTAGCCAGGAGGGCTGACTTCCAAATAGTCTGAAAGACAACTCGAACTCCTGCCCCAGCACTGAGCGATGGGTCCCAAAGAGACCCAGTTGGGGTCTGCGGCCCCTAACATTGGCCATCCCTTGCATGGATGGTAGAGTGAGATAATGCTGCCACTTAAATTTACATCTCTTCACACTTTCTCCAAAGATCAAACAGATTAACAAGGAGAACAAAGCCCTGTTCTCTGTGGAGAGGGTAAGCAGAAGTCAGAATGTTTCTAACTTCTCTCTCTCCCGTCCCTCCATGTGCACAAAGATTGCTGTCAGCTCAGTAGCGGGGAGACAGCCTCGGGACACGTTTCCGATACCAGGCATCTCGCCCCCCCAGCCCTGGGAGAAGCTGGGCCGTGTCCGGTGCTGAGGGGTGGGGGTGTCCTATCTGCTCATTTTGAACAGAGTAGAGATCAGCTAATCTGATACAAAATAAAGCCCATCTGCCTTTTCAAAAAAAAAAGCAGAAGAGGTGACTCTCAGATGAGAAGCCTCATCTGTCACGTTAGCCTGCTTCTCCTGACTGCATAGACATGTGCAGATGGTGTTAAAACCACCTGGAGAAATTGGGATTATGTACCAAATGCACAAAAAAAGAGAGGCAGCATCAATTAAAGCAAAAGATGAAAAAAGAAGGCTGGGCATGGTGGTGCACACCCTTGATCCCAGCACTTGGAAGGCTGAGGCAGGAGGATTGCTGCGAGTTTGAGGCCAGCCTGGGGTACATAGACCCTGTCTCAAAAAACAAAACTAAACAATGAAAAAAGAAAACGAGAGCCAAAGCACTGTAGCTTATGAAAATTCCTCCCCCTAGAAAAACCACAGCGCTGCTGGGGATTTAGCTCAGTGGTTCTACTGCCTGCCTTGCATGCACAAGGTCCCGAGTTCGATCCCCAATACCAAAAAAAAAGAACAACCACAGCGCAGAAAAAACTGTAACAGAACACTCCCAAACTTGCATTATATATCTTTGCACAAGCATTTGCAGTTAAAACAAAAATCATTTTATATCAGAAATTCAAAAAACCAGAACTAAATAGAGAAACAGGATGGAGTAAGAGTTGACCTAACTTGGGGAAGATACTAAAGAAAAGGTAGCTGATAAACATTTGTGTTATTACAAAGCTCCCCTTGAGAGATGCTCCTGGGACTTGAAATTAAGGTGCCTTTTTAGGATTTGAGTATGATTTTCAAACATTATAATCAGAATGATTAGGAATAAAACTTTATCCCTCTATCGGGTCTATAGGTCTACAGTGCTGCAAACTTGGGTTTCTTTTATGAAGGAAATGATTGGGGTTTGGGGCACGAGCCCAGGGCCTTGGCTCTGAACTACATCCCGGCCCTTTTTATTTTCTTTTGAGACAGCGTCTGACTATAGTTGAGGCTGTCCTTGAACTCACTGTGTAGCCCAGGCCGGCCTCGGACTTGTAGTGATCCTCCTGCCTCAGCCTCCCAGAGTGCTGGAGGAAGTAATTCTCTAAATTTTTTTTTACTCATTTACTAAATGGTATATTGTTCCAGAACTATTGAAAACTAAAAAGAACAATCACATGTGATCTCTAGTCTTCAGATCTCTGGTCTTAGAATTGGAAGAGACAGCAATGGGGTAGACAAAGCTATTGCAAAATACCATGGGGTGAATCAGGTGGGCTGAGAAGCTGCAGAAGAATTGGGTGGAAAGGCTGCACCCAAGTGGAGGCACTGGCGGGAGCAGGTGGCCTGGAGCAGACTCCAGCGAGAAGCCTTGTGAACTAATGCAGATGTGGGGTGATAGAGGCACGGGTTCCTGGCAAAAGGAAAGGTAACTGTAAATGTAAAATCACTAGCAAATAGTGAACAAGTAAGAGAAGTCAATCTGGAAGTTACCTTTTATTTAGAAAAGAACAGTACTCATGTTGACTTAAGCTTAGATTGGTTTTCCATGCTCTCCAGGCACAACTGAAAATTGGTATAGTTCCAACTCCGTGGGAAGACCAATTCCTTTAGAAACAATGGATTTGTGCATTTGACTTTAAAATCAGTCATCTAAGCAAAAGTGTACATGCCTGTAATCCCAGCTACTCGGGATGCTGAGGCAGGAAGATCCCAAGTTCAAGGCCAACCTGGGTGATTTAACAAGACCTTCTCTCAAAAGGATGTAGCTCAAGGTTGGAGCACTTCCCTTGCATGCACAGGGTTCAATCCCCAGTTGTGAAAACAAAATTATTAATGGTGGATTTGTATAGCTAGAGATGATTATTTGAAGCGCCTCATAGCTGGTTCATTGGATAATTACTTGGGTAATCTCCCACTTTTACTGAACTGAGAAAAAAGTTGTTTACCAAAACCATCCTCTTTTCCTTTCAGACAGCTGGCCGTTCTCGGTGCAGGGCTGATGGGAGCTGGCATTGCTCAGGTCTCCGTGGATAAGGGGCTGAAGACCCTGCTTAAGGATACTACGGTGGCCGGGCTGGGTCGCGGACAGCAACAAGTGTTCAAAGGGTAGGTCCACTCTCAGAGTGGGTTTTTGGGGGGAGGGGTCATGGGGGGGGTGTTTGTTATTTTTTTTGGGGTTTTTTGGTACAGGGATCGAACTCGGGACCTTGCGCTTGCAAGGCAGGCGGCGAAACCACTGAGCTAAATCCCCGGCTCCTGTGTTATTGTTGTTTTCTTACCATGAGATCCTTTTTTCTAGAAATGCTAGTTCCTTCTTTGACTTCATTTTGTTACAGCGTTCATGGACCTTTAACATCACTGGAGTCTGGAGTCTTACATCTTATAGGTACTTGTTTCTCGTTTGGTGTTGTTTTCTTGGTAGATACTTTAAATGCCACTTGCTTTACACTTGCTGTCAGACTGGCAGTTCTCCGGCCTGTGGATTTTGCTGCCCTCCTTGCACCAGCAGGGCCCTCTCCGTTGCGATGGCTGTGGTTGGGCCATGAGGGAACGGGAGGTGACTGCAGGGTCCAGGCCAGGATCAGGGCTCTTCAGCCTCGTGTTCCCTGACTGGCAGACAAAGCCAGCCATTTCCTGGTGAGCCCGCAGCTCCTGAGGGTTTGCAGGCGGTGTCTCATCTCACCTGTAAGTTGGTAAAGGGAGACCATCGTTCTCTCCCCCCACACGCACTGCCAGTTTCGCAGAGGGGAATAGAGCAGCAGCTTGGCCAAACCGGGGCTGGTGTCAGCACGGCCTGTGGCTCGGACGTGATGGATGAGCTGGCTGCCGTGACTTTGAGCTGAGTGGGCTTTTCTGATTCTAAGTGGATTGCGTAGCATGAGGACATCATCATCTGCATCTGAGAGGAGCCCGTCCCCTGCTCACCGGATCTGGCAGGCTTAGTTGTGTCGGCAGACCTTTGCAAGATAAAAGAAGTTCTGGTAAAAGGTCTGACCACACAGCCCACAAAAGTGCCATACGCTGGATAAGACAGCACCGTTGCTCTGAAACACAAGTGTCCTGAAATAGTATCTCGTGCAGTTACCACAGTGTGAAATTGCTGACCTAGAAGAGCCTCCTCCCGTGACCTCTTCTGAATACACTGTCCAGGTTTCCCTTTTTGTCTCAGAAACATCAAGTTCTGGATGCTGCCACTCACCATACTGCTGACTTGGGATGTGTTTCCTGTCTCCTCCTGGAAGTGGTTTCATTTGGCATTAGAATTGGAGCACCTGGGGCTGGGGATTTAGCTCACTGGTTCCGGCGCCTGCCTCACAAGCGCAAGGTCCCAAGTTCGATCCCCGGTACCAAAAAAAAAAAAAAGAATTGGAGCACCTTAGCCAGGTGTGGTGGCACACGGCTGTAATCCCAGCACTCAGGAGTTTGAGGCAGGAGGATTGTTGTGAGTTCCAGGCCAACTTGGGCTACATAGTTCAAGGCCAGCCTGAACTACATAGTGAGACCCTGTCTCAAAAAAAGGAGAGAGGGGCCGGGGATTTACCTCAGTGGTCTGCCTCGCAAGCATAGGGTCCTGAGTTCAATCCCTGGTACAAAAAAAAAGGAGAGGGACAAGTCTCTCGTCTGCTGACTGCTGTCGTGGTTGCCAGAAACCAAGAGATTCAAGCCCGTCCTTTTAAGACCTGAATTGGACACTTCTTTTACTCTTTTGGCTAAAGAAATCATTGAATAGAGTTTAGTTTCATACTGCCTTCAGAGGACAATTCTAGGTTAAAGTGTGGTCAGATTGACCCTACGAGAGCCTGCTTTCCTTGGCAATAAAAAGTACTCAGTTAACTGTCTGAGTTGCGGGACTCTTATCAGCGCCCCCTGGGAAAGGAGAAAGCCTAAGTTAATATTTCATACGATCGGTGCAGTGTGCTACTAGGTGCTGGGCAGAAAGCGGATGGAGAGGATGAGAAACAGCTTGGTCTCTGCCCTCTGCAAGCCTACAAGTGGAGAACAACATAAAGTGATACAGAAGCAAGGAGAGCACCCTATGGCGGAGGGCACACTGGGCTGTTTCCCCTTGAAGGAGAGAATTAGCAGAATTGCTGTTCTTCTATTTTACCATTCTGGTATTAATAGCCCCGGCAAACAGCTGTTTCATAGGGGACACCGTTTATGTAAGTTGGGCGTTAGAGGCATTTTGTAGAGGAAAGCACGTGTGCTTGGAAATCAGCCTGTCTCTGAATGCTAGTGCCCTCCCTTAACTGTTTGACCCCAAGTCCCTGGGACCCTCTTTGAGCAGCTCAGCCCCTCACAAGGGGCTCATATGGTAATCACAGTCAGTGAGAGACACAGTGACTGTCTGGTCCATGGACAGTGGGCGACGCTAATCTCCTTCCCCTCTGACTAGAAATGTACTTCTTCTAGATTGAATGACAAAGTGAAGAAGAAAGCTGTAACATCATTTGAAAGGGACTCCATCTTCAGCAACTTGATTGGGCAACTCGATTACAAGGATTTTGAAAAGGCCGACATGGTGATTGAAGCTGTTTTTGAGGACCTTAGTATTAAGCACAAAGTGCTCAAGGAAGTAGAAGCGGTAAGTAAGGGGCCCTTTGTGCTTAAAGTCCAGTGGACTGAGTGAAGGACACCAAGATGGGGTACCTTAAAGGAACAGCAGGAAAGTCGTGCTTTATATTCATTTCCAAACAAGGATTTATTAATTTGTTGTGTTGCTAGGAGTCAAGACCAGTACCTCAAGCATGTTATGCAAGCACTCTGCCACTGAGCTCCATACACTCTGTGTTTTTCAAAGGTCAAATCCAAACCCTAAAGGAAGAAACTTCAGTGGTTTATTAACCTAAAACCAGGGTTCATTAGGCTTATTCAGGTGGGAGCTCAGTCACCCAAACATACGTGTGACCTCATGGAATACAGCCAGATGTCTTGAGGTTTTTTTTATTGGCCACAAGTCGTAACCAAACTTCTTCAGGTCCAAGCAGCAAGGGAAATAAGGGGGAGACGATTTCTCCAGGCAGGATTCAGCGGCGGGGGGGGGGGGGGGGCTGTTCATGGAAATACACTCTGGGCCTGCTCCCAAATGGGCCTGCTCTCCCCATAGATAGCCAGCTCCAGAGATAGGATGGCGTGAACAAATTAAGTGTGTTAAGTGGGTAGTACAAAGAAAGATCCATGAAAAGAGAGATGGTAGTGATCCGGGCAGGGGGCAGGCCCACAGGGGACAGCCCATCGGATAAACAGAACACGGCTAGGAGGCGGCACTGACTCGGCAGTACGCTGGTATCTGTAGCAGCTGCAGCGAAGCCAGCAGGACTCCAAAGCTGCCCTTCCACTCAGGGAGAGTGCCTGTCCCACACAAAACTAAAGCCAAGCGGCCCATCAGGGACAGTTACGGGACACACACTCAAAAAATCAAAGTGTAATACTAGATTCAGCTGAGGGAGAAAATTATTGAGAAGAGCTGGGCACATTTGTGCCCCATCTGTGCTGGAGGGTTTTTCAGCTTCCAGACTCCGATGATGTCCCCAGGTCTGGAGGAAACTGCCAGGTCAGGGCGGGGATGTGCTCCCCACAACCCAGGTGAAATAGCTCTTACCATCAGGACATGGAAAATCTGGATTTGGGAGTGTCCTAATGGGAAGCCAGGGGTCAAGGAACAAAGAAAGAGGGATTGAGTTGAGTCAAGAGAAATACAGACTACAGACAAAGCAAGATAGTAGTCACGGCGGAAACATAAAGGTTAGGGAGAGATGAGGTAGGACAGAGAACCTGCACGGGAGAGAGGAGGAAAAGACCGTGGCTTGTAGGTGAGCGTGCAGTATGGAGAGGGGAAGTGACAGGCAGATGAGGTAGGGTGCCACAGACTGTCAGACTTGAGGCAGATCCAAACAACAGGACTTAACACCCATGCTGGGTCTTGAAGGAAAGAAACTTGATTCAGAGCATCTTTTCAGTGTTCATTTATTTACCCATTACTGGGACAGTCTTCAGGTGAGGATTCAGTGACCTTATGAAAGCCCATATGTATTGGACTTCCCATTGCTGGACAAAACACTTGACACCCACAGCTTAAAGGAGAACAGGTGTATTTTGGCTCAGCATTTCTGTGGCTTCAGTCTGTGGTCAGCTAGTGCCAGGGCAGAAACGGCATGTTGGGAGGGCTGGCCAAGGACAGCTTCTCACACCGTGGCAGCCAGGAAGCAGGGAGAGAAATGAGGGGCCAGTGACCACAGCACACCCTTCGGTCGCCCTACAGTGACCGCCTCTGAGTGGGACACCTCTGCTGCACCTCAGCCACTGAGGTCATCCATGCATGAACCCCTGGTGCACAGAGCCCCCATGATCCTGTCCCCTTCCAAATGGCGGGCCTGGGGGACATTTAAGGTCTAAATTGTAGGAAGAGGAAGTAAAAAGGATTGAGATGGGATGTGTTATGTACCAGTACCCTGTGGTGAACATATTCACTGTGCATCAGACATACACATTAAATTTTTTTTTAAAGATGTAAACAGTAAGACCACAGCTAGAGGAAAGCTGAGCAGGAACAAGAACAAGGGCAGCACATTCCCTAACACGAAGCCCTCAGGGATCGGTAACTGGGTGAGTGGCAGCCTCCGGGCCCAGGTGTCACTCCCGAGCCTTTCTGTGGACTCTGCCATCTCCCAGGCCTACGTGACACATTCTTCAATGCTTCCGCCCTGCAGGTGACTCCAGATCATTGTGTCTTTGCCAGCAATACGTCTGCTCTCCCGATCAAGGAGATCGCTGCTGTCAGCAAAAGACCTGAGAAGGTAAACTCTGAGCAGAGGAAAAACCTGAACTATTTTCCTGCTGGGGCTGAGTGAGGAAGGCTTAGGGCATGCGGAGAAGGACAGCGCGGATCGTGAAGTGGGTGGGGTGGTTCCCAGACACTGGCACAGCAGGGGTAATGCCGGGCCCAGCATAAGACACAGGAATAAGTGTAGTACAACTGAAAATACTTCTCTAGGTGATTTGCAACCTTGATGGGTATTATTTTTCAAGTTCAGACTTTGAAATCTACCTTGCACTACAACCAGGCATTGAAGGCTAGGCCCTAAGCAAAGAAGGGATGCTCCAGAATATTGGTGAGCTTCAGCGCAGTCTGGTGGCTGTTTAGGACAGGCTCGGTTAGAACTCCAGCAGGAGAAGGGAAGGTCGGTGACCGGGGTTGTGTCCACCTGTGGGTTCTCTCAGACCGCTGCCCAGGATGTAGCGGGCTGGGTACAGAAGCACTTCCAGTGAGCATCCGGCGTGAGGCTAAGAAAGCTACCTTTGTTCAGCCATAGTAATTAAGGGAGGCTCAGTCTTTCAAAGAAGAATAAACACCTCAGGTCTCTGGAGGATTACTTGTTGCCTCAGCTACCAGGAACCAGCCAAAGGTGGGTAGGAAATGCAAAAGGCCTTCAACATGTTCACATGTCTTGCTGCCGAGCGGCTCTGAACCACTGGTGGTACATGCATAAGTGTCCCATCAGGCTACATGGGACAGTGCCATCTGGTGGTACAAGCCACCCAGTGGGACAGTCATGCATGTACCACCAGTGGGTTAAGCTGCAGGGAACATGTTAAGCAGCTGAAATCGCCAGTACAAAGTCTACACACCAAAAACACAAAAGCCCGTTTCTTGCTAGTCCTAGGACTTTGCTAATGCAGGACTGTCCAGCAGGGCCGAGATGATGTGGGCCCTGGTGGTGCAAGCTCAGGATGGCAGGAGAAAGCTTGGGCTGATGTGGCAGCCGGTGGGCACACCAATAGTCAGCTCCTGAGGGAAGACACCAGACAGTCTAAAAGCTGTTTACAGATTTTGCAGGTGGACAGTCTGGACCTGTCATACCACAGAGTGCCTCTGCAGCATTTAAAATCAGTACGGGAGTACATGGGTGTGGGGAGAAAGAGGCGGGATGTATCAGGTAGAGGTGCAGATTCCCTGTGATGAGTGTTAACATTGTATGCCTAAAATGCACGAATAAATGTTTTGCTGTAAAAATAAATCAGTGTAGGAAGAGCCATGCACAGTGGTGCACTCCTATAATTCCACCACTGACTTGGAAGGCTGAAGCAGGAGGATTATGAGTTTGAGGACACCCTGGACAACATAGTGAGAACTGTCAAAAAAAGAAAAAAAAAAAGATAGGTGAATCCATTGCTGTTCATTTGCTCCAGTTCGTCCCTGTGCAGTGGAGCAGGCCGTGCACTTTGCAGTCCAAATCTCCAGGTACCTGAAATAACGTTTTGGGGTTTTTTTTGTTCATTTTTGTGGTGCTAAGGATTAGAGTCAGGGGCCTGCGCATGCTAGGCAAGTTCTCTACCCCTGAGCTACATCCCCAATCCCTGAGATAACTTGTCACGCACTTGCCTTATGTAATTCATCTGCCGAGTAAGGCCACAGGGTCACAAGTAGGGGACCAGCCACCTAAGCTCTCTCGCCAGCGTCTTTCCTGGGGCACAGAACCTTCAGTGCTACAGTGAAAGTCCTGACAGTCCAGCGCAAGAGGTCGCCTTTGGCACAACTTTCTGAGCGATCTGAACATTTTTGCCTGGGGTGGTGATTAGGGGCTGTGTACACTTGTCAAAACTACTGCCCAGAATGCTTAAAGATCCATGCCTTTTACTCTGTACAAGTTATATGTCAGTGAAGGCTGAGTCCTTTTGCTCAGGGTGGCTGCGTGGGAATCAGGCCCTATATATTTCAGACATAAACAGAACAGTTTAGAGATGAGAAGCTTTGGGGCTGATAAATTTATACAGCATTCGGTACCTCTGCGTATTTCACAGTGCTAGGTGGTCTGAGGTCCTTAGGTCCAACATTCCCAGGTGACACTAATGCTGGTGGCCTGGGCACTGCACTATGGGATCATTGGTTTACTGAGTCTTGAGTGCATCTGAATATTGAGAAGTGTTATTTAAACCTAGTGTCCTGGAGGCCCATCTGGGCAAAGGCCAATACATCTCTGACAGTCCTGTGTATTAACTGACTTCTGCCTGTCTCTTCCCCAAAAAGTGGACACGCTCACCTAAACCATCGGCGCCAGTACTGAATGGAGCCTTCATTCATTCTCCCCAGTAAATGCAGCGTGGCCTATGGCTGTGGCTCTGGCAGTGACCATTGGTAGGGCCAGGAATCCTTAGAAGCAGCAGGAAGAGGACCCAGTAAGTCTGCCTGGACGTGCTAAACTCTCCAGCAGAAATCCATGCAGCCAAAGCGCCTGACCTCAGCTGTCTCCCTGTGCCAGGCCGCCCCTCCCCAGTGTTTTCCTAGCAAAAGGAAGCTGTGTGGTTTCCTCCTCAGCATTCCTAAGTCTGTTGGCTTTGGGCTCCTTCGCCAGGTGATTGGCATGCACTACTTCTCCCCTGTGGACAAGATGCAGCTGCTGGAGATCATCACGACCGAGACGACGACCCGGGACACCACTGCTTCCGCCGTGGCACTTGGGCTCAAGCAGGGCAAGGTCATCATTGTGGTCAAGGTAAGAGCTGGGCGACAGTGACGCAGCCCCAGAAGGAAGGCCAGAAAGGCGCCCGGCAGGCCTACTGATTCCTGTTCTGGGCAAACGTCCCACGCGTCTGTTGGTGGTCTCCACAAGGGACGAGGCCCCGGCCCTGTGCCACTGAGATCGTCCCCTGGGAACTCTGGCTCTGCTAGCCATGCCAGAGCCTAAAGGCTGCCAGGAGACTGCTCCGCCAGGCTGCTCGACATTGCTTCCACTGCCGTTTAGTACTGAAGATTCGGATGGGGATTTTAATTTTGTTATTTGTTTGTTTGGAGTTTTTGTTTTTTGAGACGGGCTTGCTATACATTGCAAGCTGGGCTTGAACTCAAAATGTAGCCCAGGCTGGCCTCAAACTCACGGTGATCCTCCTGCCTCAGCCTCACGAGTGCTAGAATACACCACAACACCCAGCTCTGATTGAGATTTTAAATCACCTCAAATCTGAAGTGATGAGCTCTGATCCCAGCACTCTGGGAGGCTGAGGCAGAAGGATCACAAGTTTGCGCCCAGGCTGGGCAATGTAGTGAAAGCCTGTCTCAAAAAAAAAAAAAGCTGAAGTTGTAGCTCAGTGCAAAGGCCCCACTATCACCAAAATATAACAGTGATAATTAAAGTGAGGTATGGGAAAGGGGGCTGATTTCAGACTCAGGTCGTCCTTACCCAGACAGAGCCGAGCGCTCACCTTCTCTTTCTTGGCAGGATGGACCCGGCTTCTACACCACCAGGTGCCTTGCGCCCATGATGTCTGAAGTCATACGGATCCTACAGGTGTGCAGTGCCAGGAGTGCTCAAGACCTCTCCCCAGTCCTCCAAACTGCGGGTGCCCCATGAGGGTCAGGCCTCCTCCAAATGTGCTGCTCCTCCGCACAGGAGTGGGTGCCTTGAGCCCAAGGCAAGCTCCTGGTTCCCCAGAGCCCTCCGCACACTGGTGCCCACAGCTTCTGCCTTCCCTCTGGGGAGGGGCCTCCCAGGACAGAGCTGCTTGGTCGGATGCACACAGCCCCCCCACGGCTGGCCAGGTCATTCCTTCGGGAAAGGAGAGGGATCCTCGAAGCTGGGCTCTTAAACCAGACACAGAGCTCACAGCCTGCAGCTGCTCCTCAGCAGCACTGACATCTCCCTCAGCCCTGGTGCTGTTGGCCCTCTCAGCCATGGCATCTCCTTAGTGCTGAGATTCAGAGTTGGACACGTGAAGGAAGTGGGTAATTTGTTCATCCCTAAACTTCCTTAAAGTGTTGTCGAATTTCCACTGGTGCTTCGCTAAATGAAACAGCGCCCATCCCAGGCCTGGCCAGATAGCACCGGGAACAGAAGCAGATTTTGCACAGGGCTGTGACTAGGGCTAGGATGGGGAGCTTTGGGTAAGGGAATCTGAGATGGCCTTGCCTGAGGCCCCTGCTTCGCTCTCTGTCCAGGAAGGAGTTGGCCCTAAGAAGCTGGATTCCCTGACCACAGGCTTTGGCTTTCCTGTGGGTGCTGCCACTCTGGCAGATGAGGTTGGTGTGGATGTAGCGCAGCACGTGGCAGAAGATCTAGGCAAAGCCTTTGGGGAGCGGTTTGGAGGTGGAAACGTGGAACTGCTGAAACAGATGGTGGCCAAGGGCTTCCTGGGTGAGTAGCCTCAGGGAAACCTGACCAGCACCATCAGTTACAAAGTTCTGGGCAGTTTCCTGCACCCAGAGAGCTGCAGAGGCCCAGGTGGAAGATTTCCTGAACACAGAACCGATTGTAGGGTGTTTCAAAGATGATTTTGTGAGAAACTCCTCTTAGATTAGGCCTGTGGATTACGGACAAAAGGCGAAGTTCTGGGCCTCTATCACTACTGGGCCTAAGTTACGCCAAATGGACAAACACACCCTGGCCAGACCCTCTTCGACATCTGTGGAAGCAGCAGCGAAGTCACCACTTGGCGTGGGCCGCCTCAGGCCTGGTGTTACGTATCTGGATATTTAAACTCACTAACTCACTTGAGCGGCCTTTCCTTCCAGATGCAGATTTCCAAGCTCCAGAAAGCAGAGCGGGGCGGGGGGGGGGGGGGGGGTTGAGACAGTGTCTTGCTAAGCTGCCTAGGCTAAGCTAAATTTACAGTCTTCCTGCCTCAGCCTCCCAGAGGGCTGGGATTGCAGGAGTGCGCCACCACACCCAGCTTCTGCCAAGTCTTCTGGTGACGACTGAATTGCTAGGTTTGGCCAAGACAGCCAAGCTCAGGAGTGCAGAGAAGAGGCGAGAGCCTCACAGCAGGCCCCAGAGATGAAGATTCTTGGCCAGGAATGAGGGGCAGTAGTAACACGGTCTCCTCTTCTTCAGGTCGAAAGTCTGGGAAGGGCTTTTACATCTACCAGGAGGGTTCAAAGGATAAGAATCTGAACTCTGACATGGATAGTATCTTCGCGAGTCTGAAGCTGCCAGCCAAGCCTGAGGCGTGAGTCAGTCGGATGTTTCTCTGGAAGCCCAAAGCTCCCTCACCCTTGTCCCTTCTCTTCCTGGTCACCCTGAAGCTGGCACAGCCCTTGCTTCTGTCCTCACCCTGGTAGGCATCGAGGTGACTGGAGGCCAAGCCTGGGGAAGGCCCTGCTGCTCCAGCCATCCGGAAGGGTCCCAGAGAGCAGCCAGCAGCTTACCCCAGGCCCCCCTATCGCCCCGGCTCTTTATTGTTATTTTGAGCACCTGACCATTGCTGGTGTCAAAAAACACCGACGGGGCCGGGGATTTAGCTCAGAGGTTCCACCGCCTGCCTTGTAAGCACAAGGTCCCAAGTTCGATCCCTGGTACCAGAAAACCCCACCAATGATCCCTGCTGTGAGAGGCCCTGTTGCAGATGCTCAGTCTCCTGGCAGTCAGGGCAAGGCTGGGCCTCCTGGGCTGAGTCCTCTGCATGGTGGTGTGGTCCCGACTGGTGGACCAGCTCCCGCCGTCCACCCGCACTTCACCCTACACCCATCCTGCCTCCCTGTTCGTCCTCTGGCTAAACTGCCCTTCCTGACTGCAGCTCCTCTGACGAAGACATCCAGTACCGCGTGGTGACCAGATTTGTGAACGAGGCAGTCCTGTGCCTGCAGGAAGGCATCTTGGCCACACCTGAGGAGGGAGACATTGGAGCGGTCTTTGGGCTCGGCTTCCCCCCGTGTCTCGGAGGTGCGTCTGCAGGCAGAGGAGTCGGCTCTCTTGGCCTGGCTGTTACTCCCATCTCCTTTAACAAAGTCCTGTTTTTCCACTCAGGGCCCTTCCGCTTTGTGGATCTGTACAGTGCCCAGAAGATAGTGGACCGGCTCCGGAAGTACGAGGCCGTCTACGGGAAACAGTTCACCCCGTGCCAGCTGCTCCTCGACCATGCCAACAGCCCTGGCAAGAAGTTCTACCAGTGAGTGGACGTCAGTGCAAACCCAGCCGCCCGCAGCACTGGTTGGTTCCTGGCACTGTGTGACGTATCCGGAAGCAGGAGACTGAGTCTGGCCTCGGCTTGCTCCTTGATTAAAGTGCCTTCACCTCTGCCCGGCACCCTCCTGAATCTGACTGAATTGAGGTTTGCACTTCCTGTCAGAAGGTGCCCCATGTGCTCCTTTGTAAGCCCTGAGGCTGAGAGCAGCAGCTAAGAGCTCTCTGAAGCCCTCTGTTCCTGCTGGGGCCAGTGGTGGCGAGGGCGTTTCGGCATCCAGCCAAACGCAGGGTGACAATAAAAACAAACTCTCAGCCTCTGCTCGCTTGGTCCATCTCCTGCCCTTGCCCTTCTGGTTTAAGCTCCTTCAGGAAGTGAACTGGAATAAAGCCCTGTGCCTTACGTGCAGCAGTATGTTGGGAGAGTCGTGGGCAGCAGTGAAGAGGGACTCAGGCCAGAAAGCAGGGCCTTGGGTACCCACGGCCACTTGCACCTGAGGCCTAAATGCTCTCGGCCGCTCACAGCGGCACATGGGACCAGCGAAATCTCTGAGGTGTAGTGTGCCTGGATGCCACAGGTACTTTTGCCCCACTCGGCTTTCCTCAGTGATGCTTGTACCCATTTATTTTCTTGGAGTGCCTTGTGCATGTTAGAGTGAAGCAGAGGAGGTGTCGTTTCCCTGGTGTTCCGGAGCACAGAAGGCACGGGGTGCATGCAGTGGTGAGGGGCACAGTGAGGACAGCACAAGGGGTGCCAGTCCGGCCTGGCCCCACGCCCTGCTTGGCAGAAGGATGCAGAGTCACTGGATGTGTGTGGAATCTTAATTCAAGTCCACCACACCGTGCATTCAAACTCATGCTCCCAGTGACTGCTGCCTGCACCCCACTTACGGCATTTCCCTGGTCCCAGCTCTGGCATAGGGACGGACAGGCAGGGAGTGTAGCTCTAGTGCTGCTAAACCGGACCCTCACATGGAATCCTGAATTGGGGTTTGCAAGACAGCCAGGGGAGAGCAGAAAAGTCACTTCCTGCACCAAGACCACCAACAGGGTCCTATGGGGTGGGGGTCTGAGACAGAGAGGTAAACAGAATCTGGGTGCACTCTGCAAGGCAGGCAGGTACACGGTGCTCGCTGATGCCTGACCTGTGCCATCTGGGTCTTGCCATTCAGCAACACCGGGTAGGTGTGAATTATGCCAGAACACTAGTGGGAGTGGTGGGCCCTCAGGGGGCTTATAGAAGAGGGTGGGACAGCCTTGGGGGACACCAGGTTGTGCCACACACACGCAAACCATCCCAAAGCCCACTCCCACGCTGAGGCATGGACACTCCGCTGCTCCTCACGGGTTTCCAAAAGAAGAAAGCAAACACCTAGAATTCCACTTGCACTCTCTTCGGTGGTCTAGCGTTTATTTCACCTCACCAGTCCTTGAGGATTCAATAAACCATCTGTGAGAAAACCAAGTATCTCAGCATCACAGTTTCTGTGCTCTACTCTGACTTCCTTCCCCCAGAGCTGGGGCAGCCTGATAAGGGCAGGGCGCCAGCACGGCTTAGCTACTTCTAAGAAAACCGGAAATAAATATCTAGGCAGACTCTGTAAGGCAGAGGAGAGGGCTGCCCCTCTGGGCCCTGAGACCAGTGGGCATGAGAAGTGGCATGGCTCTGGTTGGTGGGCTGGGGGTGTACACAAAGATCAGAGCTCTGGATGCCAAGCAGGTCAAAAGCTCAAGATTGAAGGGCACTTGCCAGGCACAGTGGCACACATCTGTAGTCCCAGATCAGGAAGATCGTAAGTTTGAAGCAGCCTGGACAATTTAGCAAGACTGTCTCAAAAAATCTAAAAAGAGCCAGGCAGAGATGTAGTTCAGTGGCAGAGCATTTGTCTAGTGGGCATGAACCCCTGGGTTCAATCCCCAGTATCACTATAAAAAGGAAAAGTTGAAAGGCACAAAGATCTCTGAAGCATGTCAATAGCACAGCACTGAGCTCCAGGAAAGGCGGTGTCCCCCAAGCCCACTGTACCCTAAGCCAGTGACAGAAAACCAGAGGAGGATGCAGTGCTCATCAGAGGCAATGCTGGGGGAAAGAGACGATGGGAATGGTGTGATCAGCCCCTACTTGTTTCTGGGGCTGAGGAGTAACTGTCCTAAATCCAGCTGCTCTCCTGTGGAGTCTGAGTCACACCGACAGGACAGCCAGCCAGGAGCTGGGGCACTAGAGGTGGCCAGGGAGCATCTGCCTCCCTAAGAGAGGTCAGCAGCAAAGCTGGGTCCAGAGTACGGCCGTGGAGGTGCTGAGCACAGGCCTGTACTGGAGTCTCCCGTGCTCAGGGCCAGGCACCTGCACCGAGGAGAGCAGAGGGAAGCAAAGGCACCCAGAAACAAGAAGTCGCACCCCTGACTGGGGCAGCTGTAGGGCAAAGCCCATGGAGCACAAAGGAGAGTGGGCACTTGGGAATCTGTGCTTCAATTATGGACCGCATTTTCTTCCCATGTCTCTAACCCGAACCTACAGGGTTGAGAACTTCGAGGCATCTGTGAAAGGCTGCAGCAGGGCCAAGGAAGGTGATCTGTCACTGTGAAGGCCACCTCCTCTCTCTCTCCCTCTCTCCCTCTCTCCCTCTCTCTCTCTCTCTCTCTCTCTCTCACACACACACACACACACACACACACACACACGCACACACACACCTGGGGAATCCCAGCAAATGCCTCACCAGGCCAGGTGCACAGTAGTGCCTCCACCCCTCCCCACATACTCTGCACAAAGTAAGGATGTCCCCTGCAGGGTCCAGTGTGTCTCCCCGGATCACTGAGTGGCTACTGAGTGACTGGGTCATGGCAGATTCTTGGGCAGGCAGGACCCGGGCCTCCGGGAGTGCCTTCCTCAGACCTCGCCAGCACTGAAGCAGTGCAGCCCCATGCCTCAGCTCAGATCTTGGGTCGCCAGCCCTTGATGAACTGCATGATCTTCTTGACCTGCAGCTTGGTGAGGTGGAAGTCGTCTGCCAAGATGTCCTCGCTGAGCTGCACAAAGATGCTCCCATCAATGCGCTCTCGGGCAAAGAAGCTCACCACGTCCTCCGAGAGCCCGATGAATCGCAGGCTGCGGGAGACTTCCTCCAGGGAGAGCGCCGACAGGTCCGCGGGGGGCTGCCAGGAGGGGGCGTCCTTGGGACTTGCAAGAGGCCCCTCCAAGCGCCCTTGGCTGAGAAAGAGGTGGGCTCCTCCCACCTCAGGCCCCTGCAGAGCAGCTGGTGACAGTGGGGTGGGCACCTGCCTCAGCACCAAACCTTCAGGCTCGAAAGCCTTGGAGGGACCAAGTGGCGAAAGGCGGGGTCCAGGCCCGGGTGCCCCCCCAGCTCTGGGCTCCTGGCAGCACAGCAGCCCGGGCTCCGGAGAGCTTCCCTGGCCCAGCTCGAAGGGGTCCAAGGGCTCCAGGGCCGGTTCCTGCCACTCAGAGGACGCCAGGGAGGCAGACGGAACAGTGGAATAGCCCCGGCCTGGCGAGGCCGGTCCAGGGGAATGCCCAGGGCTGGAGGTAGCCAGGGAGCCCGAGGTGGTTGTGGGCCCAGAGGAGGCTGCAGGAGGGCCCGTGGGGTAGGCAGGCCCCGAGAAAGGGTTGAGAGCTCCCAG
The DNA here is from genome assembly GCF_053883595.1 of Heterocephalus glaber. Classification (NCBI taxonomy): domain Eukaryota; kingdom Metazoa; phylum Chordata; class Mammalia; order Rodentia; family Bathyergidae; genus Heterocephalus; species Heterocephalus glaber. Next base: position 41,563,730 of record NW_028258305.1, read on the forward strand.
CGGGGCAAAGCGTTTCTGGGGATGAGAGGGCTTGAACAGAGGAGGGCAGCCATGGCAGGTCTTGAGCAAGGTGTCAGCGCCCAAGAGGGAAGTGGTGCGACTGCCCAGGGGCTCTGTGAGGGCCCTCGAGGCCTGGCTGGGCTGCGTGGTTGTCGAGGCCGGGGGTCCTGGGGGTAGGCAGCCGGAAGACTCGCCCACCTTGCAGTCTCCCCAGGTACAAGGGTAGCAATAGAGGGAGTAGGCATCCGGGGATGGGGAGCCACTGCCACTGCGGGAACCTGCCCTGTTGACAGACACACACGACACACAGGATGGGTGAGGCAGAGCAACAGGGAGCTTCCACAGGGTCACACGAGCAAGGCAGCGCGCCACGACTGCCCAGCCAGCGAGGCCACCACTCTCTGAGCCCCAAGGCCTCAGAGCTTCCAAGACTGCCCTGGTCCTCCTTCCAGCGTCACCCACCCCAGGTCAGAATCACAGCTGCGAACGAGCAAACTGACTTAAGTAAACACGGTAGCAGAGGCCACTCCGAGGGACTGGGCAGCAGGCTCCCACCCTGTCCGCATCGCTTAGGGAGGAAATGCTGAGGAGCAGGTGCAGGCCTCAGGCTCTTCCTAGGCTACAGCCCAGGGCACAGGGGCCCTGCACCCTCGGAGCCCCCCAGCCCAGGTCCCCGGCCCCTGCCCCAGTGCACCTGAGGACCAAGAGGGTGGGACTCACCCATCCTGGAGGCCAGAGGAGTAGTAGGAGAGGCTGGAGCTGGGCGAGTGGACAGGCTGCAGCTTGGGGAAGCGGGGCGGCACAGGGGGGCTGCCCGCCAGCCGGCCACTGGCCCCCCGGGGCGGCACAGGCGGCGCGTTGAGCAGGCGGCACTCCTCCTTCACCTGCGGGCAGAGGGCGCCGGGCAGGGCCTTCCTTACCCACACCCGCAGCCGGCCGAGGAGCGTCTGGGCCGGACACTGCCTCCTTTTACCAAGAATCTGCCCGGCCCTGCAGCCCACTGCCCACCGCCTCCAGCCTGCTTCACCCACCCACACTGCTCACACTGTCTCCTGTTCCCCTGGAAATTCAGGAATGGAAGCAGATGAAAAACCAGATAAACAGACAGATTCCTTCCTTGAAGAAAAGGAGAGCAAAAAGACAACTGGGACAAAGGGGAGGAAAACGACCTGTCCCCCGGATCCCTTACAGTCAAGTACCCCAAAAAGGTCTCCGCGCGATGCTCACGGGTGTTACGAGCAGAACGATCTACGCACCCTGAGCCTGAGGGGCTGCGTTAGAGAAACCGCCTCCCTGAAGCAGGGCTTCCCCCGGCCTTTACTGCGCCGCCCTCGGCAGCTGGGAGTCACGCACATTTCCCACGCTTTCTTTACCACGGAACCTCTGCCCTAGGCAATGCCAAGGACGCCCTTCGGTGGGTCCTTCTGGGTCACTGTTTTAGGCTCACCCCAAACTCCGAGGCTGGGGACCTGCCGGCATCTTCGTCCCCACAACTCTCCACGCCAGCGCCCCCGGTATGTCTTCCTACAAACCTCCCCTTCCCCTCTTCTCCCCCACCCTCTCACCCAAGGACTAGGGCTTTTCGGGCCCCCTGAAAAGCTGGGGGGGCGGCCCACCCAGGGCATCGTTGGCGCTCGGGGCGCTCACTCACCGCCTCGGACTTGGGGGGGACGGGAGGAGGCGGCGCCTCGGGCTCGCGACGCGGCGGCGGCGGGACGGCCCCGAAGGAGATGAGGTCGGGGCCTGGGAGCCGGGCGAGGGCCTCGGGCGCCTGGTGCGCCCAGAGCTCCTCGTAGGGGATCTCGGCGGGCTGCGCGGCGGGGACAGGCTCGGGCGCGCCGGCCCAGTCAGGGTTCACGTACTCCTGGTCGCCGTCTCCCGGGGGCGCGGGCGGGGCCGGAACGGGAGCGCGCACGGGCCCAGGGGCGCGCGGCGCGGGCAGGCAGAGGCGCGCGCGGCGCGGGCTGGCGCAGTCGTCGGCGAGCTCTGCGGGTGCCTCGCGCACGGCCGTGGAGTACTCGTCCGGGTCGAAGCGCTCGCGGCAGTAGGAGGCGCTGTCGCGCACCAGGCGCTCGACGCGCGGGTCCCCGGCCAGCAGGCCCTGAGGCAGCGCGAAGCGCGGCGCGTCGGTGAGCAGCAGGAAGTGCAGCGGCGCTGGGCCCTCGCGGCGCAGCGCCAGCCCCAGCACCACGGTCTTGGAGATGATGCTGACCAGCTTGTAGCAGTGGCCCTCCCGCACCGGGTGCAGGTCGTAAGGGTTGCGCGGCGGCCGGCTGGGCACCAGCACGTTCACCGGCAGCCGCACGCGCTCGATGATGGCGCGCACCGTGTGCTCGCCTTCCTGCATCTGCAGCTCCAGCGGGCTGCGCGTGCTGAAGCGGCCCTGGCACTGGAAGGGCAGGCTCAGGCTCTCGTTGGTGCGGTGGTTCATGCAGATGAGGCAGGGCATCTTGCCTTTGACAGGCCTGCCGCCGCCCGCCGTCCCTGCGCCCCCCAGGCCGCCGCCCACCCCGGCCAGCGCCCCGGCGCGGCCCAGCTTGCGCAGCAGTGTGGTGAAGCGCGAGCGCTCCTTGGTGGTCTTGGCACACAGGATCTCCGCCTGGCCCATGAGCGTGAGCTCGTCACCCGCGTGCAGCGTGAAGTTGTACACCTCGCTGTCCTCGCTGAACTCGCCCGACACCACCTGGGGATCCCAGACACAGCGAGACCTCCCTCGGCCAGGGTCCTGAGGAAAGCCGCACGCCCGCACGCCCGCCCTGCGGGGCCAGCCCGGATCAGGAGCACCCACCGGACTGCGGTAGGGCCAGGGGACTCGGGTCCAGGCCTGGGGAGGCCACGGGGGCGCTGAATAAACTTCCGGGCCGCCTGCGAGCCCCTCAGTTACCTTCTGGGACAACTCTTAACAAGAGTTGCGGTGGGAACAGACCGTGAGTATAGGGAGAGACTCTGGGAGCATTTGATAAGTGGCGGTTTTATTACACCGACTTTACCGACTGGGTGGCGGTAATGGTCTGCCCATCCATGAAGACTGCTGTGAAGAGAACTGACAAGACCGCTGAGAGAAGGGTTTGTAAGCGGAAAGCTATCTGCGCAGCACGGGCTCACCACAGCCAGCCCATACCCGCACGGGGGCGCCGGGCCAGCCTGAAAGGTCGGATCCAAGTCAGGGCCTCCTCACCCTCCCGTTCTCCTGACTGGGGCGCTTGTCCCTGAAGCTCTCCCTCCCTCCCGGACCCTGAAGGGAGCCCTCCAGCCAGGCTCGGGGTAGCCCCTGAGAGAGGGGCCGTGGGGACACTGCACCGCACCCGGTGCCACAAAGACTGACCTTGACGCTGAAGGTGATGGCTTCCATCACAAAGATGCGGTCAGGGAAGACACTGGCCACCTCCTCCACGCTGCTGAAGTACCTCACAGGCTCCCGCACATCCCGGGCCTGCTCCAGGAGCTTGAATTTCCCTGCGCAGGAGACATGGGCTGCTGGGTCAGGCCTGCCTGCTGGAGGCCTGGATGCATTGCTCTCAGCTCAGCCAGTCGGTGCGCTCAGGGGCAGTGCGCATTGTGGGGGGCGGGTGAGCTGGGGGCTGGCCATGTGGCTCACCAGAGCCCAGCAGGAAGCCTGTGGGTGGGCGACGCGGCCACAGCTGCCTCCGAGGGACCTGGCTGCAGAACAGCCCCCAGCACTCGGACAACCAACGGCGCCTGGCTTGGTCCCTGCCCTCTAACTCGCTGTGACCTGGACAAGCCCCTCCCTTCTCTGGGCCACTGGGTCTTCCTCCGAGGATGCTGAAACAGATGACCCGGCCCCGCCTGGCTCCGGCCTCCTGCACACGCATCCTGGGTTGCTGATCTGCACTGATACACTGGGCAAACCAGGACCCAGCCCCAGGCCTTGGAGACCACTCTGACCCCAGCTCCGTCCCCAGATCCTGCCCTGGTCCAGCACTCGATCCCACTGTACCACCGACCTGGGTCTGACATTCCCAACGGCCTGGGAGGTGCCCTCCTAACCTGCAGCACAGGCTGTGCTGGCTGACTCAGCAGATGCCCTTTCTGTGCCCACCCACATGAGCACAGACAGCCCGTGAGCCAGCCTGGCACAGGGTGGACGGCCTCTTCCCAGGTTGTCTACGGTAGGAAGAGCCCTGGACAAGTGAGGGAACCACAGATGGAGCACGAACAAGTTGGCCCTTCTGCTCCTGCAGTCCCTTGGTTCTTGCTTCAGTCTCAGTTCACTATTTGCTCCCCCCAAATTTAGGCCGTACCCACTGGCTATATGTCAGAGGGCACAACTCTATAAAACTGCACGCCCCGGGAAATGCAGACACTGTGGGAGAGACCCAGCGTGAGTACCCAAAGGTGGCAGGATGTGCCAGGTGCTAAGCCTCAGGCAAAAGAACTGGAGGACTACAGGGCCAGGAGGCATCTGCCCAGCACTCCATGAGGGGCACCCCTGAGCTGCACCGGAAGAAGGAAAGGGAGGGCCAGGCCAGGAGTGTAGCTCACAGTGGCACCGCGCCTGCCTTGCAAGCCCAACATCCTGAGTTCGATCCCCGGTACCATTAAAAAAAAAAAAAAAGGAAAGGGAATTTACAGAATGGGCAGTGACACATACAAGCCAATCCGCGGCCCAAGCCATGCATTCCTGGAGGGAGGACGGGGGTAGGCAGCAACCAGGCTTGGGTAGGCCCTGAGTGCTGCACTACACCAGCCATGCTTCATTCTATAAACAAGACCCATTGGAGAGTTTTGAGCAAGGAAATACCATGGCCCGGGCTGAATTCTATTAAGATACCAGGGAGAGCAGTCAAGTACACAGTCCAGTACTAAGTTCCAGAGAAAAGTCAGGGAACAGCAAAAAACCAAAAACCACAAGATATTTGGTGGGAGGCTCCTCAGACTGGAGGGGGGCTGCAGGCAACAGGTGGCACAGGGAGGGGGTGAGGGGATGATTTGGCTCCCTGCCCAGAAGGGGGTGGCAGGGCTAGGACAGGACAGACCCTGGGAGGACCAGGGGGGACCCGAGGGCAGTGCCACCAGTGTGGGCCCAGAGCTGGGGACCTCTGCTCAGAGCAGTACCAGAACAAGGAAGAGCTGAGGGGTCTGACCCTTGGGGCACTCGGAAACCCCACTCTGCTCTCAGTGCGCGCGCGTGCACACACACACACACACACACAGCCATTTTGTACACAGTGCAGAGGGGTGTTCCTGGAGCCCCCACAGCCCAGCCAGAGGCCCAGACTAAGCTGCCTGGGGGCAGATGTGAAGAGCAGAGGGCCAGGGCAGGCGGGAAGTATCCACAGGGTGGCGGATCCTCTCCCTGGATGCAAAAGGCTCCTGTCCCACAGCCCTGAAGGGCTTTCCCCAAGTTTTGCAGGGACAAAATGAGGGGAGGTGGAAAGCAGGAGGTCTGTGTGCACCTAAACGGTTCGCAGCCCCGTTCCCTGTATCCACACACAGCCCCCCAAACCAAGAGGGCCATACACATACAGGGAGAAACGCCGCTGCCCCCTGCGGGCCTGCGGGGAGACGTGAGCCAACTCCGCGGAGCCTGAGGATGTGGCAGGGGAGATCGATGTAACCATAGCACCCAGCACCGCCCTTGGCTGCCCAGTGCCGGTCATTACAGGGGAGGAAGGAAGGGAGACCTCCAGGGAGCCGTGCTCTGGGCCGCTGGAAGCCTTCTCCTCCCCCTGCAGCTTCCTCCCTGCCCTCCTCCTTGTCAGCCGCAGGGCCCGAAATCACTAGCGACTGTGCCACCCTGCAGTGCTCTGCCCTGCCTTCTTCCCCATCCTGACCAGAACACCCCTCCAAAAAAGCACAGGCTTTATTTTATTTTGTTGATACTGGGGAAGGAACCCAGAGCCTTCACACTGAGCAACCTCCCCTGCAACACCCCCTACTGTTTTGGACTCAGGGTCTCAGTAGATCACTAACTGGCCAGATTGGACTCTTATTTGTGATCCTCTTGCCTCGGCCTCCTAGAGTGCCGGGCTTAGAGGTGTGCGCCCATACACTCAGCCAGTGCGGACTTTAGAGTCAGGTAGACCTGAGTGAATTCCAGCTGTGCCACCAGCCTGCTGATATCTCGGGCAAATGATCTCTTCTGAGGTGCAGTTTTCCACCTGTAAAATGCAAGCACACTGCCAAGTCCTCTGCTGGGCACAGGAACAATGCTCTGGAACTGGCCTCCACCTAGGGAAGACGCCTGGCCCCTGCCCTTCTACAGCACTGTCGGGGACTGTCCCAGATGGGCCAGGTCTCCCTGGCTCCTGCAGAGGCAGGCCACAGCCCGGTGACTTGAGTTACCCGGCAGGGCCCCCAGCCCCACCCTGCTTCCTCTCTGGGCCAGGCCGGGGCATTATTAATTCATCAGACCGCTGGGCTGGAACCTGCACTCCAGGCCTCCCGGAGACCAGCGGCTGCTGCCCTCCCTTCCCCCATGCTGGCCACAGCGAGACCACGCTCCGAAGGCCAGCTGTCACCGCTGGCCCCTGGTGGACAGGCACACAGTTCCACCTGAAGATGTGGAGAACAGGCACTGGGCTCACAGCTCTCTCCAAGACTTCGTGCCTTGCTTCCCCAGACACAACCAAATGACACAACCAAAGTCACATTTCTTTTTCAGTGAAGATTTTTCCCAAGTTTTGCTTTTTTTTTTAAATCCCAAGAAGACCTGGAATCTGCCCCTGAGCCCAGGCCAGATGCCAGGCTGAGACATTTCTAGCCTGAGCAGATCCCCAAAGAAAGACCCCAGGCTAGCGGGGGGCTTGGAGGGGCTTGAAGGAGCCAAAGCCCGAGGAAAGCTTGTGTCCTGCTGAGTCGAGTCGGGGGGAGGTCCAACGCAAAGGGGCAGTGCATCTGTGAGGGACGCATCGCTGGGCAGGGGTGGGAGTGTCACATAGCAGGGAGCTGAGCACCTCAGAAGTGCCGGGCATGATGACACACACCTGTAATACTGACACTCTGGGAGGCTGAGGCAGAAGGATCACAAGTTCTAGGCCAGACTGGGCATAATGGGATCCCATCTCAAAAACTCAAACACACAACTCAGCTTACTTCCGAGCCTCCTGAAGCAGCAGCTTCCTCCCGAGATAAAGGAACAGGGCAGCTGTGAGCAGGAGAAGACAATGGCCAGCCCAGTGTCTGGAAGCCAGTAGCTGTGGCCCAAGCCACCAGATTCCTATTCCTCCCCTGCAAGGGATGTCAGCCCTGAATCCCTAGCCCAGCAGCTGGGACCCCCGGATCGGGCCCTTGTCCTGCCCTTACTCCCTGTGTGCCCCTGGCCAGGTTGCTGCCCTCCTTACGCCTTAGGTTTCATCATCTGCAAAACGCCCGCCCAGGCTGTCATATATATATGCAGGATATATTCTTGAAACAAAACCTTTTATATCAATATCATATACACAACACCAAAATCTCATTAGAATAATCTTTAGTAATCTAAAACATTCACATTTACTTATAAACCCCATCAATGAAAACTGTGCTTAACACCACCAAAACAGGGAGAGAAAGAACCAGAGGTGAAAGGAGCAGCCACAAATCAGCCTGAGATCCCCTTGGTATGGGAAGTTTTTCCTTTTTCTGGGGGGAAGGGGCTGTTGGGGATGGAACTCAGGGCCTGCCACATGCTAGGCAAGTGCTTCACCCCTGAAACATCCAACATCCCCAGCCCTTTTTCTTTTCTGAAGTTTGACCACATAGTACCGAGAAGAACCTGGCAGGAGATGTTCTCTTTGGGGTCTGCACAAAAAAAAAGGGTACACACTGGAGGTTTTCAACTAGGGTTAAGATTTGATCCGTAGCGATGTGAGGGTGAGAGTCATTTTCATCATTACTTGAAAATCTGTTTTAAAATAAAATGTGAATCAAAGGCCTGTAAACCTGAGAGCCACCTCCCAGAAACCCAGGGGCCAAAGAAAAGTACCGGGCCCTAACCCTAACCCTAACCACCCCACCCCACCCCCACCAGCCACGGAAGGGGTCCACCAGCAGCTCCCGCTAAGCCTCCCTCTCTACGCTCCGCTCCGCCCTCACAGGCCGCATGCCACCTGTCCGTGGCTGCACATACCTGGGTACTGCAGGGGGATGTCGATTTTGGGCCCGATGACATAGTGGCCCTCCTCCAGCGTGTGGGCTGTCACCGTTGTCCACTGGCGGCAGGAATGGATAAGCAGGATATCTCGCTCACTAACGCCCTCAGCATACTCCCCTGGGAGGAAAAGGGGACAGAGGAGGGGGGAAAGGAAGAGGGAAGGTTAGAAGGGGCAGAAAAAAACAGGCCATCTCCTCACCAAGACCCTGCCTGGGGACATCTCCACATCATCCCTCTCCAGGTCAGTGTTACCCAAGGGACAGGCTGGCTGCCAGCTGCAGTCTTCCGGCTGTGAGTCAGGCTTGAGCCTCCCAGGGCTCTAACTGTACACAGGGCCTCGACAACCAGCCCAGCCACGGTCCTCATTCATCATGAGATCACACACTGTCCTGTCCCCTGGCTGAGCTGGGGCTGGGGGCTCCCAGCGGATCAGCCCAGCTGGCCTCTGACCTCCAGGTGCCCCCAGACCCTTGGGGACATGGAAAAAGCAAGTGTGAGACACTGCAGAGTGCAGCCTGGGACTCACAGACGGGGGCAGCAGGCTTATGCTGAGGGTGGGGTGAGGGAAACCACCAGACTTGGGACCAAGTGGATTCACACCAGCAGGATCCTCGGCCTCCAAGTGAGGCCCCAGGACAGGCAAGAAGAGCCTTGCTGGGCAGCACAGAGGGCTGGGAAGGGACTGTCCCTCATGGGTCCCTGCTGTGAGAGCCCCCCAGAGCCATGGAGGCTCAGCTCAGGACAATGACAGGGCTTACTGGGGTTGACTGCTGGCTCCTGCTTTCCTTTCCCCCCCATGCCACAAGCAGTCTCCTGTGTTCAGAGGTTCTCAAAGGACAGGAGAGGAGCCAATACCCCGAGATTTAAATGGAAAGCGGGGAGCCCAGTCCAGGGAAAGCAGCACTGGAGCAGAGGTATTCTGAGTTGGGAGGGGTCTGGGCCTAGGAGGCTCCAACCCCAGCAACGGTTTCCAGGGGAGCAGGAGGGGCAGCCCAGCTTCCAGCACTGGGCTCTCCTGGCTGCAGCTGGTGGGCAGGATGGGGGTGGGGAACACCTCGTCCCATCCCCTTCAGATGCTGCACAACCGACTAGATTTCTGCCAGCCAACCAAAGGGGAGGCAGCTTCGACGGATGCCTGGGGCTTCATAAAGTGTGCACACTGGAGTGGGGAGGGTGCGAAGGGCCTCAAGCCTTGCAGGATGGGCTTGGCTCCCACTGTGCGTGTGTGCGGTGTGTGCGTGTGTGTGTGTGTGTGTGTGTGTGTGGTGTTGTCTGAGTCGGCATCCTCAGCTCCTCTCCTCCTGGGGCACAGGAAGCTCTTCACTCTGCAACCTCTTTCTAGAGCTTGCCTAGGCCGGGCCCCCACCCATGCTTCCACAGGGACCGACAGCCACGGGCTGTTCAGCCATACAACCCCTCAGGAACAGGTGCTTGTCGCCCAAACTGTATACAAGTGATTCTCGTGGTCCCACCAGGGGCCTCCCAAACGCACAGGCACACGGACCTTCAGACACGCAGCATTCTGACCACACATCCACACTGCACGGGGACCACAGCCACAGACAGCCACACGCTGCCACAACAGCCGGGCTGGCACACCAGGACTTCGTGACGCCCTCCCTCAAGGAGCCTGCGGCGGCGCAGGAGGAAGCAAGAAGCTGGCCCCTGTAAAGGGTGCACAGCAAGGGACGACAGAGAAGCTCAGAAAAGACCCCCAGGTAGCCAGGAAAACCTCGGGTGCATACCCCATTCACACACCGACACACACAGCCTAGTGCTACAAGGACGGCGTCAGGATCACACCTGAGCCGTCCCGTGACGACCCCACCGGTAACAGCTGGACCGCCAGGCACCCCGGCCGTAGGCCGGGTCTGGAGGCCCCAGGGTTGCTCCCTGCGCCCACTCCTCGCTGGGCGGGTCGGAGGAGGGCTGCCGTCCCCGGGAGAGGAGCGCCAGGAGCCCCATTAGCATTCAGGGAAGCGAGTGTGCCAACGCGGGCCAAACCCCTATTCTTCTCACACACAAAACCCCCGGCCTGGCTGCCAGCCCCGGCTCCCTCCCCTCCCCCAGCCCAGCCGCCCCCTCCCCCAAACGGTCCCCTCGCTCCGAGCAGCCTCCCGGCGTCCCCTTTCCGGTCCCCAAGCACGGTCCCGTCCGCAGAGCTGGGGCCCCCGGTCCCCATGGAGGAGCGGGGCGAGGGGTGGGGGACGGGAGTCCCCTCGCGAAGGTCCCCGCCGCCCGACTCCCCGCCGCCGAGGGAGGGCGCAGGAAGAGCCCAAAACGGGGCGGGCGGGACCAGTGGGGGCGGCGGGGGAAAGACGGGGTCTGATCCCAAGGGACGGGGAGGATGGAGGTGAGAGGCGGGAAACAAAGGGACCACCGACGGGGCGGGCGGGCGCGGCCAGAGGCGCCCGGGCTCCCGGAGCCACGAACCTGTTCGGCGCCGAACCCAGCTCCGCCCCGTGCCGGGCCGCGGGGCCGCGGGCGAGGACCTTGCGCTCGGGGGCCCGCGGGTCCCGGGAGGAACCGGCGGCGGGGCGCAGGGGCCGGTCCCCCTCCCGCCCCGCCGGCGCCGGCCTCGGCCTCGGCCTGCGGAGCCCCGGTTCCCCGCGCAGCCGCCCCGTACCTGGCCCGAGGCAGGCGAGCGTGGGCAGGCGGCAGCGGCTGACGATGAGGTCGAGCGGGAAGGCGCCCAAGCTCCAGCGCAGGCCGGCCAGCCCTGCCGCCAGCTTCTCCATGGCATGGGCGCCCCGGGGCCGCCGTCCCGGGGCCCCGACGGCCAGTCCCGCGCGGCCAGGGCTCCGTGCCCGCCGCCGCCTCCTGGGGCCGCGCAGCGCTCCCCGCCCGGCAGCCGACCAGGCGGCGGGCGTCACGTGGGCTGCCTCCCCCTCCCCCGGCCGGCCCCGCCCCGCCGCTCCAGGGCCCCGCCCCGGCCCTCCCCCCACCCCCGCCCCCGCTGCCCGCCGAGCTCAGCGCGCGCCCAGGTGACAGCACCGGCGGAGGTGGACCCGGGGCGGGTAACCTGGACGGAAAACGAAGACCCAAACGGCATCTTCACGGTCGAGTGGGACTCAGGCTTCCTCTTCCCCCCCCAGGCCGCGTCTGGCCCTCTCTACCTGCCGGAGCCAGAGTCCCGGGGCCCCGTCCTGTCGGGCTGAGATCCGCTGTCTCTGGGTGCCCAGCTGGCAGAGCCGGGAGACGCAGCCTCCTTAGCCCCACTTCGCTGATGGGCAAACTGAGGCTCGGCGAGGGCAGGTGGCAGTCGGGACTTGAACCCAGGGCTCCTGGTCAGGGGACGCTCCTGCCTACCATCACCCTGACGCCCCTGCGGAGCACTTTCCAAGCTCCTGGCGCCTTCTCACCCGATTTTCACTTGTGCTTGAGTCCATTTTACAAATAAGGAAACTGAGGACTGGGCTCCTAACCGGTGGATCCCTCTCTCCCACTCTCTCTCTTTCTCTTCCCGCCCTCCCCACTTGGCTCCTGCTCGTCTCCTCACCCCAAGCCCTGGGCTCCCCTTGGGAAGCCCGTCCTGGAAGCTGCGAGGGTCTAGCCCGGCTCTCTCGAGGCGCCCTCCGCCCTCGGAATGTCTGCGGCGCCCTCTGCAGGTGGTCGGGCGCTGCGCAGCCCGTGGCGGATGCGCCACAGCTTGGAGAATGTGGCCGCCGAGTGGCCCTTGGCCGTTCAGTGGCTCTAGTCGTCCGGAGACCTCCGCCCGGGTGCACCCAAAACCTCCCTTCCGAGGTGACGGGCACCTGGCCTGAAGTCCACGAGAAAGCGCACCGGACAGGATGGACACAGCTCCTCGGGAGGAGATATTTGGGGCCATTTGCGGGAAGACACTGACTTCACTCGGAGAAGGAGGGGAGACTGAGCAGAAGGCGCCTCCTGTCCCCAAGCCTGGCCGCCCCTCATCCAGCCCAGCCTCGGGCATCACTATCACAGGAGAGGGCTTTTCCCACTTAAGTCAGCCCAGGGACATCCAGGTACCCGAGGGACAAAGGTGTCCCCACTAGGCTCTTTCCCAGGGAAGTGAGGAGAAACATGGCAGAAAGGACAAAACGATAAATAAAGGTGAACGTGTGGGTGTCTCCGGAGGGAATGGAGGGCCTCGGGTAGGAGGCTGACTCGGTGAAGGAAGCAAGTACATGAAAAGGGTGGCTCACTTTCTCTGCCACCCCAGAGTCCCTGCTGACAGGGTGACCGCGTGGCATCCTCCGTGGGACACTGTAGAGAGGACAGGCAGTGCTCACTGCTCCCCAAGGCCAGGACAACAGATACAACCCGGACTCGGGTGTAAACAGGCACTGTGCCCTGTGGGTCCCTAATTTTTGAGCCCTACGTGCCGTGGCCTCATTTTCTCAGAATCCCTCACTGGCCTTGCTGTAGACCCCAGGTCCCACACCAAGTCATTCACAGGCACCTCCATTTCAACAGCCACTCCTGCGCTTGGTCCTTGTTTATTGCTTATCTCAGCTAAGAACACCCCCTTTTTCCTGCTCCCCAACCTGGCAGTCTCCCCAACCCTTATATCCAACTAATCTCCAAGCCCTCACATTTCCACTTCCACCTTCCACCTTGGAGGAAGTGGAAATGCCAAAGCCTCCAAAGCTAGTGTCCCAGCCCGGGGCCAGTTCCTCCTGGTATCTCCCCAGGCCATCTCCATGCTGCAGCAACACCCTGCCACCCTGGAAGCCGCCTGAAGTGGGGACATCACGTGTGAGCCATGGAGGAGGAGCCACCTTGCTAGATGAGCCATTCTCCCTGGTGGAGAGCATTCCAGAGCCTCCTGGGTCTCCTTCATGGGTGGCCTGATTTGGGTGCCAGTCAAGTTCATCTCTGGATTTGCTGGAGGCTCAGAAGCCCTGTAGGAAGGGATTCATTTGGCTTCATCGGAGTCAGAACACTTCCACCTTTCCTGGGGCTGAGACTGCTGGGAGAAGGCTGGCAAGAAGCAGGGCTCGGAAGTTACAGTAAGGGAGGAAGATGTTGGGCAGAGAGGCCAGACTGAGGAGCTGAGTGCGGTAGAGAGGGAGCCAGGGGCCTTGGTGACATGTGAGGCTCTGCCTTCAAGAGGGGCTGCGGGGGGGACAGAGAGGGCTGAGGGCCGAGGGAAGGGCTGGGCCCTGGGATCCCAGCTCCTCTGCTGCGAGTGCACCCTGTGACAGGGTGGTGACAAGGACACAGGTTCTCTGCTGGCTGGGGGAAGGAGTGCTGAGAGGTCAGTGGTCTGCAGGAGGGATGGGAAGGCCACGGCCCTGGCAGAGCCCTGTGTTGGCCCAGGTGCCCATGCGGGGACAGCACTGAAAGGGCAGGGAACAGCGTGGGTTGTGTCAGACACCCCCGCCCCAGCTAGTGGGCACATGGCCTCCTCCGGGCCTACGGACCAAGGAGGCCGGGGCACCGCGAGGATTCCAGGAAACAGATTTCACTTCTTCCTCTTTTCAGTGCTGGGGGTTGAATCCAGGACCTTGCAAGGGCTCAACCACTGAGCCACACTCCTAGCTCTGTATTTCACTTTTTATTTCAGCAAACGGTAAACATCAACGTAAGCAGAGACGATAACATTGCGAATCTCCACATGCTCGTCTCCCGGCTTCAACAATAACCAACGCCTAGCTGACCTTATTTCCACGGGCCTGATGACTTCCATTTCGCATAGAATTTTTAAAATAGCTTTAGCGAGACAATATTCCTGTCATGCACAATTCATCCATTCTAAGCGACAACTTGGTGCTTGCTGTATATTCATCACATTGTGTGACCATCACCACACACGTCCATCCCACTGCAAGAAAACCTGTTACCCCCCTTCCCCAGCCCTCAGCAACCACTAATCTGCTGTCTAGCTCTATGAATTTGCTAATTCTCTACATCTTCATATAATCCCTCTTTTAAATTCCTTTTTTCCTTCCTCTGAGACAGGGTCTCACTATGTAGTTAAGGCTGCTTTGAACTCACTATGTACCCCAGGCTGGCCTCAAACTTGCAGTGATCCTCCTGCCTCAACCTCCTGAGTGCTGACATTATAATTATGCGCCACCACACCCGGCTCCACTTGATAGTATTCTTTGCAGCACAAAAGTTTTTTATCTTGATATAGTCCAATTTATTTATTTATTTAGTTATTGTTGTTGTTGGTTAAAGCTGTCTCATTTATTATTTAGGCTATTTAGGCAGTATACTTATGTTGAAAATGGAAGCGAATTTTTCAATTGCTTTTTAAAAAAAGTAAATAGTAATTAATGAATTTACTGTTATACTCAAAATTGTCTATGTTTAAGGTGAGAATCTTTGCCAATAGAAAGGCGTTGCTCCAAATTTTGAATGGTATTATGAAGAATTGCAATCTCTTTGTTTTTTTCTTCTTCAAGATGCTGAAGCTTCCTTTTGTAGATACTCTGTGGGGAAATAGTAGCATCTGGATATGGTTTTGATTTAGTCTGAACTCTTGCTAGTTTGGCATCAAACTCCAGCTGTAGTTTGATTATTTCATTTTGCTTTCCTTTTTCTTGAGTTATTAACTTTGCATTTAACTCTAAGATTTCCATCTCCTTTTTCTTTTTTAGATCTTTGCGCTTTTCTTCATTTAATTCAACTTTTTTCTGCATATCTTGATAAAGTTTGCTTATTTCTATCTTATGTTCTTCCTCTTTGATTTTCATTTCATGTACAAGTTTGGCAATATTATTCTTATAGTCCTGTTTGTGAGAGTTCAGCTTTTCCCTTGTCATATCAGCATTTCTTTTTAGTTGTTCATTTTCACCTCTCAAATTGTGTTGATATTCAATGGTCTGTTGTAGCCCTGTTATCATATCATGAAGAGGAGCACATTCTTTTTTAATTGAGACTTCCTTTGTTTGCATTATTTTTAATAAACAGGTACTCTTTTCCAACTGAATTTCCAGAATGTTATTCTTTCCACTGGTTTCTATCATTTTCTTTTCTATCTGTGAAAAATCCTGTATAAGTTTAACAATATTCACACTGCTAATCTTTTTTGTACGTTCTTCGCTACTTTGGGAATGAATAATTTGCCTGTAGTGTTTCCCACATCTGAATTTTTTTGATTCAGTCCCTCCCTGACGGTAGTTTGACATGCCCTGGTTTCTGATTTTCTTTTTCTTTTTCTTTTTCTTTTTTTTTTTTTTAAGACAGGGTCTCACTGTAATTCAGGCTGGCCTTGAACTCACTATGTAGCCCAGGCTGGCCTTGAACTCACAGGCGATCCTCCTGATTGCTGGCATCACAGGCGTATGTCACCACGCCTGGCTTTGATTTTCTCTGAAGTGGTATTAATCTAAATCCAATTCAGATCGTTTGAGTTTTGTCTTTTGACGTAACCATGCCACCAGGAGGCGCACGATGTCAGGTTGTCTCTGTGATGTCAGCAGCAGTTGCTGATGGCGGCCTAAGCGTCACCTTCCCTTTAAAGCAGTCTGGGTCCCCCAAACAGGGGCTCGAGGGCATGCTGACCACGTCGCTGCTCCAGCACGGAGCCATAAACACGCACGGCATCTATTCGCTTCTGACTGCACAGCGACCGACCCGGGGACCGGCTTCCCGCAGGCGCCGACCTAGGCAAAGTGGCCCCACCACTGGGAGGATGACATCTGAAGTCCAACAGCGGGCAAGTGACTTACCGTTTTTTCCAGCAGTGGGTGGCAAGAATCAGTTGTCAAAATTTCAGGAATTTTCCAAATGAATTATTAAGCACTGCCATCATCAAAAATTTATAATAAAAACTCGAAATGTTCATTATGTTACGACATTGTACTATTTCTGAGCTCTTGAGATTTTATTTACTTATTTTTGAGACAAAGTCTCACTGTGTAGCCCAGGCTGGGCTCGAACTCACAGTGACCCTTTTGCCTCACTCAGCTCCTGAGTGCTGGGATTACAGATGTGCACCACCACCCTCAGTTTGAGATTAACATCTGTATGGTGGGAAAACTATACCATGCTGAGTCTCCATACTTCCTTTCCTAGCTCTGCATTTGAGGCAGCTTGAGATCCGGGCGTGGAGGGAATATTCATACAAAAACAACTGGCAAACGCTATGAATCAGCACATTTCCCAGCAGACCAAAGTAACTGGGGATAAAAATAGCACCCACTTTCTGTAGGATATATATATGTAAAGCCCTTAGCACATGTCCGTGTCCAGGACGCACTTTAATATGTGGTGGCCATCAGTAGTATTTGTCTCCTCCTCATGTCACTCCTGTGCAGTAGAGGGCAGCTTTACTACCTACTATTCATCGTCTCTAAGGCAAACGTACCATGAAATACTACCACTCATTAGAAAGGATGCTTATGAAAATATACTGAGATGGGGTATAGTATATGTACAAAACTCAGGATATAACAGGATATGACATTTCAGAATGAATGAACTATAAGAAAAAGAAAAAATCTTGCCAGGCACAGTGGCACATGCTTGTAATCCCAGCACTCTGGGAGGCTGAAGCAGGAGGATCAAAAGTTGGAACCCAGTGGTCGCTTTGACAGCACATATACTAAAAAAAGTTGGAACCCAGCCTGGGCAACTTAGCAAGACCCTGTCTCAAAAAAAGAAAAGGGGGGCCGGGGATTTAGCTCAGTGGTTCCACCCCCTGCCTTCCAAGCTCAAGGTCCTGAGTTCAATCCCCAGTACCAAAAAAAAAAAAAAATTCAAAGCAGAAACTTTCTCAGATATCTACAGAGATGATGACCAGAACGAAAGACATGCTTAGTGACTCTAAAGCAGATACAGATAAAAAAAAAAAAACAGAGGAGCTTAGGAAAATGATGGAAACCATGAATGCCCAGCAGAGGAAGGAAATGGAATTCATAAAACAGATTCAAACAGATTTCCAGGAGATTAAAAATTCCATTGAAAGTATACACAGCAGAATGAGCCAATGTGAGGACGCAATATCAGATATAGAAGACAGGATCGCAGTTAGCACTCATGAAAAGAAAGATTTCTTTAAAACACCAAGGGATCATGAAAAATCAATCCAGAAGGTGCTAGATGAGGCAAAGAAGAATAACATAAGATTGATCAGAGTCAATGAAAAAAGCAGGAGATAGTATGAATGACACACACAAAAAACCTATTCACAGAAGGAATGGCAGGAAATTTCCCAAACAGGCAAAAAGAATTTGCCATACAGATAAGTGAGCCATATAGAACTCTAATTAGCCATGATCAAAAAAAAGAAATCTTCCTCAAGGCATATAATAATCAAGATTCCAGAAATTCAACATAAAAACAGAATATTAAAAGCTGTTAGAAAAAACAAACAAATCACCTATAAAGGAAAGCCCATCAGTATCACAGCAGACTTCTCAACTTCTCAGCAGACTTCTCAACCCCTGGGTCAAGGAGAGCTTGGAGTGAAGTATTTCAAGCCCTAAATGAAAACAACCTCCAACCCAGACTGATGAACCCCACAAAACTATCTTTAAAAACTGATGGAGAAATAAGATATTTGCATGACAAAGAACACCTGAAGAAATTCATGACTACCAAACCAGCACTCCAAAGTGCTCTGGAGGATATTCTAGAAAGAGATAACAAAAATTACAACTCCATGAACCCCAACAGAATGAATCTACCAGGCAAGGCAAGAAATTAAACGGAAGAGGAAAGAAGGGAGCCAACAACAGGAAAATAACATGACAGGGATAAGTCAATACATACCGGTTATAATCATCAAAGTTAATGATCTCAATTCACCAATCAAAAGAAACAGACTGGCAGAGTGGATCAAGAAGCAAGATCCAACAATATGCTGCATGCAAGAAACACATTTATTTCAAATCCAAGGACTTCTGCTTCCGATTAGTGACCTCCAAACAGTACCAGTACAGGTAATAAAGCCTTCCTCCCCTCCCCAGTACCGGGGATCGAACTCCGGACTTTGCACTTGCCAGGCAAGCACGGTAATGAAGTCTTGCGTAAGAGCTAAAAACAAGCAAGAAGTTCCTGTCATGGTCCCAAGAAAATGTGTCTCCAACTCTGTCCACAGTTGCTGCATCTCCTGTAGGTGGAGCCATATAGTCTTTGCCCTCATTGCTGAATGCACCAAAGAGGAGTCTGGAGGTCTTTCTTACTACTGATGTCTGGAGTGACTCTGGGATCATCTCTGCATGTTTTTTTTTTTTAGGTACCGGGGATTGAACTTGGGACCTTGTGCTTGCGAGGCAGGCAGCGGCACCACTGAGCTACATCCCTGGCCCTTCTTTGCGTGTTCTTATAAAGGCCTCGTACATTCATTAGGACATCTAAAAAATGAGTTCAATTTGTTGGATTCTGGACCTTATGAAAGTCAGGACATAAAATTTTGTTACTTTCCTTTTCATAATTCTTCTAAAATAAAGAACAGTTCATTTTATATTTTTTTCTTTTTTTCTGTGGTATGAATTATAAAATGTTTTGGAGTGCTGAAAAGTAGAAAAGAACCACAAATGATTGACTTTGTAATACCTAATGTCATTCATTATGCAAGAAAACATAAAGAGGAGCCTATTCAAATATTTTTTCATGTTTTATTGTAAAAAGAGAATGCTATAACCACAAAAAGAAAAGCTTAATATTTATCTATAGATTATTCCTGAAATTCTTGTGTCAGTTACTTTTCTCTCATTGCTGAGACAAAATATCAGACATCCAAGTAAAAGGGGAAGGGGTTTATTTGGCTTACAGTTCGTAGAGGTTTCAGTCCATAATCAGCTGGCTCCAAGGCAGGGACGACAAACAGGCATGGCAGAGCAGAAACAACATGGTGCACACAAGGCAGCAAAGGTGACAAGAGGAAATTACTGGTGTCTCCCTGCCCCTTTTATCTTATTCAGACTACTTAGGGCAGGTAGAACTCACACACTTAATCCTAGTGCCCTGGAGCCTAGCCTTGCATCATGAGTCAATTCCAGCTTCACACACTCTAGATCAATTCTATGACCACATGAGGCTTTGGCGGGACATCTAGACCCAAACCAGAACAATGCTCTTTTCATTTTGTTTTGTTTTGTTTGTTTTTTGAGACAGGGTCTTGCTATGTAGCCCAAGCTGGCCTTGAACTCATGGCAGTCCTCCTGCCTCAGCCTCCTGAGTGCTGGGATTACAGACATGCACCACCAGGCCTGGCTGAAATGTGATTTAGTAAAAGTAAATAACTTATGAAATATTTATTTCAGGAGAATTAAAGTTTTGGTCAGTTGCACTGAACACAGTAAATCTTGTAAGTTGGGCATTTTTAAATGAATATATGTTAAGTAAATGATCATGTTTAGCCCAAACAAATAAAATGTCTTGACACTAAATAGTATTTTTTAAATTTTAGTACATATTTGTCATGCCTATTGATCACATTCATCATAAGGAATTTGTACCTGTACATAATATAGGTTTTGTTTTTGTTTTGTTTTGTTTTCCCTAGTACTGGGGATCAACTCAGGACCTTGCACTCGCAAGGCAGGCACGGTGCCACTGAGCTAAATGCAAGGCCCTGTACATAACATATCTTAATTCTTCATTTTTTCCCATTCCCCTCCTTTCCTTCTGTCCTTCTCCCCCTTCCCATTTACACAAGCTTTGCTTCCATTTTTTCCCTTCCATTCTCTCTTTTTTTCTCTTTCCCTTCCTTCCCTTCCCCTCCCGCTCCCTCGTTCCCCTTCCCACTGGAACTTGTTCTTCCTACTTCCCAATGTCTGTCCTCCATTGCTACTACTTTACCCTTTGTTTTCGTGCCCCCTCCCCTTTGGGTTTCTCATACAAGAGAAGCAATGTGATATTTAAACCTGTATGTCCAATTTATTTCATTTATGAGTATGGTGTCAAAGTGCATCCATTTTCCTACAAATGACTAAAGTTTATCTTTCTTTATGGCACAGTAGTACTCCATTGTACATAAATACCACATCATCTTTATCCATTCATCTGTTGATGGGCATGAGGGCTGTTTCCAAGATTTAGCTATTATAAATTGCGCTACTATAAACGTGGGTGTGCATATATCGCTGCAGTATGATGCCTTTAACTCTTTTAAGAAGATATCTAAAAGGGAACCACCTGGGTCAAATGGAACCTCTAGTTTTAGTTTTTGGTTTTTGGGGGGTTTTTTGGTACCAGGGATCGAACTCGGGACCTTGTGCTTTCGAGGCAGGCATCAGAACCACTGAGCTAAATCCCTGGCCCTAGTTTTAGTTTTTTTGAGGAATTTCCATACTGATTTCCACAGTGGTTGCGCTAGTCTACACTCCCATCTACACTCCCACCAGCAGTGGAGAAGGGTTCCTGTTCCCCCAAAGCCTTACCAGCATTTGCTATTGGTTGATTTCTTGATAGCAGCCATTCTTTCTGGAGTGAGATGTAATCTCAGTGTTGTTTCAATTTGCATCTCTTGAATGATGAGTGAAGTTGAGCATTTTTAATATATTTATTTGCTCTTTGTACTTCTTTGTCCGAGAAATGTCTGTTCACTTCAGATGCCCATTCTTGAATTGGGTCTTTAAATTTGGGAGGTCTGTTTTTTGTTTTTTTTTTTCCTTAGTTCTTTCTATGTTCTAGATGTTAGCTCTTTGTCTGAGGAGTAGCTAGCAAAAATTTTTCCCCATTCTGTGAGTTCTCTTCACTCTGTTGGTGGTTTCTTTCTTTTCTACTTTTTTTTTCCTGTGCAGAAGCTTTCTAATTTGATGAGACCCCAGTTCTTGATTCTTTGTAATATTTTCTGTGCAATCAGGATTTTGTTCATAAAGTCTTTGCCTATGCCAGTGTCTTCCAGAGTTTTACCTATTCTATCTTCCAGCACATTAAGTGTTTCTGTTTTTATAATTAGATCTTTGCTCCATTTCAATTTTAGTTTAGTGCATGGTGAGAGATATGGGTCTAAGTTCAATTTTTGGCATGTGGAAAGCTAGTTCTCCCAGCACTTTTTTTTTTTTCAATAGGTTCTTGAGCTAAATCCCCAGCCCTAGGTTCTTGCTATGTAGTTCAGGATGAACTTGAACTCATTATGTAGCCAAGGCTGGCCTCAAACTTGCAGTGACCCTCCTCCCTCAGCCTCCTGAGTGCTGGGATTACAGGTGTGCACCACCACACCCAGCATCCCCAGCACCATTTATTAAAGAGAGTATCTTTCCTCCAGTGAAGGTGGTTCCCCCCTTTGTCAAAAATAGAGTAGCTGAGTGTGCTTGGAGTTATTTCTGCATTTTCTATTCTGTTCCATTGATCCTCAGGTCTGTTTTTGTTTGTTTGTTTTGTCAGTACTATGCTGTTTTTATCATGATAGCTTTGTAGTATAACTTCAAATGGGGAATCTGGAGAATCCTGATGCCCCCTGCCTTGCTTTTTTTGCCCAGAATTGCTTTTGTTATTCTAGGTCTCATATGAATTTTAGGATTGTTTTTTCTAGTTCTGTGAGGTATGTTATTGGAATTTTTTTGTACCAGGAATTGAACTCTGGACCTTGCACTTGTGAAGCAGGCATGGTGCCACTGAGCTAAATCCCCAGCTCTGCTATTGGTATTTTGATGTAGATTGCATTAAATATGTATAACAGTTTTGGAAGTATGGCCATTTTCACTATATTGGTTCTGCCTATCCAAGAACAGGGGATATCTTTCTATTTTGTGATATCTTCCTTGATCTCTTTTTCAGAGTACTGTAGTTTTCAATGTATAGGTCTTTCACTTTCTTTGTTAGACTGATTTCTAAGTATTTTACTTTTCTTGATGCTATCATGAAAGTGTTGTTTCCCAAATTTCTCTCTCAGTTTGTTATTCGTGTACAGAATTGCTATTAATTTTTGAGTGTTGACTTTGTATCCTGCCATGTTGCTGAATTTGGTTATTAATTCTAGGAGTCCTTTGGTGGAATTTTTGGGGTCTTCTATGTAGAGTACCAAGTCATCAGCAAATAATGATAATTTAACTTCTTCCATTCCTGTCCATATTCCTTTTGTTTCTTTATCTTGTCTAATTGTTCTGGCTATTTCCAGAATTATCTTGAAGAGGAGTAGTGAAAGTGATCATCTTTGTCTTGTTCCTGATTTTAGAGTGAAAGCTTTCAGTTTTTGTGCATTTGGTATGATGTTGGCTGTTGGTTTTTCATAGATGGCTTTTAGCAGATTGAGATAAAAACCTTCTATTCCAATTTTCTTTTTTTTGTATCAGGGATTGAACTCGGGTCCTTACACTTGCAAGGCAGGTGGTGGAACCACTGAGCTAAATCTCTGGCCCAATTCTAATTTTCTGTAGGGTTTTCATCATGAATGGGTATTGGGATTTATCAAAAGCTTTTTCTGCATGTATTGAGATGATCATGTGGTTTTTGTCCTTGATTCTGTTAATGGAGTGTGTTACATTTATTGATTTCCATATATTGAACCATCCCTGCCTCCCTGGGATGAATCCTATTTGGTCATGATGTATAATCTTACTGATGATTTGCTGCATTCTGTTTGCCAGTATCTGATTGAGGATTTTTGCATATAGGTTCATTAAGGAGATTGGACTGTAGTTCTGTTTTTGGTTGGATCCTTCTCTGGTTTTGGTATCAGGATGATGATTGCTTCCAGGAATGATTTGGGGACTATTGCTTACCTTTCAATTTCATTAATGATTTTGAGGAGTAGTGGTGTTAGATCTTCTCCAAATTGTTTGTAGAATTCAGCAGTGAATCCCTCCAGACCTGGGCTTTTCTTTGTTGGTAGTTTTTTTATTATTATTATTTCTTCTATTTCATTGACTGATATTGGTTTATTTATAATTTTTATACCTTCTTGATTCAGCTTTGGTAATTCATATGTATCTAGGAATCTGTCCATTTCTTCTGAGTTTTCCATCTTATTAGAGTACAAGTCCTCAAGACAGGTACTGATGATCTTCTGGATTTCTGCAGGATCCATTGTGATTTCATCCTTTTCATTTCTAATTACATGAATTTGGGTTTTTTCTTTCTTTCCTCCTTTTTTTAATAAGGTTGGCTAAGGGTTTGTCTATTTTATTTAATCTTTCAAAGAACCAATTTTTTTGATTCATTCTTTGTATTGTTTTCTTAGTCTCAACTGCATTAATTTCTGCTCTGACATTTATAATGTCCTCCCTTGTGGGGAGGTGGGTTCAGTTTGCTCTTCTTTTTCTAGAACCTTGAAATTCAACATTAGTTTGCTTGTTTTTTTCTGGTACCGGGGATCAAACTCAGGACCTTGCACTTACAAGGCAGGGACATTGCCCTTGAGCTAAATCTCTGGCCCAACATTAGTTTATTTGTTTGAGCTCACTCTTTTTCTAATGTGGGAACTCCTCACTATAAATTTCCCTTGAAGGAGTGTTTTCATTGCATCCCATAAGTTCTGGCACATTGTACTGGCATTAACATTTAATTGTAGAGCCGAGGATTTAGCTCAGTGGTTCCGCCGCCTGCCTTGAAAGTACAAGGACTGGAGTTCAGTCCCCAGTACCAAAAAAACACAACATTTAATTGTAGAAACTGTCTAACTTCTTTAACATCATCTGTGACCCATTGGTTTTTCAGGAGGGTGCTATTTAATTTCCATGTGGTTATGTAGTGTTGTTGTTGTTTTTGCCATTGATTTCCAATTTCATTGCACTATGATCTGATAATATGCATGGGATAATTTCTTTTTTTTCCTTTCTTTTTTTTTTTTGCATGGGATAATTTCAATTCCTTTGCATTTACTTAAGCAAGTTTTATAAGCTAGTATGTGGTCTATTTTGGAGAAAGCCTGAGTGCAGCTGAGAAGCATGTGTATTCTGTTGTTGTAGGGTGGAACACTCTGTAGATATCTTCTAAGTCAATTTGTTCAATGGTTTGGTTCAGCTGTGATATTTCTTTGTTGATTTTTTGCCTAGTTGATCTCTTTGTGACAGTGGGGTACTGAGGTCCCCCATTACAGTTGTATTAGTGCTTATCTGATTTTTCATATCCATTAATGTTTGTTTTGTATAGTTGGGTGCACCAGTATTTGGTGCATGTATATTTATGATTGTTATCTCTTCCTCTTAGATTGTTCCCTTAACAAGTATGTAGTGACCTTTTTGTCTTCTGATCAGGCTTGGCTTGAAATCCACTTTGCCTGCAAACAGAATAACTACTCCTGCTTTTTTCTGGTTCTTGTCATACAGAGTATTGTTTTCCATCCTTTGACTTTCAGTCTATGAATATCTTTTTGAGTTAAATGTGTTTCTTTTTTTTTTTTTTTTGGTACCGGGGATCGAACTTGGGACCTTGTGCTTGCGAGGCAGATGCCAGAACCACTGAGCTAAATCCCCAGCCCTAAATGTGTTTCTTGTATGCAGCATATTGTTGGATCTTGTTTCTTTTTTTTTCTTCTTCTTTTTTTTAATGGATCTTGTTTCTTGATCCATTCTACCAATCTATTTCTTCCTTTTCCTTTTCTTTTTTTTTTTGGTACCAGGAATCGAACTCAGGACCTTGCGCTTTTGAGGCAGGCAGCAGAACCATGGAGCTAAATCCCCAGCCCCCAATCTGTTTCTTTTGATTGGTGAGTTGAGACTATTCACATTGATGTTAATAACTGATATGTATTGACTTATCCTTGTCATATTATTTCCCT